>NC_141691.1:1403643873-1404053873 GCF_964263255.1 Lissotriton vulgaris | reverse complement strand
GGGGCCCGGGGAGGCTCTCCCCGGCCTGGACTAGGGTTCGGAAAGCCGGGACTGGGGCCGGGACCGGGCCCGGGGCATGAGCCCCATCTAGGGCCCGGTGGTGCGGGAATACCCCTCCGTCCTGCAAGCCGGCCGGGGGTCCGGGGCACCCGAGACGGAGGGTCGACCGGGGCCCGGGGAGGCTCTCCCCGGCCTGGACTAGGGTTCGGAAAGCCGGGCCTGGGGCCGGGGCCGGGCCCGGGGCTTGAGCCCCGTCCGGCAGGGCCCAGTGGAGCGGGAATACCCCTCCATCCTGCAAGCCGGCCGGGGGTCCGGGGCGCCCAGGACGGAGGGTCGACCGGGGCCCAGGGAGGCTCTCCCGGGCCTGGACTAGGGTTCGGAAAGCCGGGACTGGGGCCGGGACCGGGCCCGGGCCCGGGGCTTGAGCCCCGTCCGGCAGGGCCCGGTGTTCTGGTCACCCGCAATGCTTTCCTATCAAGCGACCAGATGGCCGGACTTCCATGGAAGTCCTGATGAGGTGCCATTTGCCTCCCGGATCCCAGCCAGGGCTCCAGGAGGTTGGGCACGTTTGCGCCGTGGGTCCCCTCTGTCACCTTGAGTGCACGGATTACAAGAAATGGGGGTAATTTTCCTCCGGATTAGTAGGTGCAAGGGTATGCCCGAACACCCTTCCGGG
This sequence comes from Lissotriton vulgaris, assembly GCF_964263255.1. Taxonomy (NCBI): domain Eukaryota; kingdom Metazoa; phylum Chordata; class Amphibia; order Caudata; family Salamandridae; genus Lissotriton; species Lissotriton vulgaris. The sequence continues at coordinate 1,404,053,197 of NC_141691.1, read as the reverse complement.
GCTGGTGGTTCCCTGCTTGGGACCAGATGGGCGATGCCTGGGCAACACCTCCCAGGCATCCGGGGCTCCCTCCTCCGGCCCACAGAGTGGCAAAATACTCGGGACGGGCTCCATGGGCCCCAGGCCCTGTAACCCCGGAGCCCTGCAGCCCTCGAGCCCTGGAGCCCAGCAGCCCCGGAGCCCAGCATCCCCGGAGCCCTGCAGCCCTGGAGCCCTGCAGCCCTGGAGCCCCAGAGCCCCGGAGCCCTGGAGCCCCGGAGCCCCGGAGCCCTGCTGCCCCTCAAGCCGTGGAGCCCTGCAGTCCCTGAGCCCTGCAGACCCAGAGCCCCGGAGGCCTGGAGCCCCGGAGCCCCGGAGCCCTGCAGCCCCGGAGCCCTGCAGCTCCGGGGCAGGCAGATTGGTGTCATTTCGGTCCCGGCCATCTGGTCGCCCCTCTCGCCTCGGCCATCTGGTCGCCCGCAATGCTTTCCTAAAAAGCGACCAGATGGCCGGACTTCCCTGGAAGTCCCGATGAGGTGCCATTCGCCTCCCGGATCCCAGCGAGGGCTCCGGGAGGTCGGGCACTTTTGCGCCCTGGGTCCCCTCTGTTACCTTGTGTGCATGGATTACAAGAAATGAGGGTAATTTTCCTCCGGATTGATAAGGACAAGGTACTCTGGGACCCCTCTCGGCCTAGCGGTTTCCGTTGTGCCTGCGGAGCCTGGCTGGGTTCAGGAGCTCCGGCCGGGGCACCGTCCTGGGTCCTTCCGCGTGGCAGGGTGCTACCGGGGAAGGCTACCCCTGTGCCTCTGGGCCTTGGGGTCCCCGTGCCCCGGATGGGGTGCTCCGGCCCAGGGCCCTGTCCTCCGGCCTGCCGCACTGCCAAAGGCCCGGCACTGAGTTCCGTGGTGCCCGGGGTGCCTCCCCGTGCTTGGCTGGGTTCAGGAACTCCGTCCTGGGCCCCTCAGTTGCCCCGGGGAGGTTGGCCTCCTTGCCCGGGGCTCCGTCCTGGGTCCTGCCGCGTGGCAGGGTGCCCGGGACGGGGTCCGGAGGACCCGGGGTAGGCTTCCCCGGGCCCCGAGTCGGGTGCTTGGGCCCAGGGCCCCGTCCCTCCGGCCTGCCGCACTGCCAAAGGCCCGGGACTGGGTTCCGTGGTGCCCAGGGAGCCTTCCCTTGCTCCGCTGGGTTTTGGGAGCCCTGTCTGGGGCCCCTGAGAGGGTGGCCTCCATACCCGGGGCTCCGTCCTGGGTCCTGCCGCGCGGCAGGGAGCCCCGGAGCCCTGCAGCTCCTGATCCCTACAGGCCTGGGGCGGGCAGATTGGTGTCACTTCGGCCGCGGCCATCTAGTCGCCCCTCTTGCTTCGGCCATCTGGTCGCCCGCAATGCTCTCCTATGGAGCGACCAGGTGGCCGGACTTCCCTGGAAGTCCCGATGAGGTGCCATTCACCTCCCGGATCCCAGCAAGGGCTCCAGGAGGTTGGGCACGTTTGCGCCCTGGGTCCCCTCTGTCACCTTGAGTGCACGGATTACAAGAAATGGGGGTAATTTTCCTCCGGATTGATAGGGACAAGGTACTCCGGGACCCCTCTCGGCCTAGCGGTCCTCAGCCGGCAGCTGGACGGGCCAGGATGTTTCCCCAGCCCCGCGTCTGTTCCTGGGCCTGCCGCGTGGCAGGAAGCCCTGGATGGGGTCCGGGAGCTCCATCATGAGCACCACAGCTCCACGCCCAAACCCATTTGAACCGCCGCAGCGAAGGGGTTAAGATTGAAGATAGGTTTTCTAGAAAATTATTACCACAGACATTATTAAACTGGATAATGTTTCCTTAATACTTGTTGGAGATTTTATTTTTATTACACATCCATTACTGGACAGACTTTTTCTGAACAAATTTAGACCCCCCCCAAATTGTTTTCTAACTTTCGATAATTTTTTTAACTCGTTAAATTATTATATGTTTTGAGACTCCACCTTCCAACATATCAATCATTTACTTCTTTTCAAATCCTGATTCTTAACACTCTCAGATTGACTATTGATTGTCAACTAAAGATTAATGACCATTAACATCCTCTCCTCGAATTCACCAGATCGACATCTCTGATCATAACATGGTTACTTCTCCTCTTAATTTAGTAAACTTCACAACCCCTCATTCCCATTGCCAAATGAATTCTTTAAGACACTTGAACTAGCACTTTACAACCCATTATACAATTGTTTGCTCATAACAAAGAAAACTATACTTCTGCTACTATCAGAATGGATACATTTAATGATATTGTTGGAGGTATGTCAATTTCTCTAGTGGCACATGAAAACAACATTTTTAATTGCAAAGGATATGCTCTGTAGGAATATACATCTAAATATGACCAACTCCTAACTACCTCTAACTATATTTTTTAGAGCACTTACAAGAACGTCAATATTAATATTATTCTGTACTCAGTGCACATGTCGGTTTACAAGAATCAAATACTAAAGGTAAACTATTTTTTCAGGATAATCTGGCAGCATGCTCCCGAATTATCTACTTATTAAGAATGACAAAACATGAATTCATACTATTTACTCAACCCCTGGAAACATATCAACTGCTCCTAAAGATATATTGGATGTGGTTCAAAGATATTATATCATAAAACTGACTTGATTTTCCAGCACACACTTCATGACTACCTGTCATCATGCAATATGGCAGCTCTGTCTCAAGAGGATAAGTCACTCTTATACTCTCCACTTTTTGCTACAGAAATTCGAACTGCTATTGCTATTATAACTTCTGGGAAAGCTCCAAGACCCAATGGAATTCCTGCAGAGTTCAACAGGACATTCAATAGTCATTTAATTCAATATCTCTACCCACCTTTTTCAGAATTAACCCACAATGCTACTGACAGGATTCTTTTTTGATGCCCTTATTGTTGTAACACCAAAACAAGACAAAGATTTCGCTCTCATTACTAATTACAGACCAATTACATTAATTAACTCAGACATCTCTGCCAAGATGATTCTTATTAGGCTCTCTAATGTTTTATATCAACTAATTCACCCACATCAAGTTGGTTTTCTACAGGGAAGATTAACTGTAAATAACACTAAACTCATTTGTCATGTTTTATCAACTTTATTAAAATTATTCTTCCTTCTGGTTTGTTGGCAGTAGATGCAGAGAAAGTGTTTGATAAAGTCATACATCAAATTCTATTTTCTGTAATGTGGCCATGTCATTTTGGTCAACCTTTTATTAACTCGGTCAAAGCCCTTTATATCAAACCCTCAGCAAAGATCCTTTTCACATGCCATTCTTCTACTAGATGTAACCTTTTTTGAGGTACCAGGCAAGGATGTCCTTTCTTACCCTGATTTTTTACTGGATATTGAACCTCTCCTTAATATTTTCAGATGTCCATCAGCCTATACAGGCCTCAATATGGGCACGATTAACATAAACATCTCAGAATATACTGCTTATGTTATATTATATGTATCAGATCTGCTACCTTCTGTACTGGTAATTCTAAATATAATTAAAGATTATTCCAGAGTATCTGATTGTATTTTGAATTTAAATAAGACTGTTTTTCTTTCCTTCTAACATTTATTGCATATCTGATATGATCACACAGTTTGATATAATCTGGGACCCAGACAAAAATACATGGAATACATGGAAGCATTCAATAGAGAACAATAATGCATTTAATCTAACCAAACTCAAAGCTAAAATGTAAAGTCAGTCGGCCCTTCATTTAAGCTGATGGGGCGAATTCAAGCAATTTAAAATGGTTGTGGGTCTACAGATCCTATATCTACTGTCTATGTTACCTCTATATTTTGTAAAAGTTTACAGACAAGATCGTCAAAATTAATTTGGAATAATAAATCCTCCAAAATAAATGACTGAAAACCTCAGCATGATATGGAGAATGGTGGTTTGAGGCTTATCTGATTTTATTTAATTATCATACAGCCTTCCTAACATGACAAGGATCCGTGTGGTTTCAGAATGTCCCTGTTTTTACATATTTTAAGACCAAAGAACACCTGGGTAAACATTTTCCAGCAATTGCACTCCTTACCACTACTAACAATCAGAGTATACTGAAAAACTCTCCAATTCTTAGAACTAGCAAACAAGCTTTGTTACTTTCTGATGAGTTGTACCACATGAATATTACATGCTATAAGAGACTTTCACTCAGGCAGTACTCTAACATTAAATGAAGTCATACTACTAGGTTTTGGACATAATGGAATCAATCAGACATTTTAATTTATCTGATATAACCCTTGTGAATACCTTCATATCTTATAGTGATCTCCAACACAAATTTGACTCACCTACTTCAGAAAATGCTAACTACGATCTCCTATGCAACACAATTCTCTACTCCAAGATCTCTGGAATTGAGATATGTTTAAATATTTTCATTAAATCTGGTCACATGGCTTCTCGGCTATATGGGGGTGGTTTGCCATGAGCCAAGATGGCAGCAAGCTGAGGAGGCTCTTTTAAATGACCGTAGGATTTGCATATTCCTAGAAATGCGCCCTGCGTAATTTTTCTAAAATGTACCTAGCCTAACCTGGATGTGCAGGTGTATGTGTATAGCTATTTGCATCTGTAGCCAAGAAACCCCCCGGGAGGAACCAGCCTCCTCACCTGATGGTTGAGAATGAAGGACACCCTCTCTGCGTTGAGGATGACAACCCGCAAGGGATGTCAGACCGCTGCGTGTTGAAGATTCAGTATGCAGGACCCCCATCTTAGCTTGGAAGGAATTCTCCTCTAATTTGTTGGGGGAGTGAAGGTCTTTTATACTGAAGTGGTCACTCTAGGGTTTTTTCTAGAATCAATATGTTTAAAAAACAATTATGGATGTTATGAAAAGAATCATAAATGTTATGAAAACAATCATCAATGCTTTTCCAAACAAGTATGATCATGCACATCTGGCTGTTGGCCAAAGATGAAATAAAGTGGTATACAGAATAATTCTGCTGTGCCTGGTTAGGTGCAGGGTTTGTGATAGAGTACCGAGAGCCTGCTGTCAAAGAGACAGGAGCAAGCTACTAGGAAAAAGGTCACCTGTTTAGAATCCTTATTGTCTAGTGGATGGGACAATATATGTAAAAATGGTTTATACATGATGAGTCTATCCTAAAAGATATATATATATTTACAACAAGGGGTGGTGAGGGACAGAGTCTCTGAATTAAGCAGAAAGCTCTCACCCAGTCAAGAGATCAGGGCTAGATCCAACACCGTTTTTTAGCTCACTGCACCATCCCAGTTTCAGAACCTGGCTGTATGCAAATTAGTCTGTTCCTGTCCCAGTGCATGATGGGAACAGGGCAAACCAAACTACAAAAGCCAATTCTTACACTGGGAAGGAAACAAGCTCCCGGGGACCGGTTTCTGGCATTACAGCCGTCTTCGGCCCGGTTTGCTTGAATCCTGATGGTGCAATGAGCAAGGGTCTCACATCTGAGAATACCCTTCCACGCTTAGGGTGGACAAAAATATTTACAACAAGGGGTGGTGAGGGACAGAGTCTCTGAATTAAGCAGAAAGCTCTCACCCAGTCAAGAGATCAGGGCTAGATCCAACACCGTTTTTTAGCTCACTGCACCATCCCAGTTTCAGAACCTGGCTGTATGCAAATTAGTCTGTTCCTGTCCCAGTGCATGATGGGAACAGGGCAAACCAAACTACAAAAGCCAATTCTTACACTGGGAAGGAAACAAGCTCCCGGGGACCGGTTTCTGGCATTACAGCCGTCTTCGGCCCGGTTTGCTTGAATCCTGATGGTGCAATGAGCAAGGGTCTCACATCTGAGAATACCCTTCCACGCTTAGGGTGGACAAAAATATTTACAACAAGGGGTGGTGAGGGACAGAGTCTCTGAATTAAGCAGAAAGCTCTCACCCAGTCAAGAGATCAGGGCTAGATCCAACACCGTTTTTTAGCTCACTGCACCATCCCAGTTTCAGAACCTGGCTGTATGCAAATTAGTCTGTTCCTGTCCCAGTGCATGATGGGAACAGGGCAAACCAAACTACAAAAGCCAATTCTTACACTGGGAAGGAAACAAGCTCCCGGGGACCGGTTTCTGGCATTACAGCCGTCTTCGGCCCGGTTTGCTTGAATCCTGATGGTGCAATGAGCAAGGGTCTCACATCTGAGAATACCCTTCCACGCTTAGGGTGGACAAAAATATTTACAACAAGGGGTGGTGAGGGACAGAGTCTCTGAATTAAGCAGAAAGCTCTCACCCAGTCAAGAGATCAGGGCTAGATCCAACACCGTTTTTTAGCTCACTGCACCATCCCAGTTTCAGAACCTGGCTGTATGCAAATTAGTCTGTTCCTGTCCCAGTGCATGATGGGAACAGGGCAAACCAAACTACAAAAGCCAATTCTTACACTGGGAAGGAAACAAGCTCCCGGGGACCGGTTTCTGGCATTACAGCCGTCTTCGGCCCGGTTTGCTTGAATCCTGATGGTGCAATGAGCAAGGGTCTCACATCTGAGAATACCCTTCCACGCTTAGGGTGGACAAAAATATTTACAACAAGGGGTGGTGAGGGACAGAGTCTCTGAATTAAGCAGAAAGCTCCCCGGTAGCTTGTTTCCTTTCTGGTGAAGAATTGGCTTGGTAGTTTAGTCTGCCCTGTTCCCATGATGCACTGGCCAGGGACAGACTGATTTGCATATAGCCAGGTTCTGAGCTGGGATGGGGCAGTGAGATAAATAACGGTGATGGATCAAGCCCCGATCTTTGGACTGGGTAAGAGTGGTCTGCTTAATTCAGACACTCTGTTCATCACCACCCCCTTTTCTAAATCGTTATCCTAAAAGATATGACAGGGGCGAAGACTCACACCCAAGGTAAAGATTAAGTGATCTGACTGGCAAAAAAAGATTTAATAAAGAAAATGATAACCAGGGGGGAAAAAAGCAGGAAGTTCAATACAGGAAGTTGCAGGCGGCCTTTGTATGGACCTTTTGAGTCATACTCACTTGCAAGCAAGATCCTCTATAATTCTGATGCTCTGTTTAACTCACCTACCCCCAACATGGCAAAAGTACTTGATGAGGCACCCACCCATTCTGTGATATGGATTTGAATGTACTAACTGAGGGGAGTGCTCTGCTTTAGTGTGGAAACTCCGCCCGAGCTCAGGGATTCTGCCCGAGTGCAGAAACTCCACACCGAGTGTGGATGTAAAGATACTACTCGTAACTTACCTTTGTGAATACCGAAAGTCATAAACTTAGTCTGTTGGTCTAAGTTTAACTTTGTGATGCGAACACAGAGACAAAATTATATACAGAGTTCTGGCACACAAGTTGCAAGCCCAACTGGCTGCTTTGGTCCATGAGGACCAAAATGGTTTAATACCCAAACAGAATACATTGCACAATATTTGGCACCTGTATTGCGTGCTGAATTAAACGTATAAGGTCCAGCCATCTGACGTCTTGGTCCTCTCCATCGACATACGGAAGGCCTTCCTCACATTTCAGTGGTATTACAGGTATGCAGTCATGACTAGAATGCATTTGGGAGTTGCCTAGAACAAATAGATTGCATTTTTCTATGCTAGTCCCGACACAGGTGCACATAGGCAAGTGTGTTTCTGATCTTTTTGAGGTATGTTGGGCATGATGTAGAGATGCCCACTCGCCTCTATGCTCTTCACACTTGCCGTTTGCTTGTCCTCTACAAGTGGAGGGTTGTGGCAGGGGTATCTCATGGCATGATGAGGAGCACATTTTCTCCCTTTACGCAGTTGACTTGCTGATATTTTTGAAGAATAACCAAACGGGAGTCCCATGGACTGTTACATTGCTAGATGACTTAGGGCTGCCTTCTCAGTTTCCCTTGAGTGCATGCGCACCCCAGAGCCAGTGGGGACCCTCAGTCTACAAATGAGGCTCTGATAGAATTCAAATTAATAGTGGACGCCATTAAAAAGTTGGAAAACCACCTTATTAAAGACAACTTAAGGCTAACTTTAACAAAAGATGCACTTTAGGAGCTAACAATGTTAAGACACTGGCCAACAATCTCAAAACCAGGATGAAGAGGTGTCCTTGATCGAAACCGAGGCAAGAGAGGTAAACATTAAAGACTGAGATGCTTCGTAACCATTTAGAGATTGTTACTGTCACCTATTCACAGGCAAAAAAAACATTCAGAACTAGAAATTAACTCCTACTTCTCCATCAATTGGGTGCTTGCACTACTCCATAGAAGTAACCCTCTTTGAAGTGTGCATAAAGAAACAAGAAATAATTGATAGTATACAAGCTTTTAAGAAGGAAAAAATCCCAGACCCAATTGGTTCTTGATAGAATTTTATCATTCAATTTAAAGTGAATCAGCCTCAAAATATGTTGCGGGCTGTGAGCAGCATCAGTGGGATCGGCCTCCTTGCAAGAGGGATTATGCTTGCACTGAATTCCTGAGAGTATGGGTCTAAAGTATAAAAATAATTGTACAAAAAGTGATGGATGGAATGCTCAGCCAATGAGAGAATGGGTTTGGCATCAGTGGAGAGGAGTGCCTTCCTGGATATGCTTACCTTTCAACTTCTGTTGCTTGGGGGCCATCAACATCTTAAGGGTGTTGGGGGCCCTGGGTGAAACATATTTATTTAATATTCATTAAACCCTTTAATTTTTTTTATTACAAGTCATATGATAATAATCACACTGTTATGGTCTTCCCTTGATAAATTCTGACAGATGAAAAATGTTGAAATGTATTACTGGAAAAGGCTCAGAAGAAAGGCAAAACATGCGAAGAATGGTGTGTTAAAACAATTTGCGAAAGAAACAATTGATGGACGAAATGCTAGACAATGCACATATTCACCCCCAGTCACAAGGATCTAGTTTTAATCCATCATTCTTTTGCTCACCACACCACCCCAGTTTGGACCCAGCCAAAAGCAAAGCAGTCTTGACCCTGTTGCTTATGGTAACAGTCCAACCTGAACTTCCAAGCTAGGTCTCTTACTTGGACTAGAAACAAGCATCCTGGGACCAGTTTCAGGACATCACCCTTCATCAGCCAGGCTAGCACAGGATAGTAGACCCCTCACAAACAGACCACAGTTATTAGAATATCCGAGACCTCAAAAACAAATACTACTACTTTATAATCTGGTAACTGTCTTGCCTGGATAATAGCACCTTGACAACAATGCTTCTCCATTTGTATACCTTTTTATTTGAATGTATATAGAGCTTTCTACCTCTCTGAGGCAATGATGTACTTCCACTATGGAAACTTAAATGGAAACTTGTACATGTCTCTTACTAATCTAGTTCTCCCTTGATCATTAAAAGACATTGGAGAGGAATATATTTTAGCCAGTGAGGCCAGTATGTGTATTTAGGCAAGCCTTTGTAAACAAGATCATAAAGATTATCTGATTGATTATACTGGGATTAACCAACTCTTAGCCAGCTCTTGTCTTTAAGAGCTGTAAATACCATATATTACTAGGCCACACAATTTTACTAGAGCCGGCCCAAGTTACCATATGGGCATCAGCACGCCAAAGCTAACGCCATCTTGCTAGATTTGTGGCATGCTGGTAAAAGGCAGCCACCAGGGGTTTGTGGGCTAGCGGGAGCAAGTACTTCACAGGGATGCTATGATGGCCGGAGCCTGCACCTAAGAAAAATGCTTTGATGGTGGGAACAAGTTAATACCAATGGTGTATGGACACCAATTACATATCAAGGATGTGTGAGATGCCAAGAGCATTGGCCTAATAATAAGGATGACTGACCAATTATCTGCCAATGGAGTCAAGTGTGGGCACCAATAACAAATCTAGTTGATGGTAAATGTGAAGACAGACAAAGTGTGATTATAAGAAGGTAAGGGGAGAGAATAGGGGAAGGGGACATGAAGAGTGGGTAGAGGACAGGGAGAGTTTGAGGTAAAATTAATTCCTGCACATCTGTTTGTGTCATTCTTCACACATCCATCCTTTCTTCTATCTTTATTTGGCTGTGAACAGCCATGAAAGCACACAAACAGCATAAATCGATCAAATTTATAAAATAAAATACATGAATCTGAACAATTAAAAATTTGAATGCAAAACAAAAGCTGTAGACCTGATAAAACCAACATACAACATTATGAAATCTCCAACACAGAGCATTGACTTAAATTAGACAATCAAGTTTTTTCTTTTTTAAATAATTGATTCCTGTGAGTGGACTTCTGAATAGAGGAAGATCCCCACACACACAAGACTCTTCATACTCAAGTTGTTTAAGAAAATTGCATGCTCTGCTGCAATATCTAAGATGTCTGGCCTCAGCGAGGTGATTGACAACTTTTGGGTGAAAAACTGATAGATGTTTCAAAGATACAAAAAATGCTTCATTGTTTATTTTGAGATACCATTACACAGGCATGTCCTTGTATCAAGGACTACTCAAATGGAAAGCATAATAAGCATTTAAGTGTATCAGCCCTAAAGCGAAATTATAAGGAACACTCCCAGTTACTCCTGGGCTCCCATATCTAATGTGTCATAGTCCTGGCTTTATTACTTAACCTCTTATTGATTGCAACCATTGGTTTTAAAGATTCAGTCTTTATTATGGCCTCCTCTAACGTTGCCACCAGTAAAGAGCACACCCATTTCTGAACATGAGTTGGGACCTGAAAAGGCTTGGCCGCGGTTGGGTCGACTGTCTCCGGAATCTGGGGATCACGGTTTGATTCCCGGTACCGGTGGCAGATTAGCCCAGCACCATGTGACTCTGGGCAATAGCTTGCCTAATCTTCCTGACGGCCCCCAGCGCCTGGAGACCCTTACGGGTGATTGTGCGCTTTACAAATGTAGATTATAATTATTATTATTATTTTTACCCCCAGTGCTTTTTTAACATAGGCTGACCAGGGTATTAATAATCCTTTATCACATGCCAAGCAATCAACAATTATATTTTTTGGGAGTGCCAGGGCACCCCAGCTTCCAGACAGACAACCACAACATTACAGGCCTTGAGCAAATAAGTTCACTCAGTTAGGTCAGTTCTAGCTCTTTATGGCAAATATAATGAGAGGTTGAAATGGGCTGCCAAAATCGTCCTACAAAATCTGTTTTCCTAACTTTGCAATACAGAACGGCCTGAGATACCCCAGATTGCTGCTCCATAAGTTACAATTAGTAACCACGTGCCTTATAAATCTGCACCAAGGGGCTCAGAGACCTTCCTCCCCCAAACAGTGCTAGGCAAATTCAGTAAAGAGCCCATTTCTCAATCAAGGTTTAACCTATTTGGAGAAACATGAGGAGCCCAGGATCCGGGGGTAATAATAGTAATGTCCAGATATGAAGATAATTCATTGTTTATCAGTCTACTGGTACCAACAGTAATGCCAGGTAAGCATGACTTTTTCAGACCACAGGATAGAATATTTGATTTTGAAAAATTAGTAAACATATCCAAATTAGCCATAAAATCCAACATTGAGTTTATCAGGTGTTGCAAAGCCTTTGGAGTATGAGCCATTAAAACTGCACTATCGGCATAAAGGGAGATGGGAAGGAAGACACCATTGACCTTCGGTACATCCTGCGTACAACCAATCAAATGTGAGCTGAGGTTATTGATATAAACAATGAAAGGAAGGGGGGCGAGCACACAGCTTTTCTTACTCCACACTCGGTCTTAAATTTATCTGTGACTTTGCCACCCTGAGCAAACCTCCACCTAGCATTTGTATTGGTATGTAGGACTACTAACATATTAACTATATCGCTATCTAGCCCCAATTCTAATCGGCATTTCCATGATTAATCTCAAAACGTATTTAGAATTTGTGAGGAATACAATTTGTCTTAGATCTCCAGTCAATTATGGTATTGACATATTGCAGGGTCCTCTCATGATCATATTTTTCCTGGTGTGTCATATTCCTGATTACATTTTGTATCAACTTATTGAAGACGCAGGGGTATGGACATTTACCAAGTTGTAACTGGTGTCCTTTGTTGGGACCATGGTGCAAAATCAGCATCCTTGGTAGTCTGATTTCAGATTGATAATATGTGTATTTCGGTTTTTTGTGGAAAAGTATAACACACTTTGTTCCGACCAATTCGTTCATGTGTTTTTGGGGGATTTTGCATCATCCAGACGGGCTTCTTGAATAAATATGATGCTTTCATTGCATTGAGTATGGTAATATTTTATGCCTCTTGATAGGGCTTTGATATTATATGTAATGCATTTACAAGGACAAGAAGTCAATCTGGAACAAGTCTTTCTAGGGCCCTTTTGACTGCTTAATAGTGTTGCATATGCAACACTTTAAGGTCCCAGAGCCCCCTCTGTAGAGGAACCTCCTGTTCAAACTACAGTTTTTCCTCTGCCATTCTATAGTGCTTTTTTGTACATTACACCATTAGCAACAAGAAATCACAGTCATATTCACATTCATATCATCTGTACCACACATCCATGGTGGATATCTAACCCATCAAATAAAGCTTTACTGATAGGTACCTATCCTACATATCCGTGGTAGGTACCAAGCAATTTACATCACATATCCTTGGTAGTTTCCAGTACCCACCATCACAGACATCTCTGGTAGTTATCTCTGCCTCCTTTCTTGCAAACATTACTAGCAGCTATCTTCTAAAGTGAGATCAAACATGCTTGTTAGGGATATCCACACCCTACTAGAAAAAACCCTGTGGGATACCAGCAAACGCCATCCAATAAAGCCATTGAAAGTAATTGCACTGGCCAATCTTGTAAGCACCTATATTATCATCCAACACACCATTCTTGGAGATAGTGTGCATATTGACATACCATCTCATACAGACTTATTAGGTGCCCACCCCAGCTATTTCACAAATCCATTGTATGTACCCACTCAAACCATGTTCATTCCTGAAACGTGCCCACATCTGCCATCTGACCATCTCAAAGTCTACTTATAGGTACTGATTTATGACTTAATTCTCTGGTCAGAACTTGCTCTCACTATCATTACGTCTTTGATAGGTACTTGCTTCTGCCATTGCTCACATCCCTGGCAGTTACCTACTTCTATTTCAGAGAAAGGGCCAGCACACCGTGAAATCTGTTGAATTCTTCAGATTTTAAAGCCTGTATATTCAAATGTATACCGCTGTTTAGCCTGCCTACACACTATCAGGTTTAGTACTGTACCCCTTTCAGATATGATGGTGTGAAACCATGGTCATGAATACCCACAACCTGTGTGTACCACAGCTAAAGACAAAAGTGTATCTTCAAAATTCAATGCTTGTCAAGAATGTATTCAAAGGTCGTTTATAACACAAACTTTGTGACCAACTCTACTGCGATTTAGCTCCACTCTAATGCATTCAGTAAATTTTACAATTTTGCGATACCCATACTGCATTGAAAATGTTTTACTTCATCAATAATGAGATACAAACAACTGAAAGATTATCAATTTGCAATTTACAAAAATCAATATTAAGCAGTTCAAAAATCAATCCCAATGCATTTCGGGTTTATACTAAACCCTTTGTCAGGGAATATATGATTAAGTAATGGCAATAAATGAAGAGTGTGTCTTGACGTCCTCCATCCAGAGCTACAACAAGAATTCAAAGGAAAATCCAATGAAACACTGGTCCAGTACAATACATGAAAAGTGTTAGGATTTGCTCTCAGAAAGGGTTAAAGAAACTACTTCTGCCATCCAACTCCTCCTTGATAGATACCAGTATCCACCATTAAACATCTCAGGTAGTTATGATCTCAGATGCAGTACATATCATTGGCTCATCCCATCCCTTACACCCTTTGTCTGTCTTCACATTTACCAGCAACTAGATTTGATATTGGTGCCCACACCAGACTACATTGAAAGATAACTGGTCAGGCATCCTTATTACTACGCCAATGCTCTTGGCATCTCACACATCCTTGATATGTAATTGGTGTCCATACACCATTGGTACTAACTTGTTCCCACCATCAAAGCATCCTTCTTATGTGCAAGCTCCGGCCATCATAGCATCCCTATGAAGTACTTGCTCCTGCTAGCCCCAAACCCCTGGTGGCTGCCTGTTATCAGCATGCCACAAATCTAGCAAGATGGCTTTAGCTTTGGCATGCTGATGCCCATATGGGAAATTGGGCCCGCTCTAGTAAAATTGTGTGTTCTAGTAATATATGTTATTTACAGGTCTTAAAGACAAGAGCTGGCTAAGAGTTAGTTAATCCCAGCATAATCAATCAGATAATCTTTATGATCTTGTTTACAAAGGCTTGCTTAAATACACATACTGGCCTCACTGTCTACAAATATATTCCTCTCCAAAGTCTTTTAATGATCACGGGAGAACTAGATCAGTAAGAGATATGTGCAAGTTTCCATTTAAGTTTCCATAGTGGAAGTACATCATTGCCTCAGAGAGGTAGTAAGCTCTATATACATGCAATTAAAAAGGAATACAAATAAAGAAGCATTGTTGTCAAGGTGCTATTATCCAGGCAAGACAGTTACCAGATTATAAAGTAGTAGTATTTGTTTTTGAGGTCTCAGATATTCTGCTAACTGTGGTCTGTTTGTGAGAGGTCAACTATCCTCTACTAGTTGCATCTTTTTAACTGAGGTAATCAACCACGCTACCAGTAAAGGTAAGGGAAATGTAATAGGTTGTATCATATTGCAAGTTATAACCTGAGGCAGAGTTAGTGTGCCTCATCTGGATCTTCCTTAAAGGGTTGGTTACACAGGCCACCTACTTCCTAAACATTTTCAGTTTTTTTTGTTCTCCCTGGTAAATGTATGGAAACGCAGTTGTGGAGGTTCTCCTGAATGGCTTACATTGAGGTTGGTCAAATATTTCTCTGCAAGTACCCAGCAAGTTCTGTCATGTTGCATTCTGCCCCTCTCGTCACCCTCCAGGATGTTCTTTCCTTGATGCCCTTTTCTTCTTTTTCAGCATGTTTGATCCCTCTTCTCTTATCTAAGTAAATGGTGGGTAACATCATGCTGCCCCTTTCCCTGTTTCAGGGGGAAGAACTTATCTGCAAATGCCTTATAGATCCTGTCATGCTGCCCCTCTCTTCCTCCTCTACATCATTTGTCTCATGCCGGCCCTGAGGAGTGTTGATTTCAGTGTCTCTGCAAATGTCTATATGAATGCTGGGTGAGTGGTGTGTCAGTGAATACAGAGTGAGCTGTGCCTGCATAAGTGGATGATGAGTGTCATTGTGATTCAAGGGTCAGCATGGTATTTAAATGAGCGGTTTCAGTATTGATTGGGAGTGCAGTGTGAGTGGGGTGTCTGTATAAGTGCAGAGTAAGTGGATTGTTTCTGTGAGTGGACGGTGGATCCTGTGCCAGTGTAAGTGCTGGGTGAAGTGTAAGCCTTAATGAGTGCAGGGTAAGCACTGTACTTGGGTGTTGGGTTTTAGTGTACTGTGAATGTAAGGTGAATTGAGTGTCTGTATGGGTGCAATATGAGTGGTGTGCTTCAGTGAGCACAGAGTGAGGGGTCTCACTATATAATTATAGAGTGAGCTGTTCCTGTCTAAGTAGAGGGTGAGAAGTGTACCTCTGTGAGTGTAGGGGGAGTAGTGTGCCTCTGTGTGTGCAATATTAGTGGTGTGCATGTGGTAGTACAGGTATTCTGTCTGCAAGAGTGTATAGTAGGTTGTGTCTGTGTAAAACCAGAATAAGCAGTGTGCCTATATAGCTGTAGGGTGAGGGGAATGTCTTTGTGAGTGCAGGGTGCAGAGTGAGAAGTGTCCCTGTGGATGTGAAGGATAAACACTATTCCTTTGTTAGTGCAGAATGCCCAATACGTTTGAGTGCAAGATTTCAGTGTGTATTGTGAGTGCAGGGCAAGTCCATATATAGTGAGCATTTGTGCATGTATGTGTGCAGGATGATTGTGTGTGTCTGTGGTTGTTAGTCGTATGAAAAATTTGCATAATCTCCTTTCCCATAATAATGTGAAATTACCCAAAATGTATGTGAAAATATATTTAGTTATGTGAAATGCACCTTTGTGCCTTGAGTCTAAAAAATGACGCTAGCAACACATTTTGCATCCAAAAACAGGGCAAATGGCAGTCATCATTGTGCCAGTGGGCAGCCACTTTGTTTTAAATAATCTTGCTCCTGCCCAGGTATTTCTCATATTTACAGCTCCCTACACTTCATGCATATCCACCCCATTCTGGTTCATATCAGCCTCTTTTTTTAAAAGTTATCGTCGCTGTGTTTTTAGTTAGATTTCTTCCTCAATTTTTGGAATTTGTCCCTATATTTTGTATGGGAGAAGAAGGCAGCACTGCTGTCAACAAAATCCCGCATGTACTGTGGACGACGGCAACATTTTGGAGGAGGTGCACGTGCTAGCTCAAATCTTTTATGCACAGCTTTTCTTCATGAAGGCATCAAGTAGCAGACCCAGGAAAGAGTACAGCCTGTTGGGGCAGAAACCTGGGTGGAATAGAGTGTGGTGCATCATGCACTGCGTATATTTAAGTCCGTTGGTGCACTCTTTTTTTGCACTTGTACTTTTAGGTTAATTGTTTTTAATTTTTGTTCTACTCCTTCCCAGTGTTTTGTCTGGAAGCACTATATTGATATCTGTCACAAGGAAGGGTGGAGGATTCCACCCTTGGTGGGTGTGTGCACTTATACAATGACTTTGGTAGTCTTATCCAATTCTTCTTTTTTAAGAAATTCTATATGCTGCCAAAGATGCATAAAAATGCAACTAAGCCTCCTTTTAGACCAATAGTTTCAGCATGCGGATTACTTTCTGAACCTTTAGGCCAGTACCTAGACTGGTTTTTACAACCAGTTGTTCAAAATTGGATAACTCACATTAAAGACACAACATCATTTTTAAATATGCTACAGAACATAGATATTTCAAAATATGAAGAAACATGGCTATGTTCAATAGATGTAACTGTCCTATACACCTCCATCCAACACAACAAAGGGATGGAAGCAATGGAATGGTGCCTACTTGAAAATGAAATCAAAGGATCAGAAAATATATTTTTGTTGGAATAGTTACATTTCGCTTTATATCACAGCTATCTACAGTGGAAAGAGGAATTTTTTGAGCAATGTAGCGGTACATCAATGGGATTTGCGGGGGCTCCATCCCACGCAAACACCTTTATGGCCAAATTCGAATCTGATTACATCATCAATAACCCTGAATGGCAACAAGGAATCATACTATTTAAAAGATATATAGACAACATTTTCATAATGTGGAAAGGAGAAAAAACTACTTTGGAAGACAATATTTAAACATTGAATACAAGGCATGATCGTATAAAGTTTACTCACCAGATTGATAAACATGAATTAGCATTTCTGGATGTACGGATCAGTATAGAGAACAAAGAAATAAGAACCAATGTATTCACAAAAAGCACAGATCGTAATAATTGTTTGCATTATGAAAGGTTCCATCACCACTCCCTTAAAAAGCACCTACAGTTGTCACAATTCATTCGACAGAAAAGAATAACATCTTGCCCTGAAGATGTTCCAACCACTATCAACAACCAAATCCAAAAATATTTGAAACGAGGGTTCCCAAGATCACTTTTGGAAGAATCGAAAACAAAAGTCATGAACATCAACAGAGACTCCCTACTAAGAAGCAAAAGTAAATCTGATCTTAAATCTACAGTATTCGTCTTGAAACACTCAATGCAAACACAACAAATAACCAGAATTATGAGAAAGCACTAGCCACTGATCAAACAAGAACCCGATTTAAAACCTTTATTTGCGGAACAAATAACCTTTGCTTACAGCAGATCAAAAAATACAAAGGAACTACTCAAGAAACAAAAAATGAAAGACGAGAATGAAAAATACAAAGAAATGCAAAAATGTGAAAATTGTATTCACTGTAATAATGTGATATTAGGTCAAACATTTACTCATCCAATGACAGGGAAAAAGATCCCTCTGCTACACTCCAGCACGTGCGACACTAAGAACGTCACACATGGCATAAAATGCCCGTGTGGAAAACTCTATGTAGGGCAAACAGAGAGAAAGATAAAAATAAGGATCACTGAGCATAAAAGTAATGTTCGCCAAAAAAATCAGAAATCAACAGTGGCCTCTCATTGGATGGAAGTCAGACATAATATCACGCAAGTCAGATTTACTATATTAGAAGTCATTAAACCACAAAATGACATGGATCTACACAAAAAAAGACTAAGAGCGGAATATTATTGGATTTGCAAAATGGGAAGTCTCCACCCACAAGGACTAAATGACAGGACAGAATTAACATGTTTTCTATAATACAGTAATAAGAGCGTTTTATAAACCTGCATCTTTTGAATGTGTATAACAGTATATTCATAATGTATTCTAACGTGAGACACTGAATAAGGGTAACGGACAAAAATATTGCTGTCACACACACACAGGAACAGATTTAAACCCATTCCAACATGGCCGACACTTTTCATTATATAGTTGACTCCCCCGTTTTTTTTAGATTATACTAGGCTTATGTCATTAAATTAATAATTTCAGACCGTCAGCCCACTTATTAAAATAAAAATAAGATCATACCTAGGACATTACACACTTATGTTCTATAAGTTGAAATCGAGATATTAAATGCAAATTTCGGTTCGAATAAATCACACTTGACATTTTTGGCATTTAAATTGAGCATAGACGCTATTAAAAATACGTTTTTTCAAATTTAAATAAGTAAAATTAAGAATCTATCGTAGTCGCGACCTCGTGACTACTTACAGCAATCAGAAGAGAGAGCTCATAACGAGCAACATAAGAGATCTTTTCTGAACCGCGATTGGTTACAGAGCGGCGAAACGCTGAGGAACCGGGAGATTGACTTCCTGCATACTCATGTAAGACGCGATTCCTTTTATCGGCATCCTTTTATCTGCATCCTTACGTAAGACATTTAATAGTGTTTAATCAGTTTAAACTCTGGTAGTTGAAACTGTACGATGTAAACCAGCAAGATAATGTGTTCATTTAAAAGCCGGCAATAACCAAGTTACTGAATGCCTTTAAGCCTCGATATTTTTTTTTAAAAAACGCCGACCCCATTTTGAGATACACATACCAGTTACAACAACCAATTCAGTAATACCACCATCTATATAGACATCCACTCATTCACCAACAGTTCTATATAGTCACTCATACATATATTTACTCATCATATGTAGTGATACACCTATACATCCTGTTACACACCGACAGTCATCCAAAAGTTACTCACACACATACTCACACATGCAAATAAACTATTGAACATCCATTAATTTGCATATACGGCTATACACACACTACCACTTTATTTCTAAGGAAACTTACACATACTCACTCTCTTAAACAATCACTTATAGAAACACATGCTTATTTAAACAGGAACTCTTACAATATCTCACTCTCACATATACTTACTTATATATATCAATTCTCACATATACTAGATTAAAACATATGTTGTTACTAAAAAAGACAATAGTGAGACAGTCATCCACTCACTAACACACACATATACACACTCATCCACCTATACAGTCCTGCACATATGCTGTCTTCAAAAAACATACAGTGAGTCAGTCACCAACCCATGAAGCTACTTATACACAAAGTGAAACACTGATACATATATTTCAATATTTAAAAGTTACTTGTTAATATACATATTCACTAAAATACACTTAATAAGGCAGTGAACCAAACAATTTATTCATAAAAAACATAATAAACATAAACATCCACTTAGACACATATTTTATCATTTATTCTTCTATCAACCTTTACAAATACATATATAAAACATATTTATTTTTCAGAAAGACACACATTCACTGGCTGGTGACATCAGTGATGTCATGAGTGATGTCACTGACCATGTCATGACTGATGTAATATGTGACGTCATCAGCAGTGCATTGCAGGCGCGCAAGTTATAGTGAGTCCAACTAACTAGAACGTGGAATTTCAATGGTTTTATGTCAGTAAAATTTCCAGCTAACTATAACTGGTGTGAAACGTATGGTTTTTTCAGTGAATTCACTAGGTTTTTTAAATGCTAATTCCTAACTATAACTGGTGTGAAACCTATGTTTTTTTCAGTGAATTTACTAGGTTTTTTAAATGCTAATTCCTAACTATAACTGGTGTGAAACCTATGTTTGTTTTCGGTGAATATATATATATATATATATAAATATATATATTCTCGCTCCAAGGTTGTCCACCATTGAGTAGCACGCGAGCAGCAGCTTTATTTATGTGTAGGTGAGGACGGGGATCCGCTTGTAGACGCCGCTCCGTAATGGATCTGCCGCTCGCGTGCTACTCAAAGGTGGACAACCTGGGAGCGAGAATCTATATGCGGCAGTCCAGCCGCAGAGTATGCACCACCCCGTTAACGTGGGGGTCACGGCAGTGAAGTAGCAGCCGTACATGGGATCGAGGACGGGCCCACTTGTGGAGTCCATACAGGACTTGATTGTGTGCTTTCCGCACTACACTTCCCAGAAGTCTCATTGGAGCCTACCATCGGCGGGTGAGTTATATGAAATTGGAGAAGTGTAGCGGGTGCGCACACCGCTTCCGTTAAAGCCCCTGAAGAGAAGCAGATGGAGCTTCGAAACGCGTCGGGCAGATCCATTACGGAGCGGCGTCTACAAGCGGATCCCCGTCCTCACCTACACATAAATAAAGCTGCTGCTCGCGTGCTACTCAAAGGTGGACAACCTGGGAGCGAGAATCTATATGCGGCAGTCCAGCCGCAGAGTATGCACCACCCCGTTAACGTGGGGGTCACGGCAGTGAAGTAGCAGCCGTACATGGGATCGAGGACGGGCCCACTTGTGGAGTCCATACAGGACTTGATTGTGTGCTTTCCGCACTATACTTCCCAGAAGTCTCATTGGAGCCTACCATCGGCGGGTGAGTTATATGAAATTGGAGAAGTGTAGCGGGTGCGCACACCGCTTCCGTTAAAGCCCCTGAAGAGAAGCAGATGGAGCTTCGAAACGCGTCGGGCAGATCCATTACGGAGCGGCGTCTACAAGCGGATCCCCGTCCTCACCTACACATAAATAAAGCTGCTGCTCGCGTGCTACTCAAAGGTGGACAACCTGGGAGCAAGAATCTATATGCGGCAGTCCAGCCGCAGAGTATGCACCACCCCGTTAACGTGGGGGTCACGGCAGTGAAGTAGCAGCCGTACATGGGATCGAGGACGGGCCCACTTGTGGAGTCCATACAGGACTTGATTGTGTGCTTTCCGCACTACACTTCCCAGAAGTCTCATTGGAGCCTACCATCGGCGGGTGAGTTATATGAAATTTGAGAAGTGTAGCGGGTGCGCACACCGCTTCCGTTAAAGCCCCTGAAGAGAAGCAGATGGAGCTTCGAAACGCGTCGGGCAGATCCATTACGGAGCGGCGTCTACAAGCGGATCCCCGTCCTCACCTACACATAAATAAAGCTGCTGCTCGCGTGCTACTCAAAGGTGGACAACCTGGGAGCGAGAATCTATATGCGGCAGTCCAGCCGCAGAGTATGCACCACCCCGTTAACGTGGGGGTCACGGCAGTGAAGTAGCAGCCGTACATGGGATCGAGGACGGGCCCACTTGTGGAGTCCATACAGGACTTGATTGTGTGCTTTCCGCACTACACTTCCCAGAAGTCTCATTGGAGCCTACCATCGGCGGGTGAGTTATATGAAATT
Organism: Lissotriton vulgaris; assembly: GCF_964263255.1. Taxonomy (NCBI): domain Eukaryota; kingdom Metazoa; phylum Chordata; class Amphibia; order Caudata; family Salamandridae; genus Lissotriton; species Lissotriton vulgaris. The sequence goes on along the minus strand of NC_141691.1, from coordinate 1,404,031,408 downwards.
GGAGAAGTGTAGCGGGTGCGCACACCGCTTCCGTTAAAGCCCCTGAAGGGAAGCAGATGGAGCTTCGAAACGCGTCGGGCAGATCCATTACGGAGCGGCGTCTACAAGCGGATCCCCGTCCTCACCTACACATAAATAAAGCTGCTGCTCGCGTGCTACTCAAAGGTGGACAACCTGGGAACGAGAATCTATATGCGGCAGTCCAGCCGCAGAGTATGCACCACCCCGTTAACGTGGGGGTCACAGCAGTGAAGTAGCAGCCGTACATGGGATTGAGGACGGGCCCACTTGTGGAGTCCATACAGGACTTGATTGTGTGCTTTCCGCACTACACTTCCCAGAAGTCTCATTGGAGCCTACCATCGGCGGGTGAGTTATATGAAATTGGAGAAGTGTAGCGGGTGCGCACACCGCTTCCGTTAAAGCCCCTGAAGAGAAGCAGATGGAGCTTCGAAACGCGTCGGGCAGATCCATTACGGAGCAGCGTCTACAAGCGGATCCCTGTCCTCACCTACACATAAATAAAGCTGCTGCTCGCGTGCTACTCAAAGGTGGACAACCTGGGAGCGAGAATCTATATGCGGCAGTCCAGCCGCAGAGTATGCACCACCCCGTTAACGTGGGGGTCACGGCAGTGAAGTAGCAGCCGTACATGGGATCGAGGACGGGCCCACTTGTGGAGTCCATACAGGACTTGATTGTGTGCTTTCCGCACTACACTTCCCAGAAGTCTCATTGGAGCCTACCATCGGCGGGTGAGTTATATGAAATTGGAGAAGTGTAGCGGGTGCGCACACCGCTTCCGTTAAAACCCCTGAAGAGAAGCAGATGGAGCTTCGAAACGCGTCGGGCAGATCCATTACGGAGCGGCGTCTACAAGCGGATCCCCGTCCTCACCTACACATAAATAAAGCTGCTGCTCGCGTGCTACTCAAAGGTGGACAACCTGGGAGCGAGAATCTATATGCGGCAGTCCAGCCGCAGAGTATGCACCACCCCGTTAACGTGGGGGTCACGGCAGTGAAGTAGCAGCCGTACATGGGATCGAGGACGGGCCCACTTGTGGAGTCCATACAGGACTTGATTGTGTGCTTTCCGCACTACACTTCCCAGAAGTCTCATTGGAGCCTACCATCGGCGGGTGAGTTATATGAAATTGGAGAAGTGTAGCGGGTGCGCACACCGCTTCCGTTAAAGCCCCTGAAGAGAAGCAGATGAAGCTTCGAAACGCGTCGGGCAGATCCATTACGGAGCGGCGTCTACAAGCGGATCCCCGTCCTCACCTACGCATAAATAAAGCTGCTGCTCGCGTGCTACTCAAAGGTGGACAACCTGGGAGCGAGAATCTATATGCGGCAGTCCAGCCGCAGAGTATGCACCACCCCGTTAACGTGGGGGTCACGGCAGTGAAGTAGCAGCCGTACATGGGATCGAGGACGGGCCTACTTGTGGAGTCCATACAGGACTTGATTGTGTGCTTTCCGCACTACACTTCCCAGAAGTCTCATTGGAGCCTACCATCGGCGGGTGAGTTATATGAAATTGGAGAAGTGTAGCGGGTGCGCACACCGCTTCCGTTAAAGCCCCTGAAGAGAAGCAGATGGAGCTTCGAAACGCGTCGGGCAGATCCATTACGGAGCGGCGTCTACAAGCGGATCCCCGTCCTCACCTACACATAAATAAAGCTGCTGCTCGCGTGCTACTCAAAGGTGGACAACCTGGGAGCGAGAATCTATATGCGGCAGTCCAGCCGCAGAGTATGCACCACCCCGTTAACGTGGGGGCCACGGCAGTGAAGTAGCAGCCGTACATGGGATCGAGGACGGGCCCACTTGTGGAGTCCATACAGGACTTGATTGTGTGCTTTCCGCACTACACTTCCCAGAAGTCTCATTGGAGCCTACCATCGGCAGGTGAGTTATATGAAATTGGAGAAGTGTAGCGGGTGCGCACACCGCTTCCGTTAAAGCCCCTGAAGAGAAGCAGATGGAGCTTCGAAACGCGTTGGGCAGATCCATTACGGAGCGGCGTCTACAAGCGGATCCCCGTCCTCACCTACACATAAATAAAGCTGCTTCTCGCGTGCTACTCAAAGGTGGACAACCTGGGAGCGAGAATCTATATGCGGCAGTCCAGCCGCAGAGTATGCACCACCCCGTTAACGTGGGGGTCACGGCAGTGAAGTAGCAGCCGTACATGGGATCGAGGACGGGCCCACTTGTGGAGTCCATACAGGACTTGATTGTGTGCTTTCCGCACTACACTTCCCAGAAGTCTCATTGGAGCCTACCATCGGCGGGTGAGTTATAGGAAATTGGAGAAGTGTAGCGGGTGCGCACACCGCTTCCGTTAAAGCCCCTGAAGAGAAGCAGATGGAGCTTCGAAACGTGTCGGGCAGATCCATTACGGAGCGGCGTCTACAAGCGGATCCCCGTCCCCACCTACACATAAATAAAGCTGCTGCTCGCGTGCTACTCAAAGGTGGACAACCTGGGAGCGAGAATCTATATGCGGCAGTCCAGCCGCAGAGTATGCACCACCCCGTTAACGTGGGGGTCACGGCAGTGAAGTAGCAGCCGTACATGGGATCGAGGACGGGCCCACTTGTGGAGTCCATACAGGACTTGATTGTGTGCTTTCCGCACTACACTTCCCAGAAGTCTCATTGGAGCCTACCATCGGCGGGTGAGTTATATGAAATTGGAGAAGTGTAGCGGGTGCGCACACCGCTTCCGTTAAAGTCCCTGAAGAGAAGCAGATGGAGCTTCGAAACGCGTCGGGCAGATCCATTACGGAGCGGCGTCTACAAGCGGATCCCCGTCCTCACCTACACATAAATAAAGCTGCTGCTCGCGTGCTACTTAAAGGTGGACAACCTGGGAGTGAGAATATATATATACATATATATATATATATATATATATATATATATATATATATATATATATATATATATATATATATATAAATGTACATGAATTTATATAGAGCAAATCACCACCGGTTTCTAAGCGCTTGCTTAGGGAACCCGTCCTGGTAGACCCCTGTGAGATAACCCCGGCAGGGCATCCGCAAGGTGAAAGCCAGGCATCCCGCCGCAAGGGGCCTTGGTGGAGATTAAGCAAGCTATTGCCCAGAGTCGCAGAGTGTGAACCCGTGAATTGAGTAGGCACCGGAGCGAGAATTGTCGAGTCCATGGACATTTTAGGACTCAAGACCCCGTCGAGCCGGGAATTGAACCCTGGTCCCGGGCTGACCTCTGCTTCCAGGTCTGCCTCCTCTAACCAGTGAGCCACACTGCCTCCTTGTCCATGTATATAGGTATCGGTAATCCCGTGAGTCCGCCTGGAACTTCAATTAGCCCTGAATGGACTGAGGTATTCTATCTCTGTGGGGCAATTCAAGTCGCGCATTCGACTGCCCCCACTCGGTGTGCGATTTGGAGCAACAGGCTACTGCAGTATGCAAGGGGACCCAGGGCAGACACGCCTGTTTCATCTGACTCTTGACCCACCAGACTCACCTGAACTTGCGCCCATCCAATGATGTTACTCACTCCCCCACACCACCTACCTGACGTTGCCAACATAGTGCCTGTTGGGATTTGCAGTTCGCTTCATTTCTTCACAAACTTCTATTGGTGTGCAGACGGCATGGGGGAGGAGACCCAGGTGCAATTAAGTATTTTACACAGGAGGAGTTAGAACGGGGTGTGTTCTTTACAGCGAAAGGGCGCTGAGGAAGGCGACTACGCCGAAATGCATCCGCCGCCGCTGGGGTCTGATGGAATAAAGTTGTGTTTTGCTCGGATCCCCCCTTGTGGCCTCTGATCTTTTCTTCGAAAGGATTTTCCCGTCATTGTTTCTGTGTTTGCCAGATACACAGCACGGAGGCCCTGCAGTGACAAGAGACCCGGGATTCAACTGGCGACCCGCTGCGTGCAGCAACTTTCATGACCGAGGTATCGGTAATCCCGTGAGTCCGCCTGGAACTTCAATTAGCCCTGAATGGACTGAGGTATTCTATCTCTGTGGGGCAATTCAAGTCGCGCATTCGACTGCCCCCACTCGGTGTGCGATTTGGAGCAACAGGCTACTGCAGTATGCAAGGGGACCCAGGGCAGACACGCCTGTTTCATCTGACTCTTGACCCACCAGACTCACCTGAACTTGCGCCCATCCAATGATGTTACTCACTCCCCCACACCACCTACCTGACGTTGCCAACATAGTGCCTGTTGGGATTTGCAGTTCGCTTCATTTCTTCACGAACTTCTATTGGTGTGCAGACGGCATGGGGGAGGAGACCCAGGTGCAATTAAGTATTTTACACAGGAGGAGTTAGAACGGGGTGTGTTCTTTACAGCGAAAGGGCGCTGAGGAAGGCGACTACGCCGAAATGCATCCGCCGCCGCTGGGGTCTGATGGAATAAAGTTGTGTTTTGCTCGGATCCCCCCTTGTGGCCTCTGATCTTTTCTTCGAAAGGATTTTCCCGTCATTGTTTCTGTGTTTGCCAGATACACAGCACGGAGGCCCTGCAGTGACAAGAGACCCGGGATTCAACTGGCGACCCGCTGCGTGCAGCAACTTTCATGACCGAGGTATCGGTAATCCCGTGAGTCCGCCTGGAACTTCAATTAGCCCTGAATGGACTGAGGTATTCTATCTCTGTGGGGCAATTCAAGTCGCGCATTCGACTGCCCCCACTCGGTGTGCGATTTGGAGCAACAGGCTACTGCAGTATGCAAGGGGACCCAGGGCAGACACGCCTGTTTCATCTGACTCTTGACCCACCAGACTCACCTGAACTTGCGCCCATCCAATGATGTTACTCACTCCCCCACACCACCTACCTGACGTTGCCAACATAGTGCCTGTTGGGATTTGCAGTTCGCTTCATTTCTTCACGAACTTCTATTGGTGTGCAGACGGCATGGGGGAGGAGACCCAGGTGCAATTAAGTATTTTACACAGGAGGAGTTAGAACGGGGTGTGTTCTTTACAGCGAAAGGGCGCTGAGGAAGGCGACTACGCCGAAATGCATCCGCCGCCGCTGGGGTCTGATGGAATAAAGTTGTGTTTTGCTCGGATCCCCCCTTGTGGCCTCTGATCTTTTCTTCGAAAGGATTTTCCCGTCATTGTTTCTGTGTTTGCCAGATACACAGCACGGAGGCCCTGCAGTGACAAGAGACCCGGGATTCAACTGGCGACCCGCTGCGTGCAGCAACTTTCATGACCGAGGTATCGGTAATCCCGTGAGTCCGCCTGGAACTTCAATTAGCCCTGAATGGACTGAGGTATTCTATCTCTGTGGGGCAATTCAAGTCGCGCATTCGACTGCCCCCACTCGGTGTGCGATTTGGAGCAACAGGCTACTGCAGTATGCAAGGGGACCCAGGGCAGACACGCCTGTTTCATCTGACTCTTGACCCACCAGACTCACCTGAACTTGCGCCCATCCAATGATGTTACTCACTCCCCCACACCACCTACCTGACGTTGCCAACATAGTGCCTGTTGGGATTTGCAGTTCGCTTCATTTCTTCACGAACTTCTATTGGTGTGCAGACGGCATGGGGGAGGAGACCCAGGTGCAATTAAGTATTTTACACAGGAGGAGTTAGAACGGGGTGTGTTCTTTACAGCGAAAGGGCGCTGAGGAAGGCGACTACGCCGAAATGCATCCGCCGCCGCTGGGGTCTGATGGAATAAAGTTGTGTTTTGCTCGGATCCCCCCTTGTGGCCTCTGATCTTTTCTTCGAAAGGATTTTCCCGTCATTGTTTCTGTGTTTGCCAGATACACAGCACGGAGGCCCTGCAGTGACAAGAGACCCGGGATTCAACTGGCGACCCGCTGCGTGCAGCAACTTTCATGACCGAGGTATCGGTAATCCCGTGAGTCCGCCTGGAACTTCAATTAGCCCTGAATGGACTGAGGTATTCTATCTCTGTGGGGCAATTCAAGTCGCGCATTCGACTGCCCCCACTCGGTGTGCGATTTGGAGCAACAGGCTACTGCAGTATGCAAGGGGACCCAGGGCAGACACGCCTGTTTCATCTGACTCTTGACCCACCAGACTCACCTGAACTTGCGCCCATCCAATGATGTTACTCACTCCCCCACACCACCTACCTGACGTTGCCAACATAGTGCCTGTTGGGATTTGCAGTTCGCTTCATTTCTTCACGAACTTCTATTGGTGTGCAGACGGCATGGGGGAGGAGACCCAGGTGCAATTAAGTATTTTACACAGGAGGAGTTAGAACGGGGTGTGTTCTTTACAGCGAAAGGGCGCTGAGGAAGGCGACTACGCCGAAATGCATCCGCCGCCGCTGGGGTCTGATGGAATAAAGTTGTGTTTTGCTCGGATCCCCCCTTGTGGCCTCTGATCTTTTCTTCGAAAGGATTTTCCCGTCATATATATATATATATATATATATATATATATATATATATATATATATATATATATATATATATATATATATATATATATACACACACACACACACACACACACACACACACACACACACACACACACACACACACACACACACACACACACACACACACACACACACACACACACCCACACACACACACACATGTGTGTCTGTGTGTATATATATATATACTTGTATATAAGGTAGGTTCATATTTTACACACATAAACCATAGAAATTCAGCAGATATGCCTTTCTCAAGTAACTATAACTTGTGCCCTTAGGTAACTATAAACCCACCATGCTCGCTTTAACATATACATGTTGCAGTGATATTATCAATCATGTCATAGAAGATGTCATGAGTGTAGTATTATGTGGGGTAATTAGCAGTGCATGGCAGGGTTGCGAGTTATAGTAACCTTAGGGTGCAAGATATAGATAACTATAACAGCTGATTTTCTATGGTTTTAGGTGTGTAAAATCTGAATGTAACTATAAGATCCCCGAAACTTTTTGCGTTCTCCTATCTTTTTCTGTAACCTGGTGTTGGTGATTTTAGGCCTCTGAGCACTTTAGCACTGTGGCCCAGTGTAAAGTGGTTTCGCTCTCCGATTGTGTGTGGTGAGATTCTATTATTTGATAATACTCTTGAAAGTGTAAAAATTTTACAGAAAGAAGCAACTCCAGAAGAGATACAGAAATGGGAATAGGATATTGGGGAACTAGATGAGAATGGGTGCTGGATAGATCGATCTGAAAAACAGCGATGGTTGCTTCCAAACGCAATGGTGTATGCAGTAGTTATGATGGCACATGGCCCAGCCCATATCAGTGCAAAAGGGATCCGTACAGTACTAGATCCAGTGTGGTATAACACTAACATTATAAAGACAGCAGCCTATGTTGTTAAATATTGTCCTGTGTGTTTACGGCATAATCCAGGAGGTAGAGAATCTGTTTTGAGTGGCAACTTTGCTCTGCCATCCTTACCATTTGAGGTTTTACAGATAGATTTCATACAAATGGCACGTGTAAATACTTTAAAATATGTCTTAGTGGTGGTGTGTGCTTTCAGTTACCACTGCCATCTGATCGACAGAACAAAGACGGAGTACCGAGTCAGGAAGGAGAATTGATTCGGAGTTTTGTCCCTTTTTCCGATGCTCTGGAGAAAGGGCAGTCAAACATTGTTTTGCCTGAAGGGGAAGGTGAAATAGCTGAGTCAAGAGTAACTACTAATCCCGAGGCAGCACAAGAGGAGGCCAGGCCTGTTAACCATGCTACTAATTTGTTCTTTGACCAGGAGCAACCTGGCCGGTGTCGTTACGATCTGCGGCCCCGAAAACAGCACGGTACCCCACTCGCTAAGGAAGGAAAATAAAATGAGACATTGTTGTCTAAAGAATTGAGCAGAGTGATTGGGGTGCTGAGCAAGACACTGGACTGAACTCATAGAGAGCTAGGAACTTTGTGTAAAAAGCTCAGTTCAAAAAGAAGGACTGAGAAAAGGGCTGTGATCGTACCTTAAAGTTTGCTTTACCTTGGATGGATGGATAAGAGCCTGCCTGTGAGGCTCTAGGGGAAGAAAAACAGACACAGGGAGAAGATCCCTATAGGGGAAGAAGAAACCCTCTGTTGGTTGGCGTGCTTTGTAGATACAAAGTTAGTAGTGTACTTTTAGCAAGGGACCGAGATAGATCTGGACTTTTAGAGAGTATGTTCCCCTTTGGCCGAAGTATGATGGAGGATGAAAGACAGCTAGCCCCTGGGCGCCAGATTCGTGATATGCAATTGTTTTCTAGATGGCCCACCAGAGTGAAGGTGGCATTCGTTGTTCTAATTGCTTTCATTACTGTAATCATGATGTGTGTATTTATATATCTAGAATTTCAATATCCAGTTCGTAAATTCTTAACGACTACTCCTGCTCCCGAAGAACATCAATTTTATTCTCTACCCCCGCATAAGGCAAGGCATAGGGAAACTTATTCGAAAAATGTGTTTATAGAAATGTTACATCAGACTCACAGTACGACAAACAAGATGAATTGCTGGGTTTGTGGATTATTGCCATCAGTTATGCATCAATATGAATTATTTATATCTCTACCTCTATCGTATTTAGCTAGTTGTGAAGCATGGTGGCAACTGTTATCCTTGATGTATTCTCAATATGTTGTAAATCCCAAAATATATTCTGAAAGAGACTATGAAGCTATTTTAATATATATAGAGAGACACCAGGGATTTGATGCAGAAGGAGATAAAGTTCAGAGTTCCTTAGATCCAAATGCTTGCATGAATGTATATACAGATTCCAAAAATGATACTTTGTTACAGGAAGAGATGCACGATTTAGAGCTTTTCAATTCCACTTTGTATTTTCAACATTTCAAGGAACGTAATGTGACGAATGATAGAGCATTGCCAGTCCCCATTATAAATTCCACTTCTTTGTTTTGTATTAGGGGGCGGGGTCACATTAAGGTAGGGAGTAGTACCTGTATTTATACCTATACGTTGCAAACTGATAGTACTCCTCCGATGATCACTACCCCTAACGTGTACTTTGTTTGCGGGGAAAAAGCTTATACGGGACGGTGTTATCTGTCTTTCCTTTACCCTCCTGTATATGTTGCCCCTTCTAATTACCATAAAACTCATCAATTGATAAAAAGAGATTTAGAAACTAATAGAACTATAAGAAGCTATGATACTGGTAAGACTGACCAGACGGATACCTCACTACAACAGTTCGAGGATATCTCAAAGGGACTGGTTCCATTTTGGGGACCAATTTTCAACAGTCGTAATATAAGACGACTGTCTAGAATTGTGGAAAATGTGGTCCAAACAACGACTGAAATATTAGCTAATATTACTGTAGAGCTTCAGGCTACGAGACTTGTTTCCCTTCAAAATCAGATGGTGCTCGACGTCATCCTGGCAGATTGGGGCAGAGCCTGTCGTGTGATCGGCAGCTCCTGTTGTGTTTACATACCTGATTCGCCCCCTACTATACATCTTGCCCTTAAAAAATTGCACCTGTTAGCTAATGAATTACATGAAGAAAATGGTACCTGGACCCTTAGTGGGTGGTTCTGGAATCTTTTAGCTACATGGGGATGGGAGGTATTTATGATTGTAGTGGGAATATTTGGAATAATTTTCACTTGTTGCATATGCCTTCATTGTGGTCCAGCGTGTTGTACTTTTTGTACAACTAAAATAACGTCTTCTTTGACTCAGGCTCAACAAAAGAAGATGGAAAAACAAATGATTCAGAAGAAAGTAGCGGAACTCATGCAGATAGATGAAGGGGTATTTGTAGAGTAAAGTAACTTTGTTATATTGGCCATAGTGGGCCAAAAGGGCCGTCTGTTGGAATATAAAATATATAAATATGATTGTCCCACTATGTACCATATATAACCACATACTCGTATCCATGAATCGAGAACAAAACATTATAGTAAGATAACCTAATGATAGGTTATAGAATGTCGTTCTGTCCTATTGATGAAGTTAGGACTACTAAGTGTTATATCCCTTCGTTTATCTTTAGGAGTGTTGATACTTCACGGTATAACACAGAATACGAAAAACAGGTTAAACCGTTTAAGTCTGCTTCTCTTTCATATGGAACATGGTTCAGGGAAATCCAAGGTCAGACTTGCTCTTCTCGTAGGACGCACACATTATAGCAGGGTCTGTTTCTGTACTCCACGGGTCCAAGATAGACAAGAAGGGCACCTCACTGACCTACTCTTGGAATAGCTTTTAGCTTAGCTATTGATAAATGTGTAAGAACCTTAAATGGGTGTTCCGGTAGACTAACGGACAGCTTGTGTATTTCCATTCTTGGTGTTAACCAGAATCTGTAAATCGTATATATACTTTGTGTAATGTGCATTAGTTAGTCTCCGCACCTCCATGGGTTGTGTAGACAGAGGCTCCCCTGTCAGGGCTTGTATTTTGATTCAATAAAACGATTCGACCTTCTCCATTGCCGACTGCTTGGTTATTCCTTGATTAAGAATATATATATATATATATATATATATATATATATATATATATATATATATATATATATATATATATATATATATATATATATATATATATATATTCTTGGACTATTGGTAAGTATAGTCCAGCCTTAAGAAATTTGAATCCTTCACACTTTCCACTGCCTGCCTGGCAGATGCGGAATTACTGATTTCTATGGTAAGCCTGAGTTAATGTTTTTCACATCGCACAGGGTAAAAGCCGGCCTGTAATTGTCGATGGAAAAACAGGAAGGGATATTAAAACACCCCAGAGGAAAAATATAAGGTACGGTGTGTAGTGCAAAAATAACATTTTAACTTTCAGAGGCGACAGTATTACATACAAGCATCATTTCTAAAGTGCGTACTCTGAGTCTCCTTTTCATGGATAATAATTAGCACACAGCAGGCCAGGGCCATGCAGACGGTCAAGGCAGGCACCACTGAGTGAACAAACCTCCATGTAGCATACCTCTTTGACACAGACAGACAAAGCAGATCTAATTTTATACAGCAAGCCACATAGCCGCAATTTTACATGAACTGCTGTCTGGACTCTGGCATAACAACACTACACTGGCTCGACCACTCCATACCACGACTAGACAGACATGTAGCTCTGCTGTGGTTGTTGTTGACTTGTTTACCTGTTTGCCACTCACGAAATGGCCATAGTTCTTCCGTAAACAGACGATAATGATCCATCCTTCCCAGTGAGTGACTGTAAAGATATTATGTAACTTTGATCATCGAGACTCATCATCATGGTATTGGCAAACTCATTGTTGTTCATGCAGTCACAGTCTACACACAGTAAGTCCAAGGACATTTTCCATATTAAAAAATGCAACGTAGTGGCCCCTGCAGTAGAAGTACAATTTGTATTAAAGAAGGTAAAAACAGAGTAGACTTGATTTACATTTAGTGTGTAGAATATTAAATAATTACAGAACACATAGGATTCATTTCATGCACAACAAACAAACAGCAATTGCTTTTATCAGAGACAGACAGCCAGTGTTGTCCACTCTGCATGTCTCATCATTCATTACCTGTTCCACTTTTTGTCAGCATCTTATTCTAAAGTTTAGGGCCACAGGGCAGCCTCTAGTGTCAATTTCAGAAGTAACAGTCAGCATAGCGACAGTTTCTTGATTCTGCATAATCCGTCCATCTGCCGTGAGGGAAACAAATGGATAGGGGGAGACTGGAGGAGGAGGATAGAGGAGCATGACTGAGTTATGAACTTGTGAACTTCAGGAATGCAGACAGCGTCACCTTCAATATGGAAATAAGACGAAGACAGTGCTGCTGATGGATTTGTTGTGATTAGAGTTTTGTTGTGCTCAAAGTTACAAAACAAAGAAAGACACACAGAAATAAAAGTGAATAAGGATGAAAAAAAGTAAGTATTTCAAGCCTAGGTGTCAGGGAAGCAGAGCTTGTCCTCAAACTCTGTGAATTAAACCTGGAGTAGGTCAGCTATCAGAGAAGAACTTCCGTCACCTAAGTCGGTGTCCTCTTCTTCCTGCGTTGATTCAAGTATTTTGTAATCTGGTGGTATGAAGTGCTGATTCATCTTGATCAGTGTTAACCTCTCCACATTTTTGAGTGAGAGGCGGGTCCTTTTTGAAGTTACAATGGCACCAGCAGCATTGAAAACACGATTAGAAGACACACTTGTGAGTGGGCAAGCCAAATAATTTAGAGCCAACTTGGTGATCAGTGGCCATTGAGGCCTTTTCCCATAGCAATACACCAATGGGTTCTGATCAAAGAAGACCTCTGTTGGGTCATCCAGATAGGCCTGCACCATCCACTCAAGGTCCTCCATGGGTGCTCCACTTTGTGTACCATCTGTTGCCTTTGCATCAACACTGGAATGAGCAAACCCATGATGAGTTATCCAATCGGCTTCCGACAATATTATAGCTGGGCCTTGTGCAGATGATGATGATGATGATACGGTTGCTGCTGGCGGTAACGGCTGTGTAGGAAAGTGACTGCCTTCGGCCACAGAAGTGGACCTTGAGGCCGGATGGCCTGCTGCGTCAGTAGTACTTGTGGTGGTTCCTTCAATTTCCTGCCGCTCTTTTTCAAACCGAGTGGCTGACAGAGCTAGCCAATGTTTGTACTTGGAAACATCTGCTTCATAAGAAGGAATGAATGTATTGCTGGCCTGTGCATTTTTGTACCGGGGATCCAGAATAAAGGCACAAATGTAATGTTGTTCTGAATGTATTGCTTGAAGCTTTTCATTGTCAACTAGGCGGCTTACCAACCTCTCCGCCAACTGATATGCGTCTTGTTTTTCAGCATCAACACGGAACGTTGAAGACACCGCCATCAGTTGGTGCTCTAGCATGCGCATCAACAGGATAGCTTTGCCCAAAGTACAGTCCTCCCTGCTGACTTCATGCGTGAACACCTCAAATGGACGAAGCATGTCTGTCAGGCTTTTAACTAGGTCCCATTCATCCACCTCTGTTATGTTATGTTATGTTATAATGAGTTTTATATAGCACTCAGCTACTCCGAGAAGTGTCCCGGCACTAGAAACCCAAGGCGGCACAGAGCGGAAAAGAGCATACAGAGACCTACTGAACAGAGCCACGATTTAAGGTCCTTTCTAAACGCTAAGAGATTGCCATTCGTTCTCAGAGACAGAGGCAGGGCATTCCACATCTGTGGTGCCAGACGTTTGAAGGAGCGCCGCCACAGCGAGCACGCCTAATAGCTGGCACAGAGGCTAAGGCCAAGGCCATGTCTTTCATGTCTTTCATAGAAGTACCCTGAGCATTAAAGACATGCTCACTGATTACCAAGTACTGCTCAAGCAGACGCTCAAGCATTTAGAAGGTTGAGTTCCAACGTGTTGCTACCTCCTGGATGAGTCTTCTGACTGGCACTCTATGGTTACGTTGAATGATCCTCTGCTGCTTCCAGGCCTTAAAATAATGGCTGAAATGTGTGCTGATTCTTCAGCAGGTGGTCAGTAACTTGCTGACTGTGTTTTATTTTTTCAAGAAATCTTTCACAACAATGTTAATACTGTGCGCCAAACACGGCACACTGAAATAGCCACCATCAGACATGGCCTTAACTATATTACTGCCATTATCCGTGGAAACATGAGCAATCATGCGCTTTCTTGGCTGCAGCCATTCAAATACCTTACTGGTAATCTCCTCCAAAATGTTTACTGCAGTATGAGATTTCTCCATGGCAAACATGGCTACTGTTTCATGTTTCTGAGTAGCTTAAAAAATTGTGACACTCTCAGCACCTGCAGCTATCTTGTCTCTAACCCACGCAAAAGAGATACAGTGTGCAGTGATGCACATGTAATCAACGACTTGGCAACTGGTACACATGTCTGTTGTCAGGTGGATAGTATGAACAGTACTCTTCTGCAAAGCTGCCCCAATCACCTCCAGAACATCGTGATGTAGTGCTGGGCCCGCAACTCTGGAAAAATAGGACCGGCTAGGAACCTTCCATTTAGGGCAGACTGTTGCCACAAATTCTAGAAAACCCACCCCTTCCACGAAAGAAAAAGGGAGAAGGTCCAGCGCTAACATTTTAGCCAGCATTTCATTATATAGACGTGCCGTTGGATGGTTGCGTTCAAATGGTGCCTCTGACCAAAACATGCTTTTAACGGTGGTCTCGACCATTTTCATATGTGATGAGGATCCAGACGTCTTCAACCCAGTTAGGCTCATTGATGTACTTTTTCGCATTGGTGTCTCTACCAGACTACTGTGCCTCCTAGATGTTGCAGGGGTAGAGGAGGGTGTGGGCGCTACCACTGCAGTGCTGCTGCCAGGGGTACAGTGTGTTCCAGAAAAAATGTCTCTTCCGGTCCTTCACCTCCCCCCTGCACGATCAGCTCCTCGTCCTCAGATGCAATATCAATGGATACACTTGGATTTGTACTTTTGGCTTTCCAGATGTTACTTAGGTGCGGCTCTGTTATGGCCGGATTTTCTACTTAGATGGGATCAGCCCCCAGGGGCCCTAGAACCCAGCCAAAACGTACTCACCTTCCCTCCTCAGATCATATTCACCATGGATAGATCTACAGATATATATATATATATATATATACAGGTCGCACCTAAGGATGGGGAATGACAATATACATGTACGGATTTTCTACAATATCCTATTCACATCAGTTGGTCTCGCGGCCACCCTGACCCAGACCGTTCTACCCTAGGGCAGATATCACACACAATCCGGTGTGTCTACACATGGGCCTGCAGAACCCGATGCTCCCTTTTCCAAACTGTTCGCAATCCTGCGAAACTACACGCCAGTCTCCTTCCTGGCGCTCTCACTTATTCAAGCCACAATCCTGTGGGTATACACGCTGGTAATCCCCCCCAGCGTTCTCACTAACGCCGTATATCAACGACGACCACATTCCTATGAACAATCATCAGGATAATATTCCAGTTACCTACTCGGGATAAAACTACAATAATAACATTGGATACGGTTCCCAAATTATATAGTGTACTTCCTGCTCTTGACATCAAAGGTCCACTCACTCCCTCTTTGTTCGATCACCATTTACCCGATCGGGATTTCACATCCGTTCACATAAACAATTTTCAACTAGGAGATACATTTACCAAGATTGAACAGGAACACGAGGCACACGATAATTCCATAAGAATTAGGATATTTATTAACAGTAGACACAAATAACATTACTATGCAACATAACTTCTGCAAAGAAAAGGTAAAGATTAGAGTGCACGTTCTATGAACAATGGACGGACATCACCTGGTTAATATGAAGTCTGGGCTCGGCAGTCATCTAGTTTCCCTTCTCGTCTCTGTGTCCTGGCTCGCCTTGCAGTCACACCCCAGCCGTCACAAGTACACGTCTGCACCGCTAGGCTCAACCTCGTCTGCTTCCCTCCAGGGCACCGGAACCTTGCTGGTTATTAGCTACCGTCTCTCTCTCTCTCTGTATCAGTGCGCTCCGCGCTAATTCTCCTTCAGTCTTTCTCAGAGAGTTTCGGTCTTAAATCTTTCTAGGACTTCAAAGATGGCGACTGTCCGCCATGAGATAATTAATGGCAGAGATGCTAACGGCTAGATGCCGCCTACGGACTAACTCAAAACTGACTAACACCTTCGCTAATATCAAAGCCCGTTCCTTCATGGAAAGCTACGGCCAGTAACCTGCCGCCCACCAAATTCTTGTACCTCCCCGTACCAAGGACACGTTCCCAGCCGGCCGGCCTGAAGTTGTGTCTTCGGTGTGGAGAAAAATACATTCCTTCGATAAGGGTCAGCCTGAACCGGTTCTCTCCAAGCGAACAACAGCTTGAAACTAAAATATTACACTTCACCTAGAAAGCCTTCTCGAGCTACCAGGCAGAAAGCAAAATGGAGTCTGTCTCGTTTAAGGCCTACGGAGACCACAATATGCATAACTCCATGGAAAATATCCTAGCATGTTAGTAAATGGGCAAATCATGACTAATACTTATATATCTATCCCCTAACTTAAATTCATAAGCCCTACATTAAGGAAAGTGACACGAAAATGCCCTAATATATGAAAGACAGGGGCCCTGTCTATAGTCATAACCCCTATGCTATGGGGGTGATAGGCTGGAGTCACTCTCCATCATTCTCCCTCTCCAAAGAGCCAGCAGAAGGGCAGCCATTACAGGCTCCCACTGGATAATGTGGTGTTTTTTTAGATGACATCTCTGGCTTCCGGTACCATAGTTGGTACCAACCTTACCCCGACTAACTACTTGTTTACAAATCGAACAAATTACTAGGTTTTCTGCCTTTTTGCTAATACTAAAGGAGTCCCAAACTGGGGAGTTGAAATTTCTGGTGCTGGTGGAGGTGCTACTTTCAATGCCAGATGGAGTGGAGGATGGGCGTGGTGGAATTTCACTCTGTTGTGCACTTACAGTGCCACTACTTGAGGTAATGGAGGTCGAGCTGGATGGAGGTCCCTGCCGGCCCTTCTGAAGAGAAAATATGGAAGCTGTAGGTCGTGTTGGTGTAATAGTTACCTGTGTTGGTGGAGGTACCAGTGGTGCCACGCGGCACACATCCTGCACGGCAGCATTTTTGGATAGGGTAAAAATGTCTGTCTGCTGCATGCCCTCTGGGGCTGGAATGACGACTGTGATGACTGGGTCAGCATCATCAGACTGTTCATCAGCAGCAGAATACAGCACTTCCAGTTCTTCTTCGTCATCACCCATAACTGAAAGCTTTGTGGGAACCTTCCTTTTACCTAGCTTTGTTGGCTCATAGCGTCCCTCCCTCTCAGACTGCATTGGTGGGGGGCAATAAAGATCTAGATCATCAGAAGTAAGGGGGCTTGAAGAAGAACTTGTACTAGCCCTCCTTGACCTTTTCCTTGCTGGGGATCTGGAAGACAATGGATCATCAGGAGGAGTGGCTTTCTCGTCTGATACCTCCGCATGAATCTCGATTTCCTGATGTGCCCCTACTTCTGAAGGAACAAGCATTGTGGACAGTTGTGCCTCTCCATGTGCGTCATCTTGCACCTCTCCTTGCACCTCTCCATGCGCCTCTCCTTGCGCCTCTGCTTGTTGCACCTGTGGTTGTCGTTGCAGCTGTGGTTGAACACTCGTCAGATGAGTTCACCCTGGGTTGATTGGATGCTACTTTGCAATGAGTCAACGCCAACATCACTGGTCGATGGTGAAAGAGCAATTAAAGTGGCTGCCTGTGCGGCACTCATGGGCTTGGGCCTAACTTGGCGTGGTGGCACTGAGGCGGCGGTGCTGCTCTTAGCTTGGTCCCCGGCGGACACCGCTGCTGCAGGCATAGTTTTGTTTTCCCAAAAAAGGTGTCTGTCTGCACACCAGTCTCCTTGGTAAGTGGCGCCACTTGCTTCTTCTGCTCCTTCTTACCGGCAGTGGCACTGGCAACTTTCTTGGTAGAGGTGCTATGGCCCCCATTCTTTGGGCCCATCTTCTTCGGATGTCAGAACAGTAGGACGCAGTTGCAAGAGTTGCAGAGTTGTCTGTGGCCAGTTGTGCACACACCACAGCAGGACTTCTTCCTGGCACTACAACAAGTGATGATGATGAGGATGATTCCTGGTTCTCAGTCTTTGTGCACCTAAAAGCAAAGGATGCCAGAGGAACATCAGTTAAATAAATGTTGCATATGTCATGCTTCAATTAATATTTGCAACTAGGCATTTATTATTATTAACACAACACACCCAAAAACTGAAAGACCCAAAATAAAAATTGCAATTCTAATCTAAAATGGATGTTTAAATTAATAGAAGAGAGACCACACAGAGAGAGTTACTTCATGCACCACTGACTACCCCTGGGCATAATGGATGAAAGCAAGGCAGACTGGGTGCAGGCCTATGGCACAAAGCACACTGCCTGGCTTCAAAATGGTCCCTAGACCCCCACCCACATTGCCGGCCCTGGACCAGGTCTCACAATGGCCCCCACCCACATGGCCAGGCCCTGGATCAGGCCCCAACAAAACCAAAAAAATCAAAATACACACAAAAATCACCCCAATCCAATGCCATCCATGCCCTAAATGATGTTTACATTCAAGAGACCCCACAAAAAGACTTGGTCCATGCACCACTGACTACCCCTGGGCATAATGGATGAAAGCAAGGCAGACTGGGTGAAGGCCTATGGCACAAAGCACATTGCCTGGCTTTAAAATGGCCACTAGACCCCCACCCACATGGCCAGGCCCTGGACCAGGCTTCAAAATGGCCCTCACCCACATGGCCAGGCCCCAGACCAGGCCCCAACAGCACCCAAAAAATCGAAATGCACACAAAAATCACCCCTATCCAATGCCATCCATGCCCTAATTGATGTTTAAATTCAAGAGACCCCACAGAAAGACTTGGCCCATGCACCACTGACTACCCCTGGGCATAATGCATTAAAGCAAGGCAGACAGGGAACAGGCCTATGGCACAAAGCACCCTGCCTGGCTTCAAAATGGCTCTTAGACCCCAAACCTACATAGCCAGACCCTGGACCAGGCCTCAAAATGGCCCCCACCCACATGGCCGGGCCCTGGACCAGGCCCCAACAACACCCAAAAAAATCGAAATACACACAAAAATCAGCCCAATCCAATGCCATCCATGCCCTAAATGATGTTTAAATTCAAGAGACCCCACAGAAAGACTTGGCCCATGCACCAGTGACTACCCCTGGGCATAATGGATGAAAGCAAGGCAGACTGGCTGCAGGCCTATGGCACAAAGCACACTGCCTGGCTTTAAAATGGCCCCTAGACCCCCACCCACATGGCCAGGCCCTGGACCAGGCCTCAAAATGGCCCCCACCCACAGGGCCAGGCCCTTGACCAGGCCCCAACAACACCCAAAAAATCAAAATACACACAAATGTCACACCAATCCAATGCCATCCATGGCCTAAATCATGTTTAAATTGAAGAGACCCCACAGAAAGACTTGGCCTACGCACCACTGACTACACCTGGGCATAATGGATGAACGCAAGGCAGACTGGGGGCAGGCCTATGGCACAAAGCACACTGGCTGGCTTCAAACTGGCCCCTAGAACCCCACCCACATGGACAGGCCCTGGACCAGGCCTCAAAATGACCCCACCCACATCGCCAGGCCCTGGACCAGGCCTCAACAACACCCAAAAAATCAAAATACACACACAAATCACCCCAATCCAATGCCATCCATGCCCTAAATGATGTTTGAATTCAAAAGACCCCACAGAAAGACTTGGCCCATGCACCACTGACTACCCCTGGGCCTACTGGCTAGTGTGGCTTTAACACGCACCCCAAAATTACAAAAAACATTCACATAGATATAACATTGAGCTATTCAATTCCATGACATCCATGCCGTGAATGATATTTAAGTTCAACAAAACTCACAGAAACAGTTGTATCATGCACCCATGACTAACCCTGGGCCTACTGGATACTTTGGGTTACCCACAATATATTTTTTTTAAAGTTGTGAAAACGTTTATAAATTGTTGTTGCAGCAACTGCAATGCCCCAAACAAACAACACCAACTTACTTGTAAAATCTCAACTCCAAAAGTGATCCACACAAAAAGTCCTCAAATACAAATATCCAGCAGCAGCCACAAAGAGTACTCCTTCCAGCTCCAGATTCAAATGAAAAGTGACCAGGACATGGACAAAGCACTGGGAGGAGCCTGCTGGACAGGAACAGGAAGTTGGAGACTCTGGGGCACTTCTTTCCTCCCAGCCCCCCAAAAATGCACTCCTTGCACAAAAAAGTGCAGCCAAATGTCAATCTGAGGGGTTTTTCTGATCCAAATCATCAATTTCAGAAGGTTTATGCTGCCAGCGATAGATTTCTCGTGCAGAATTGCAATTTTTGCGATTTTGGGAAAGCAAAATGTTCAAATCTCCCGCCGGATGTCAGCTGTGCGGCGCATCTACGTATTCGCTATTGTTTACTCTCGCAATACGTGATCACGGGCCCTTATGACGTATTCACGTTCTGAAAGACTCGCATTGCAAGATGGCGGGACTCTATGACGTACTCGCAGACGAATAGTCTTGCACGATCACGCCATGACGTACTCGCGATCGAAAAGTCTTGCGCGATCACGCAGCAAGATCTAAAATGGGACAGCGCACGCAAACCGGGAGGAAAACAACTCGGCGAACTCACTATGGTAAGTTAACGCCGCGCGCGCAAGATTGTATTTTTGAAGCGCGACCAAGCCCAAAAAATCCGCCAACTCGCAAAGTGCGAATTCTTTGACAATTTTGCGCGATTCGCGGACCACGAATTTGCCAAAAATTGGCAAATTCCGCGAGCGGAATGGATTTTCAGCCCATGCTTAGTTATAGCATGTATACGAAGAGTCGAGGGAGCTCCACAGTTTCCTGTGCGATTTACGCCATGGGGAAATATGGAGAGACTCGTTATCTGCAGCCCTCAAAGAAAACAACCATTCCTGCCACATTTTGAATGAGACTTCACTAGGACTTTTCCATTTGCTTAGAATGACTTTGCATGCCAGAGTGAGCATAAGGTCCTTCAGGTGCCGATCCTGGATGTTTACAAGATGAGGATCTAGAACGCCCAATAAGATTTAGGAGAAATCTCTTGGTGGTTGGTAGTGAAAGGTTTTGTGTATATAATCATAGATCTTGTCCCAGTGAGATTGTTAGGCAGAGCAATAAAAGAGCATGTGAACCAAGTCACCTACATGGCTAGTGTGCAAAGGGCGACCTGCCGAGGTAATTGACTGTCTGTGGAGCACAGGTGAAGATTCCATGGTGTTTTCGGCGTGGCTAGTAGAAACATTTTAAAAGGAGAAACCCTTTCAAAGAAAAGGGATGGGGTTATTAGGTACTCTGAGAAAACAAAAGTTCCCTTTTCTTAAGTTTTATAGACGTATCGGAACCTCTGAGTGATTCTTTACCACCAAGTTCAAGGATAAACCGTATGTTGTATCCAGAGTTGCAAAGAGATAGACAAATTTACAAATAAAACATTTTCAAAAGCAATCTATCACAGAAAATTGAAACCCCAAAGGATGCACTCAAAGTTATTACGCAACACTGGACTGATGAGAATATGCACATTCACAAAAATATTTCTTAAAAGTTTCTTTATTTAGTGATATGACCGACCATTTGAATTAAAAACAGAATACTTCACATTTATTCAATAATCAGATTAAAAACTTAAAAAAACAAAAGCATGAAATGTGTCGACGCGGCGTTTTGGTGATGTGAGTTGTCACCTTCTTCAGGACAAGATTTCAATTTAAAATCACTATAAAATTAAAAATACAAAATTTACAGTTACTTCATAACTCCAAAACAAAAAATTATTTAAAAAGCATTTTAAAAGTAAATGGTGCGGCAATGCCTGTGCAAATCACATATGATCTATTAATTTATTAAACATGTGCATCCTGATCAGTTTCTCAGCTATTGTCCAGGGGGTCTTGGTTTAAAAAACAGATATTTTGGGGGCAAACCACATTTCTAAATCTTTTGACAAACATATAAAACATTTGTAAATCTCACAACCTGCTACGGTCTGACCTTGTTTGGTATCCCTCTGCGCAAAGCATTTATACATCCTTGACACCATTTGAGGTTGTCTTTTAGAAATGAGAAAAGGCTCCCTTTTTAATTGGATGGCTTTTCAGGGCTGTGGGTTTTGGCTGACTGTAAAGAACCTTCTGCCATCTACGCAGAGGGATACCAAACAAGGCGTGGCTGCCACTTGCAAGTTAGATAAGCGGTTCATCTCGTGGAGTGAGGCAGCTTGGGCATTTGATAAGCCTCCCAATTGCGGAGCCACAGTCCTTTTATTAATAGCGGTGTGGTGGCCTGAAGCCGGGCGATGCGGCATGCTGAAGCGGGGGTCACGGACGCTGACCTCGGACATTAGAACCTTCACCTGTGCTTCACGGACGGTCAATTACCTCCGCGGGTCGCCCTTTGCATGCTGGTCACACTTCTTTCACAGATTCTTCACCAGAAGAGGAATTGTCTCCAAGCACGTATTAACAGGCATGCTTATTTTATGTCCTGAAGATGATCCTTGCATTGTTCTATAGGATCGAAATGCCGTCGACACCTCAAACTTCTCATACATACACTGTGATGGTATTATTTCCTATGTAGAGATGTCCCTTGCAATTTGTTTGTCTATTGATGATTTGTCTTGGAAACAAACCGTGAGCATTGCCTGAGCTCCCCCCCCTTAATGTTTTCCCAACTGTATGTCTCTATGTTTCTGTAGTAGGACGCAGGCTTGTGTCCCACGTTCAGTATCCTTGTCCGCATATTGCCTAAAGAATTATTGACTTATTAAACATCAAACATCTCTCCGGTTGGACAAGTTCTACTAATACAGCACTGATTGGGTCTGTATTCCTTGCTCTATGCTCATTCTCCTTTAGGGACCCCTGTTGTGTTAAATAATTGATTCCCAATGTCCCTGGCTGACTTTAATTGGGTCACCCTTGTTGTTCGAAAGAAGCTTCAGGAAAACCAGCAGGACATTTTAAGGAGACCATGGAGGTGCATGTCTTTAGGGAGAGGATGGGCCTGTTGTAGGAGTAGAGGGTAGAAAGGACAAAAGGGTTGTGGTGTGTAGGGTTTAGGGAGAGGGAATGGGAATGGGTCTTATAAGGGAGGTGAGGTGGGACTTTGGGGTGTGGTTTTTCATTAAATATGTTTCTTTTTTATATTAGAGTTAGGTATTACAGGATAGTGTAGCATTACTGCTAATGAAATAGGAAGCACCATCAACATCGTGGCAACAAAAGCTGAGCCCCACACCTGGCCCAACACAATGTAATTGTCCAACTGTGTCCATCCTATTCCTCTTCTTTTTAGTCTCTTCTTACCTATGATCCCTGGCCACCTTAGGTAGTTTACTTACCTTACCATCTCAAGTTTACTCCCCTTCAATCAGTCTTGGAAAACTGACCGTGACCATAACTCCACTCCACTCCCTGTGATCGAGCAAAGCAGCAGACATCCTCCCATCAGTAATTTTAACTATCTGTAGCTATTGACCACTAATGGTGTCTGCTAACAAAGAAACCGAAAACAATTGTTTCTTCCCATCCTTAGAATTTGTTTTCATACCTTAGTAGATAAAGCAATGTCTGTTACCTCTCCTATCTGTCTAATTCCTTAAACAGGATTTTCCAAAGGGCCTTCTTAATGTTGATGGTGGGTGGCCTGCTGCAAACAGTGAAGTCCTCACATGGAAAACAAGAATATTCCTACTTGAAATAATGCTAGTGAACCAGGCAAAGAATTCTCATTCTGCATCACAGGGAGGTATACTAACAGAAAAGACAGAGGGAAAAGAAATTTCAAGACAGACCATTATGGCAAAATGATAACTAGTAACATAGTGTACAGTTATTTACTAGAGTAAGCAAATTGAAGCCCTCAAGTCTCAAGACTCATGAGACTGTTACTTCAGTAGAATCCCCACGGCAAAGATTGTGGTAAAAACTAAGGGCCTCATTACAATGTCAGTTGGAAAGGCTCCGAAAGTCAGACCGACTCGGAAACTCATCCAACCGGCCGATTACAATAGCCGGCAACTGTTGCACTGTTCGACTAGGTTCCAAATGGCATTCTGAGAAATAAAGTCGGTCAGAGCCGACTCATACAGGTCTACCTACCCTGTTTCCAACTGACTAGTTATGATGTCGGATTCAGACAGCCTTTCGAAATTGGTTGTTCCGACACAGATCGTAGCAGGTCCCCCTTCACCCAGAGGCCTCGATTTGGCACCCCTGGGGATACCCATGGCTCCCCTCTTTCCAACCATGCATGGTGTATCAGGCACCATGGGGTGCCCATCTCAGGGTGCAATTTTTCCCGCAGCCACCCCTTTTTGCAATGGGAGCCGGTGTTGTTGGTCAGAACACAGGCTCCCATTGAAGTCAAAGGGAGTCTGACCGAACGGTGTTCAGAAACATCGTAATCGGTTGGTCGGAACAACATCGTAATGAGGCCCTAAGTTCACACTATACTATCTGCCCCTGCAAAATCAATGTTGAAATGTATGCAATGATCCTTGATTTCTCTCCTTGTCTGGATAGGACGTAGAAGGGATGGTGTGCAATTAGCAATTTTTTGTAACTGTGAAACTGATGTGTTCAGTGCAAGAGCAGTCACAACAACATCCTCCTTTGCAGCAAGCTCATTTTGCTTTGCCGGCTCCTTCTTTGAGAAGATCACGTGTTACAGGCCTTGGTTCCTCTTTTTGACTTTCCTGTGAAGATTTTGTTTCTGCTGGGACAATTCTATTTCAGACTCTCTGCCCTCCTTGACTGCAGTCACTGCATTGCTGAGAGTCAGAGGCTTATTTTTTAGTGGTGGGGCCGTTGATCCATTGGTGATCCTCCTCCCAGCTTTTTCTTGCCCGAGAGGGAGCTAGTGCAGCGGGAAACAACACTTGCAACGCAGCTTTTACAACGCACTACCTTTACAACGAAAACTTTTACAACGCAACATCCATTACAACGCATACCATTACAACCCAACCATTACAACGCATGTCACTACAACGCATAACACTACAACCCATGTCATTACAATGCAGTCATTACAACGCATACCATTACAATGCATACCTACACTATCCAACACTTACCCTACTTTTGCACGACCTGGAGTTAGAATAGTAATTTTTACCCCTACGCTATCCAACACTTACCCTACTGCTGCACCCCCTGGATTTAGAGTAGTAATTTTTACCCCTACACTATCCAATACTTACCATACATGCAATGTAATGGTATGCGTTGTAATGGTATGCGTTGTAAATGTATATGCGTTGTAGTGGAATGCGTTGTAAAGGTAGTTTCAAAGAATTCGTTGTAATGGCATGTGTTGTAATGGAATGCGTTGTAATAGATGTTGCGGTGTAAAAAATGCATTATAAAGGTATGCATTGTAAAAGTATGCGGTGTAACGACATACATCCTAGTGCAGCAGGTAGTAGTGGCACAACAGACTTCTTCTTCTCCCTGGTCATTTATGTGGCAGTATCCTCCTGGTAGGATGGGTGAATGGGAAATTGATGTAACCATGATGTGTGCAGGCCTGATAATGGTAATATCAATAAAATCAATGTCAACGTGTTGTAATTTGGCAGCAATTAGGTTAGCATTAGAAGAAGCCATCCTGTATTTAGATACTATCTTGTCCGTTTTGTGGAATCCATCTTGTATTTTTGTCAGCCATTTTGTTTGCCATGTGCTACCATGTGCTCGCCATGTGCTCTGTCCTACCTTCCTATTAACTGCTCTTGAAATCTGCCTAGAGACGAGATATATTTAGCCTTTTCTGCTTCGCACATGCTCAGTTGAGCTTGCAGCTGTCCTTGCAGCTGTTCCCAGTCTGTAACTGTCAGGATGTGTTCACCAGAATTAGCAACTGTTAGCTCCTCCCACTTGTTGACTGTGCATTTTCTGTATGACCTTATATGTACCTAAAACCAGCATTTTGTACTTGTACCGCCTTCATTTGAGCCCCTGTGTGGGTATAAAAGGACCAAGCTCCTTCCATTCAGTGTGCTACGTCATAGATTAACGAAGGGTGTTGTGTGAATGTAGTTCCACCTCATGAGGTTTAATAAACTCTGTATTTTCTATTCCAGTTTCTGTGCCAACTTCTTCCAATTGGTCAGAGGACTCCTTGCAGAGAAGGGCGAATCCCTTGCACTGGTAGGCCTTGCTGAGGCCCACCACCACAAACGTATGCCATGAACTATGCCGGCACAACAATGTCAATACTCATAAATGCAATGTCAACGCATGTGATAATCCATGCATGGATAACAATGTCAATACCCGTAGAAACAAAGTCAATCTGTGCCAAGATCAAGACATGCGCAACAATGTCAATATCAGTAAAGACTTTATCAAGGTATACTTAACAACTGTATACATAATATTATGGGATTGGTAAAAATGATATCAATGGCTGCCATATTTTTTGTAGGAGTTTTAACAAACTTGTATCATTGCTATTGGATTCATGCAAAGTGACCTCCCCATCAACCCAGTGACAAGTTTATGTGGTCAGACAGGCCCGGCGACCCCAACCCACGATTATTGAGTGGCAGGTCACAGATGGTGGCTTACTTAGCCCAAAGACAAATGTGCACCCACGGAAAACCCTGATAGTTCCCACAGATAAACAAGACCAAGGAAATTGACCCCAATAAAACACATTTGACCAGAGGCACATGTTCCCCAAAAATACCACAAAGTTAGATGTCACATGTAGATAGAAACACTCAGTCAACCAGGACATTAAATGCACACTGCAAGAGATAATCACGTGCTCCCCACACTAGACATCTGAAAACATAAGTACTGGTCGAAACTAGTTCTCCCCGAGGTCGAGGGGGATCTGTGTCCCTTATCAGATTACCAATATTGTTATTTATGACTATGTTATCTTCCAAAGAATGTCAAAGTTGTTATTTTCTACCCACATAATGTATATATGGGGAACATCACTTACAATGCATTTATTACAACGCACTACCATTACAACGCAACCATTACAACGCAAACCATTACAACGCATTGCGCTGGGGGGCGCTCTAGGATAGGGAATCTATTTAATTTACTATCCAACACCTTCCCTACTATCCACGGGGACTGGAGTTGGAATAGTAAATTAAATAAATCACTATCCAGCGCTTAAAAGCACTATGCGGTGTAGTGGTATGCGATGTAAAAACTGCGTTGTAACAGCAGGCGTTGTAATAGCCTGCGTTGTAGTGACACCAATCCGACACATGAGTCCCAAACATTTGTACTTTAAGGCTATCTGTCGATAGTCTGTGTTTAAATAAATCAACTTGTTCCTGTTTTGCCAAACACCTCTTGTCTTTTTATTTATTTAAGGTAAAAACATATTTGAGCAACACTCCTTTTTTAGGGGCCATCTATCTTTATTGGTAAGCGGCACTCATCAAAAGTAGAAGCACCTAGCGGATCACTCTGATGTTCCTGTCAGCTAATTCTCAAACTTTTTTCCATCTCACTATTGTGCATGATGTGACACTTAATGCACCTGCAATAGAAATGAAGCAGGAGGTCAGTGAGACTTAAGCAATCTAGCTATTGTAATACAAGTGATCATCATCATCATCACCATCAATTCTTAACAGTAGTGTACCCATGCATGCACGAAACATTTTCGATAGACATTACAGGGAAAAGCTAACTTGGTGCCCATACAGGACCGATGGAGACCCTATGGGAAGTATGAGGCCAAGCAGAAATTGAATTAAAGGCACACCTTTGGAGTGTTTTGGGGAAGCAACATAGCAGTGCTCTGGTTCTGGGGATAAGACTACCTCCCCTAGAGGCCCATGCTGCTGAATAAGGCAGACAAAGTTCTGTCATCATGCTAAAAGTGCTGTGAGTTTACTGCCGCTCGTCTGCAACCCTCAGAGCTGGGATGAAGCTGGGCTGGACCACTCTCTTTGGTCTTGCTTTGAAGTATGCAAAGACATTATTTTGTTATTTGACTCACACCAACTCCTACATTTTTTATTTGTGGCCTTCTACTTGACTTTAAACACAATGGGGAAGAAAAAGGTTGGAGGACTTTTGACACAACAACACCTCCCACAACCTCAACTGACAGGATGCTGCAGAGGACAGTAAGCATCATTTGTAATGAAATCGATCTTGCGGAGAGAATACTTTCTCTTAGCTCAATTAATATGGTGATACCGCCAGGTCAATCTCCCACCCCTCCTGGTTTGGGCCCACCCATTGCAAGGTCACTGGATTCTTTAGTCCTAACACCACCTTTGGTTAAGGAAAAGCCTACACTATGTTCTTTGCCAGCCACCAAATGCTCAAAGCGCCTGGCCAAACCCAATTTAATAGAAATAGCTACCCAGAGTGATGTGTCATTGTCAATCCTTATACCAACCCCAATCTTCCCTTCTGACTACCATAATTTTCACCTTTTGGGGAGGGTAGGATAATTAATATGTCAACTAAGCCAACAGGAAGGGTGAATCTTTGGATTGGATATATACATTTAAAGATAGAGTGCAGGTGGCAATTTTGCTGGCTATTGCATGGCTGGATGCTATTGAACACAGGTGTTTGGTTCTTAACTGGCAGGGGTGCCAGATACATAGAGTCTCATTGTAGCATCTGCCCAAATTTTAATACGGTAGTGGGCTAAAGGTCTGCTGGAAACACCCATTGTCCGCTTACCCAGTACCAGCGTGCACTATTCCTAAGGCCCCAATTATAATAAGCCAAATTCTGTGAACCCTCTAACACCTGATGAGCCTTATATTTTTAATTGGAGTAGGCAATGTCAAAATGAGCCGCCCCAGTATAATGACAAACGGGGGCTACGATCTAAGGGGATTTCAGTTCAAACCGTCATCAAGACAGTGATTAATATGGCTCCTGATTCCTGCCCCTGTGTCCTAATTCTTTTGGGAATTCCTCCACTGTGAAAAGACCTTGGGAAATGCATGATGATTTGCTCAATAAGACTTTGAATTAGTTGACGCTGCACAGGAATTATTCTCTTAGTTTGAAGATCAATATCTTGCCAACAAGAATGGTGGGCTGGATTGGTCCAGGGCCCTTGGGCTGACAAGGCGACTGTGTACTTGTTAAATCCAAGTCACCCATCTTGGTCAAGCATTTGCTCTTTGGGCAAGAAGGAAATTGGCCGGCTGCTAGTGGCATCTTACCACTTCCCTTGGGCCACTTTTATAAACAAAGACTGCCCACCTTCGCCCCTTTATGTGATCTCGTCTCTGTACCGGTTCCTAGCTCTCCCACCCCCATTTCTTGACATACCAGTTCAAAACCATTATGAAGCATTGGTGGACATTGTTTGACTTGATGACTGAAGGAAAGAGAGTCAAAGGAGTTCAGTGGCCTCAGATGTCAGGAATTTGAACTCTGTCACTCCTTTTAAATGGATTTCTTGTAACAGGCCTCCAGTCTAAACTTTCCAATTCGGGGTGATGTAAATTTGTTGACTGTTTTTATATATGTCTATTTCAAGAGTCCTGGTCTACCACTCCACTTTATCGTGTAGGGTTTGCTACCATCAGTGAGGTGGTGAACCCTTCAGGGAGAGGCAGGCCCTTGGGGGGTGTTACAATATGGGCCAAAAGCACTCTCAATGGTATTATTAAAGAAATCAACTTGAGTTCGCCAGGCATAGAGGGTATTAGTCATGTATCTCCAGGCACTACAACCTGCCATATATATAATATCTACTGTAGGCCGTGGTTATCTTAATATCCACACACAAAGCTGTACTTCCAATTAAGGTTGTTAAAATTGTGGGGGTAACCTTAATTGTCAGTTTGAGACTGTGGATGTCCATTTTAGATTCCGTTCCTCTTAGGAAGACCAAGGATTGTGTATACCTGAGCTGGCAATAACAACAGCAATCAGATGGTGCACCATGGCAGTCCATCTAAAGGCCTTTACTTTAAATCTGGGGCCCAGAGCATGTAACTGCAGGTCAAGCTCAGGTAGGGAGGGGAACATGAAATTAACTGACTTCCAGGTAGCTAGTATTTTGGACTATTTTCTTCTGGATGTCTGGCTGGTGTCTGTCCTAATACAAGTGACAGTGATGCCCAGTAGTAATAGCAACTACAATGCAGTAGAGTTGAATATGCTAATGCCCATAGTACAATCCAACCGTAATGAACCCTTTGATAGAAAGTTGCCCATGTCTACTAATAGGCATAGGGTCAAGTGGAGTGCCATTTCACTCTTAGAAAAGCTAACCGTCCAAACATGCAGATGTGTTGCTCGTGGAATAGAGGCTCTCTTGTCATAATTAGAGCAGCCCCAGCAGGTGTTGGGTACTTGAGCTAATTTTACCAATGTACACAGGCAGTTGTTTCATTATTCAAGAGAGTTATGGGAAGAGGCAGAAATCCCCCACCTGGTACAATATGCAGTGTAGATCGGAAAGAGTGGCGCTGTCTTTTGCTCCGATTTTTGCATCGATACACATTTATTGTGTCAAAGACTAAAGAACAACAGAGAGAGTGGCTGATTAATCTTCGTGACTCTCTGGCTAACATAGAATCAAAGGGAGAGCGCCTATCACAATATATTGCAAGGATATTACCATGACTTGAACCATCACAGGACCTTTCACCTGCTAGATGCTTTGAGACACAAGCCTGAGTCCCTTCTACTCATATGAGATCGGAATATAACGATCTTTGGGGCATATTATCAAGACAGGCAATACAATTATCGCCGCTTTAGCGGCAGAAAACTGCCGCTAAAACGGCGATTAATGGGCTTGATAATTTGCTCTATGGAATTCCAATTGAAGCCCATGTTAGATGTCCATAGAGCATATTATCATGCCCATTATCTCCGTTTAAGCAGCAGTTTTATGCCACTAAAACGGCGATAATTTTATCGCCTGTCTTGATAATATGCCCCCAAATGCCTAGGCTGTCTACTGCACTTTGGGGTATATTATCAAGAACAGAGTTAAAATTATCGCCGCTTTAGCGGCAGGAAACTACCGCTAAAGCGGCGATAATGGGCTTGATAATATGTTGTCAAGAATTCCCATAGTGGCCCATGTTCACACCAGAACATGGGCTTCTATGGGAATTCACAAGGGCATATTATCAAGCCCACTATGGCCGCTTTAGCGGCAGGAATATGCCGTTAAAGCGGCGATAATTTTAACTCAGTTTCTTGATAATATGCCCCCTGGTCCTTAGTAAGACTCGTCGTGACTCATTTTTATCTGCACAAACCATAAGGTCGAAACATTGATAATCATCCCCGTTCATGCCCCACAACCCACTCAGCCCTATGAAAAAATGAAACAGAAAGTACTAAGCGTATTTTTACAAATTATTTAGAGGCAGAGCTTTCATTTTTAGTCCTGCATTCTTTATAATATTGGTTCACTGTATGTAATATATATCATGGTCACTGATATCACTTTGTTCACGTACTCCACCTCAATTACATGTGACCTTTTTAAAAATATGAACTGTTTATATTTGACAGCCAGTAAATGAATTAGTAAATATTAATCATTGAAATAACTCTCGCTTTTGTGTACCATTTTCCAAAAAGTCTTAAAAGCATTTGTTAGACTTCTGTCTTGCTGGCCATTGCCTTACATGTATCAAAGGAATTTGTGTTCGCCGACAGAACCACTTGTAGTTCTTTTTGTGCCATTGAGCAGCAAGAGTGCAAGACCGATCTAGGATTTAGGGGCCAGAAGAGTATTTAAAGTTAGCATTTGAGCAGGGCCGGCCTTAGGCATGTGCAAGCTGTGCACCTGCACAGGGCCACCAAACCCCAGGGGCCGCCACGACGAGGATCGGATCAATGATACATCGTAGCACTGGCGGCCCCCTGGCAGGATTTGGGGGCCTCCGGCTAAGGCTTCCAATACTCAGTAAGTTCCAAGCCCTGACATAGTGAGTCACCCCCCACCCCTTCCCTCCCGTAGCTATTACATACGTTTTATGTTTCTTTTGAGGGACAGGTGAGGTACGAGAGAGAGAGAGAAATCGCAGTACATTATTAAATAGGACAGACAGGGTCTTTTTGTAGATTAGTTTATGGGGCGACAGGCACACTGCTGGTTGGTTGGGCTTTTTAGTCTGCTGCAGGGGTGCAGGGTGGGGGGCGGTGGTGGGGAAATTTGTTTGTTCCTCTATGAAAGGAAAAAATAAAATCAACCTTCACTGTACTGTGACATTGTACTGTGACATTGCTTCTTGCATTGCTTCTTGCACTATTGCTCTCCTGTTTAGATATGCTGCCTTGCCTCCGGGATGTCAGGCTGAATAGCTGTGTGCACTTTTTTCAAATAAAGATTTTAAAAAATTTTTAAAAATAAAAATAAAACATATTGGTTGGTGCCCCTTAAGGTTCCATGGAGGCCCCATTGGATATGGGGACAGGTAAAAGTTGAATAAATGTATAAAATAATTGTTGGTTCCCCTACAGGGACCATGGGGAACCCATTGAATACAATGGCCAGGCTCAAATTGAATAATTGAATACAAATATTGCTGGGACCCTCAAGGTAACACCGGGATGCTAAGGAAGTTGGGTCAGGCAAAATCGAATTACTGAATCAAAAACAACAGCACTGTAGTACAATAAGCCACAAGCACAAACAAAAATATCATGAAATAAACAAAACATTAAAACGTTGCATGAACTTTTTCCTAGAATATGAGTTTTAAATATGGAATAAAAGAATACAACATACACTGACTGCACAAAATGGTAGTAGTTAGCTGATCCAGCACATGGCAAGCGAAGGAGGAGGTGTGGAAAACAAAAACAAAATGGCCACCACAGGCACATACACACACACTTGTCCCCAAAAAATTGTCGTGGCTGAATGGCCAGTAAAGAAATAGGCATAAAGAACAAAGACAAAACGGTCAACAAACGCACACCCACGTGCACGTGCACACACACACACACAAGCCCTCACCCATACACATACACAAAGACACACATGCACAAATGCTCTTACTCCCACACAGATTTCAACACACCAGCAATCAAGGCTTTTTAGCCTCACCCTGCTGCAGTGTTATCAGCTCTGACTCCATTTCCCACGTCTTATCTAAATTGTCTCACTCCTTATCTAGTATGTTCTGCCTGCATACTTGAATGTGATTGAGAGCACAGGGAGTGTATTCCCGCCAATCATGATATCTTGAGACACATGGTAACGGCACCATAACAAGCCCTACACTACCAATCGCACTGTAGGTGTGGAGCAGACCGTTTTGTTATATCGGCTTTTCGGTCACTTTGATGGAGAGATCTGGGCCATAATTTGAGATCCCCTTCTCTAACATAGCACCGGTTTTCCAAAGAGTGCAAACTGTGCATATCTGATGAGCGCGGCGGGCCTCTGGTTTGGTGGTTTTTTATCACCTCGATTTTATTTATTAAAGTGATTTTCTATAGCGCAAACATTACCTGAAGGTGTCAGGGCGCTTTACAAAAGAACCAGTTGTGATACATAAGGACTTAGGACCACATGAGTTACACAAAAGACACAAATAGGAAAAAAAATTGAAATTGTACAAGTTGTAAAGTCACACAGGGAAGAGGTATAAATAGAAAAAATTGCAAATGTACAAGTCTTTACTGCACAACGTCTGCCTCATGGAGAGTCAGGAATAGGTGGTGAGGAACCACCCAAACACTGACAAGAGTAAGCCACAAATTCATAGAGAACGTTTTTATCTCAATTGTGCAGTTGAATCATCTGGGTCAGTCATTCTTCCTAGTTGGGGTCCAGTCCCATACATTTGTTGGAGAGACAATTTTGAATTCTACTACTTTATTTATAACAATGAATGCAGCCCTATGGTTTCACTGGTAGATTTTTTTGGGTCAAACGCTGTGTCACTTCTAAGTGACTTAGAAGGGGAGATTGTTCTTTTCTACAAATATGCACTTTTTACTATTACATAAAATAATTTATTTTGTAAAAACACGTTCCACCTTATGCCAGGAATGAGCATCTTGTGCTAAGAATTATCATTGTTATGTCAGGGCTACATTACAAGAGGCTGGTGACAATCATGTCTTGGATGTCCGAATACGTCATGAATTATCGCCATTTTGCTGTGGCAGGATTATACCAAGAGTGGCCCGGTTTATGCACGGATTCCCACAATATGGCAAGAATACCTTTATTGTCATTGCCCACACCATACTTGGGTTAAGCATGGAAGAACATCACCCACACACATACACACTTACTCGCGCAGTCATAAGCATACACCTGCATGCACACATATGTTCCTGAGTAAATATGTCTGCATCGATTATAGGCATAACAACACCAACAGTCAATACATGTTATCCATACCCTGCTTCGATGTAGTCTACAGTGGCTACATCTGTCATGCCATTCCTGTACTGCATCACTGACACTCCAAACAGTCCGACAGGCTATTGGCACGCGCTCATAGTGTAAATGAGAGCACAGGGCCTGCAATGCAGCCAACATAAATGTGTCTTGAGGCATGTGGTGATTAGCTGCATTAGAAAACCAGCACTGGCAAAAATGCTTTAAGTGAGGTGCAGAACCAAAACTGCCATCTTGTAAAGGGATATTTGCTTGAACATATGTTCTAATATTAATTTAAACATGATTGCAGTCTTAGCCTGTTCACAAGTATATTTCTGTCTAAACATTATACCATCTCTGAATGACTAGGAAAGGGAGGAGAAGACATGGAGGCAGATCACTTTCGCTGTGTCAAACATGGCCCTGAGTGATGTAGTAGGCACCTGGCAACCTGCTGTGGATTCAAGTCCACTGTAGCTGGTGCTTAGCAATGTTCAAATCAGTAAGAAAAATACCACTTTAGGTCTTAGTATGGTTAAGATGAAGGAAGAGAGTCAGTAGATCTTGAATGAAGATGTTTGACTCAGACATCTTATCTGGTCCTGGATCATTCCATAGAAAACAGGTATAATTAGCTGAATGCCAGAAAGTCATTTAGTTAAATAGAGAAGCAGGCCTTGAAAAGTTCACCAAGGAATGTTGACACAGCTTGAATATGGCACTAGCTGATGGGACTGTGGCATTTGTTGACTGAACGTGGCATAGGTTGAGATAGCTAGAAATTGACAGCATGTGCACACCTCACCTGTGATTGACTGGTTCTTCATCCGTGCATAAAAACATCCACCTAATCATCCCCTCCTTGAAAGACATCTGTGTAGTATTGTCTTATTATTAGAATGTTTACTACTTGAGAACTCTTTGGAATTCTCTAGGTTAATTCTATGTAGAATCCTAGTTGAACCTTCCTTGTACAGTGTTCCATGTATTTCTTGTATCTCTTTGAATAATGTTTGTTTTCTTATATCTTGGAGATCAGTCAGTTGTCAGTTACACTGCTGATCTTCAAGAAGGTGGATGCTCTAATAAATCCCTCTTCACCACTACTTGGATTTGTTGGATTTGTATTCCTGAAGAACCTCTACTACATATTGGCGACGTTTGGGATTATTTTTAACTGTTTTGAGCATCTACTGATCAACAAAAAGGGAGATTTTTCATCATTTTTTTTCCAAGTTATGGTTAATTTGATGTAAGTTTTGGACTCAGAATTTCCCTGCAGTACACTCACAATATGGATTTTACCATGTATTAAAGGTAAACTTATTCTGAAATTCTATTTTTGAAGAATTTTCGCAGAAAACCATAGATACTGTCATCTGCACAAGAAGATTGGCTTCTTTGAAATATGATTTAAAATTGTACAGGAGTGCCATTGTTTGTTTTGTGAATCTGGGAACTAATTTCCTTTTTGCTTGAAGCCTTGTTTAATGTCTGTGACTTTTCGTGGAAATTTTGAGGAAATTACGACGAACAAAAACGGAAGTGCAGAATTTATTCCTTGCGCATTGTTTGATCGTGAGAACAGCAGTTTGTATCGGGGCTTGCTGGAAAGTCTGTGAATCTGCCGGCGTTTCATCGCAGCCACGCTGAAATTTCTGTTGTTCAGTCACAGCCATTGCGCATTTTAAAAGGAAACAAAAAGAACGTACCTTAAACACTGCATCTTCTGATTTGTAATTGTCTTCGTCACTCCTCTGTCAATCTCCAAAGCTTCACGCTAAGTTCCTGGCGCGTCACGGTGATGCGCACACCTACCATTTGACATTCTTCTCTACGTGGTGTTGTCATCAACGCGGTGACGTCATCACGCTTTGGCAGCCATTTTGATAGTTGCTTAGCAACCACTCGATTTTTACCAGTGTTGTTCGTGTCGCATTTAGTTTCATTAAACATCGATTCATGAGGAATTATACAGGCAATATTTTGAGAGTATCAACAGGGTAACTGTATTTTGATATTTACAAATATAGTTTTTTAGAATTAAAAAAAAGATATTTTAACATTGCGTGTACAATTTATTTATCTCAATGAGTACTGCTTGTGGTACACCACCTCCTCCTTTTTATTCTGGTCCTAATCAGCCCTGTATGAAATGGAAAAAATGGTATAGGTTATTTGATCATTATTTACTAGCCACAGATGGTGCAAATTTTTCTGCTTCTAGGAAATTAGCAATTTTGTTAAACACTTTAGGTGGTCATGCAGAAGATGTGTTTATTCATTTACCAGTATCTGCTGCTCCTGCTGGAATTGAAAGCGGAGACTATGATTGTTTTGCTGAAGCTATTGATAGGTTAAAAAAGGTTTACTGAACAACCTCCTATAGTGATGGAAAGATATAATTTTTATACTAGACATCAATTACTTAATGAACCTGTCGATACATATGTTGAATGTCTTAGAGTTTTAGCTGCTGACGGCGATTTTGGTGACCAAGTTGATAAATATATTAGAGATCAATTGATTATTCGTTGTTCTTATAAGAAAATTCAAGAACAATTACTTAGACAACGCAATCCATCTTTAGATGAAACAATAAGAATTGCAAAAAGTGTGGAACAATCCATTTTATCTTTCAACACTATTAATGTTGATAAGATTACATCTTGTGTTGCTGCTGTGAATGTAAAAGATACGAAGTACCAAGTTGTTAATAAATAAAAAATATTGTCAAGGGTTCAATGAGCCAAGGTTATGTTAAACCACAAAACAAATTATTTTGTAATCGTTATGGTTCGAGATCACATTCTTTTCAATTTAAACAATGTCCAGCTAGAGGAAAAGAATGTTTTAAGTGTAAAAAGATAGGTCATTTTGGAACCTATTGTCTATCTACTAAGAGAATTGCTGTTCTTTCTGAGTTGGAAGCTGAGGAACAAATATCTGCAGAGATTTGTTGTGAAAATGAGATTCTTGAGGTCACAGAAGATCATACATTAGGTCAAGTCATTACCAATAATGGTGATGTTGACTCTGAACCTTATATTCCTCCAGTGTGTACTATTTCAGTAGACAGAAGAAATATTGATGTTATGGCAGATTCTGGGTCTCCTTATACTATCATTTCTGATTCTTTTTTCTATAAGTCCTGGGACAACAAGTCTTTACTTCCAAATGATATTCGTGTTTTTGGATTTGGTGGTAAGGAAATTCAAATGTTGGGCTATTTTATTTCTGATAATATTTTTAGACATAAAACTATTTGTGGCAAAGTTTATGTTGCTGTGGATGGTTTACAAGTACTCGGTTGGAAACACCAGAGGAAATTTGACATTACATTATGTCCCAATGCCAAAGTACAAGTATGTTTCTTTGAAGATTTGCATGTAAATAGTATTGAGAAAGGAGATAGTAGCGGTCATGTTTCAGATATTATCAGTAAACATAGCAATATTTTTTTAAAAGAACTTGGTAAGGTTAAAGGATTCTAACACAAAATTATACTTAAAAAGGATGCAGTGCCTTCAAAACACAAACTAAGAAATGTGCCTTTGTCTGTTAGAAGTGAACTATCTGACATGATTAAAAAGTTATGTGAGGATGGTGTAATTGAACCTGTCAATGCCTCTGAATGGGTTTCTCCCATAGTTTTAGTTAAAAAAAATGGTGAGCTTAGAATGTGCACGGATTTGAGGTCTGTAAATGAACAAATTGTCACGGAGTGTCATCCGTTACCTAAAATACAGGATTTATTGACAAAATTAGATGGGGCAAAACATTTTAACAGTATAGATTTGAAATCTGCGTACCATCAGGTGGAGCTTACAGAAGATTCACGAGATATCACAACATTCATTACTCCTGATGGTACATTTAGATATATTAGGATGCCATTTGGACTTTCATCTGCAGCCTCAGTTTTTCAAAAATGGATGTATTCTCTTTTTAAAGACATTGATAATGTTATGGCTTTTCAGGATGATATTTAGTATTTTCAGATTTAGAAGAACATCACAGAGATACCCTTGATAAGGTGTTATCTATTTTGGATGAAAGAGGAATGACTATTCGGTTGGATAAATGCTAATTTTTTACATCTGAGGTTGAATATCTCGGACATATGATTAATTCATAGGGCATTTTTCCAGAAAATGATCTTCTTGCTTCTATTAAACACATGAGTGAACCTAAAGATAAAGATCAACTTAAATAATTTTTCAGTTTGTGTGAATATTACTCGAGGTTTGTTCAGAATTTTTCAGATATTGTTCTATCTTTAAGATTGCTTCTTAAAAAAGGATGTAAATTTGAATTGACTGATGAACATTTTAGATCTTTTTCTGCCATCAAATCTGCAATTATTGATTGCAAACCTCTTTCTCCTTTTTCTTCTAATGCTTCAAGTGTGATTACTGTGGATGCAAGCGCCACCGGTCATGGTGCTGTATTGAGTCAAGTAAAAAATGATAAAGAAGTAACTATTGCTTTTGCGTCAAGACCACTTTCTGTTGCTGAGGTAAAATACTCTACGATTGAAAGAGAGGCGTTAGGTTTTTCATGGGCTGTTAAACATTTTAAAACTTATTTATGGGGAAAATCTTTTAAAATTAAGACAGATCATAAACCTTTAATTTCTTTATTGTCTAACAATGGTGTTGGAAAAGCATCTGCAAGGTTGGTGCGTATTTTGGCAAAATTATATGAGTATAATTTTGATATTGTTTATATTCCTGGTTCACAAAAAAACAGAGCTGATTGTTTTTCAAGATTGTTGCCGAGTATTAATTTTGTTAATCAAACTGAGAGTTTTGATGAGTGTGTTGTAGCATCTCTGGAGGATGTTGCTCTTTCTATGTCTGATTTGGTTACAAAAGATGAGTGGTCTAAAGCTATGGAATTGGATGAACAGCTAAAATTAGTCAGCAAATATATTGTGGATGGTTGGCCTGTTGAGAAAAATCTTTCTAAGGAACTTGCTGTGTTTTGGAAAGTTAGAGATGATTTGAGTTGTAATGAAAATTTGATTTTGAAAGCTGATTGTTTTGTGCCTCCGATGTCTGTTAGACAAAAGATAATTTCTATTGCCCATCTTGGTCATTGAGGACAGTCTAGTACCATCAAGGAAATTAGAGATATCTTCTGGTGGCCTTATATGGATGATCAAATTGCTCATTTTATTAAAAAGTGTTCGTTGTGTGCCAATTCAGATAAGGTTTTGAAACCATTACATTCAAATTTTGTGAAAGTTGAGGTACCTGATACTCCATGGAATTAAATAGTGATTGATATTCTAGGTCCATATGAAGGAATTCAGACACAAAAGGTATACATTTTTGTGCTCATTGATTATTTCTCAAAATGGGTAGAATATAGAAGGTCCACACAAATTGACACTATTTATATCATCAAATTCCTTAAGGACATATTTAAAAGAGAGGGTTTGCCTTCAATTTTAGTGTCTGATAACGGAATGCAGTTTACCTCACATTTGTTTGAAGTTTTTATTAAAAAAAAACATTAAACATTGCAAGACTGCTTTATATTCTCCTAATATGAACGGTCTTGTTGAAAGATTTAATAGAGTTTTAGTTGAGGGTATACAACTAGCTATTAAATCTCATATTGATGTTAAGGATCATGTGGCAACATTGGTTTGGTCTTATCTTTGTACTCCACATTGTTCTACAAAATTTTCGCCTTTTCTTTTGTTTAAAGGCAGGAGTCCTCAACAAGAAATTTCTCCTTATTGGATTGAAAAGGACAAATCAAAAAATGACATGAGTATCATTTATAAAAAAGCTAAACACAATGTTTCTGTTTCAAATAATATAGCTAATTCCACAATTAAACCTAAGTTGTGTGTAGGTGACAAAGTTAAAATTAAGTTACCTATTTTTGTTAAAAGAGGTCAGTCTAAATTTTCTGACATTTTTGAGATTTGTAAAATTGGAAAAACTTCTGTGCTTTTGGATAATGGATCTTGGTGGAATATGTCAAAAATAGCAAAGGTTGATGCTTCAATTTTTAAACATTGCAAGGATCCTGGTTTTTCTAGTGATTGTATTGTTGAAGAAGAAAGGTATATCTACATCATCAACCTGTCTTAATGAAAACTTCGGCATCTGGTAGTTTTCCCAGTTTTTTTTCAGCCACCTTTAAATCCACACCTTTAAGGAAACAATATTTTATCAAGCGCCTTCTTAAATGCGGGATGGCAAAATGGATAAATAAAGGGATTAAATGAGGGGTTAAGAAGAGTGAAGATGCTCATTCTTGTTTCTTGCTACGCTATCATACTGTCTCTTTGTTAGTTTGCACCCCACAGATGACTAGTTGGAATTTGAATTAAATGTTGACAGTTAACTAATCATCACTTCAGAGGCAATGGAAAAACACGGAAGATCCAGAGTGGATTCTGTGTCAATTTCACTGACTGTAATAATATTTCTGGCTTCATTGGATAGAGTAATTTCGTTTTTATCTGTGCTGATTTTGTTCACACCAGCGTTTATGTTCAATATGATGTATTTCTTGTGAGGGCTTGTTTTATCGCACTAGCATGAACTGCTGTGAATTCATTATTTATGAATATTCGTTGCATAAATGTGTGTTAGACACACTTTCTTTTATTTATTATGTCTTGATCACGGCAAGGGTGGTGGTGAATTAATGATTGGTTTTGGTTTATGGGTGGGCTACTGTGCTTCTGTCCAGTTTACTTATTTATTCCTTCATATTGTAGTGGGGAACTGCATCGTTAGGTTTGAAATACCACTTTAAGTCTTGGAGCTCTGAAAGGGAAGATCACGGGGTCAGAGCCTACCTTTAACTGATCGTGCACACGTGGGCGAGTCTATAACCAGAAAGGCCTGCTAAGTAGATACATACACGCTTGAGCCAGCAGTGAGCGAATGCGCATGAAGTGAGAAGGCAGATGAATATGGCTCCTAAGGTAATTTGCTGAGGGTTTTACATAATGTTAGTTGGGAATGGTAACTTCAATAACTAAAGGGGCCGGTACGTCAAAAGGACTCGTGAAACCTCGTTAAAGGTTGTAGGGGCCATGCACTTCAGTTTGCTTGTAAGTTATTTTCATACGTTTGGCTTGACTGGTGAAGATTAAGTGGATTTTGTTATTTTCGAGACGGTGGGTGATTGTATTGCTAGGAGGAATTTAATATTGTTTTGTTTCCAATTACGTGTGGTTTTTGATTTGTGATTGAGGGGTAGGTGGGGTTAACGCCCCGATTACTTACTGGTAATCTTCATTACTCCGAGGTAGTATTCCTCCCCACATGACTTACAAAGTGAGCTTCAGCTCCACACCAGAACCCTCCAAAGCAAAAATATAGTGGTCATGGAGAGTATGGGTCAGCCATATTGGGAAGGGATGGGAAGGGGTGGGAGGCATGGGAGGTTGACTTTTTTTGCTTTGGATGGTTCTGGTGTGGAGCTGAAGCTCACTTTGTTAGTCATGTGGTGAGGAATGCTAAAGAGGAGGTTATTAGGGTCACATGATTACGTTTTCTTAGAGTACCAAGTGAAACTTGCCTTGCATAGTAAGTTTAGTTATCTTTTTATCTGCTTCAGTAACCCATGACAAAAGAGACTTACGGCTCGAAATGCATTGGGTGGAACACAGTGAGCCATCTCATTATGAATGTTTTGTATGCACGTGCTGCGGTTAAAAGTGTGGATGGATGACAGGAGGCATTTGAAAATGTTAAATAAAACATCAGTTTGGAACTACACTGTCTCTGAAGTGATCATAATACATGGATTCATTTTGGAATGAAGTATTGATATCATCATTGGTTTACCTTCGAATAAAATTAGATACCAATTGAGAATGACTGATCGCGAGAAAAAAATCCTGAATTACGGAGTGCGGTGGATGGGTGCGCAATGCTACTTACCGCTTCTTCATACTTCAGTATTGAACTGTGACTGGGAACAATTCACAGAATCTGTTAGCACACAATAAGACGGTTGTGCCATTATTATTATCATGAACACATTTAAGGGAAGGAGTGCATTGTTACATTTCTTGTTAATTAAAACTTCGGCATCCGGTAGTTTTCCCAGTTTTGTTTCAGCCACCTTTAAATCCACACTTTTTAGGAAACAATATTTTAGCAAACGCCTTCTTAAATGCGGGATAGAAAAATGGATAAATAAAGGAATTAAATGAGGAGTTAAGCAGAGTGAAGATGCTCGTTACATCACTCCACTCTGCTGGTATGCAAACATCTTGACAAATTGTACCAGCAATCAAAAGCAATGCGTAGGGAGCCCAACAAAGGCAAAATATAGCCACAAGAACTGATAAAGACTCAGCAATCTTGATGTCAGCAGACAACAAAGCGCTCGGCTTTGTACTATGGGGTATTTTTAATTTGTTTTCAGTAGGTATCTCTAACACAGTTACTCCATTCGAGGAGTCAGTGTGCAGAATGTGCTTCATAGGTCCACTTTCTTTTGAAATTGAAGGTCGAGTTTTACTACATCCTGGTCCTGAAAGTGAGTTGCTGGTGGCCTCATTGTTTTCCAAATCTGGAATGGTGAAGATGGATGTGGTATTGCTCTGTGCATTGTAATCTCTTGTAGGAACAACTAAATGCTTCTGTTTTGCCCTTGTACGAGTTTTAATGTTGATGTAGATGGTCACGTTTAAATACAGAATAAGAACAAAAGGTGTAAAGAAAAATATTATTAATGTACAAAGCCTAAGGTAATGGTTGTTATAGTATTCTGGATTGCACTCTCCCTCTGAAATATTGCTGTTGCCAGCTATGTATTCCCATAAAAGAATCACTGGCCCATAAACAAGGAAGGCAAGAATCCACACAGCAGCCATCTTCAATACAGCAAGCTT
This sequence comes from Lissotriton vulgaris, assembly GCF_964263255.1. Taxonomy (NCBI): domain Eukaryota; kingdom Metazoa; phylum Chordata; class Amphibia; order Caudata; family Salamandridae; genus Lissotriton; species Lissotriton vulgaris. The sequence continues at coordinate 1,403,988,589 of NC_141691.1, read as the reverse complement.
CAACTTGTGTTGCTGTTCTCTGTAGGCAGCCTGTAAAATAATGAATACATTTAGAAAAAAAATATATGTATATATTTAAGTCCTAAAATTTTGAACCCACTTTGCTTCTGTGCTGTCCCTTCCATTTCTATATCTTTCAGAAAGACAGCTTTAAGCTGTCTATTGTCGAAAACCTCTCGTGGACCATACCAAAAAGTACAGCTGTCCTCTAGGTTGTTTTGTAAAAGCACCAAACAGACATTGTTTTTTTCATGTTGCCAGTTTATTAGGTTTTATATTTTACAGTAACAATTTGTGCTTTCTTTTACTGTGTTCAAAGGAAAAACTTTGGGGCATATTTACAAGCCCCTTTGCCACATGAACAACTCTTTTTATGACGTTTCTGTGAGCATAGGGGCTTCACCTTATTTACAAGGCAGAGTTAAGCCACATAATGTGGTTTAATGCCACCTTGTAAAAAAGGTACCTTTCAAGCTATACTTAGCGAGAAAGCGTTGGGCAATGTGTGTTAAAGTGGGCGTTTCACCGCAATACCTATTGATTTTGACGCTGCCCAATATCTACAAGGGTGATTCAGAAAAGGGGGTGGTGATGAACAGAGTGTCTGAATTAAGCAGACCACTCTTACCCAGTCCAAAGATCAGGGCTTGATCCATCACCGTTATTTATCTCACTGCACCATCCCAGCTCAGAACCTGGCTATATGCAAATCAGTCTGTCCCTGGCCCAGTGCATCATGGGAACAGGGCACACTAAACTACCAAGCCAATTCTTCACCAGAAAGGAGACAAGCTACCGGGGACCGGTTTCTGGCATTTCAGCCGTCTTCGGCCCGGCTTGCTTGAATCCTGATGGTGCAGTGAGAAAGGGATTCATGTCTGAGTATACCCTGCCACACCTATAGTGGCCAAAAACGATTCAGAAAAGGGGGTGGTGACGAACAGAGTGTCTGAATTAAGCAGACCACTCTTACCCAGTCCAAAGATCAGGGCTTGATCCATCACCGTTATTTATCTCACTGCACCATCCCAGCTCAGAACCTGGCTATATGCAAATCAGTCTGTCCCTGGCCCAGTGCATCATGGGAACAGGGCAGACTAAACTACCAAGCCAATTCTTCACCAGAAAGGAGACAAGCTAACGGGGACCGGTTTCTGGCATTTCAGCCGTCTTCGGCCCGGCTTGCTTGAATCCTGATGGTGCAGTGAGAAAGGGACTCATGTCTGAGTATACCCTGCCACACCTATACTGGCCAAAAACGATTCAGAAAAGGGGGTGGTGACAAACAGAGTGTCTGAATTAAGCAGACCACTCTTACCCAGTCCAAAGATCAGGGCTTGATCCATCACCGTTATTTATCTCACTGCACCATCCCAGCTCAGAACCTGGCTATATGCAAATCAGTCTGTCCCTGGCCCAGTGCATCATGGGAACAGGGCAGACTAAACTACCAAGCCAATTCTTCACCAGAAAGGAGACAAGCTACCGGGGACCAGTTTCTGGCATTTCAGCCGTCTTCGGCCCGGCTTGCTTGAATCCTGATGGTGCAGTGAGAAAGGGACTCATGTCTGAGTATACCCTGCCACACCTATAGTGGCCAAAAACGATTCAGAAAAGGGGGTGGTGATGAACAGAGTGTCTGAATTAAGCAGACCACTCTTACCCAGTCTAAAGATCAGGGCTTGATCCATCACCGTTATTTATCTCACTGCACCATCCCAGCTCAGAACCTGGCTATATGCAAATCAGTCTGTCCCTGGCCCAGTGCATCATGGGAACAGGGCAGACTAAACTACCAAGCCAATTCTTCACCAGAAAGGAGACAAGCTACCGGGGACCGGTTTCTGGCATTTCAGCCGTCTTCGGCCCGGCTTGCTTGAATCCTGATGGTGCAGTGAGAAAGGGACTCATGTCTGAGTATACCCTGCCACACCTATAGTGGCCAAAAACGATTCAGAAAAGGGGGTGGTGATGAACAGAGTGTCTGAATTAAGCAGACCACTCTTACCCAGTCCAAAGATCAGGGCTTGATCCATCACCGTTATTTATCTCACTGCACCATCCCAGCTCAGAACCTGGCTATATGCAAATCAGTCTGTCCCTGGCCCAGTGCATCATGGGAACAGGGCACACTAAACTACCAAGCCAATTCTTCACCAGAAAGGAGACAAGCTACCGGGGACCGGTTTCTGGCATTTCAGCCGTCTTCGGCCCGGCTTGCTTGAATCCTGATGGTGCAGTGAGAAAGGGATTCATGTCTGAGTATACCCTGCCACACCTATAGTGGCCAAAAACGATTCAGAAAAGGGGGTGGTGACGAACAGAGTGTCTGAATTAAGCAGACCACTCTTACCCAGTCCAAAGATCAGGGCTTGATCCATCACCGTTATTTATCTCACTGCACCATCCCAGCTCAGAACCTGGCTATATGCAAATCAGTCTGTCCCTGGCCCAGTGCATCATGGGAACAGGGCAGACTAAACTACCAAGCCAATTCTTCACCAGAAAGGAGACAAGCTAACGGGGACCGGTTTCTGGCATTTCAGCCGTCTTCGGCCCGGCTTGCTTGAATCCTGATGGTGCAGTGAGAAAGGGACTCATGTCTGAGTATACCCTGCCACACCTATAGTGGCCAAAAACGATTCAGAAAAGGGGGTGGTGACAAACAGTGTGTCTGAATTAAGCAGACCACTCTTACCCAGTCCAAAGATCAGGGCTTGATCCATCACCGTTATTTATCTCACTGCACCATCCAGAACCTGGCTATATGCAAATCAGTCTGTCCCTGGCCCAGTGCATCATGGGAACAGGGCAGACTAAACTACCAAGCCAATTCTTCACCAGAAAGGAGACAAGCTACCGGGGACCAGTTTCTGGCATTTCAGCCGTCTTCGGCCCGGCTTGCTTGAATCCTGATGGTGCAGTGAGAAAGGGACTCATGTCTGAGTATACCCTGCCACACCTATAGTGGCCAAAAACGATTCAGAAAAGGGGGTGGTGATGAACAGAGTGTCTGAATTAAGCAGACCACTCTTACCCAGTCTAAAGATCAGGGCTTGATCCATCACCGTTATTTATCTCACTGCACCATCCCAGCTCAGAACCTGGCTATATGCAAATCAGTCTGTCCCTGGCCCAGTGCATCATGGGAACAGGGCAGACTAAACTACCAAGCCAATTCTTCACCAGAAAGGAGACAAGCTACCGGGGACCGGTTTCTGGCATTTCAGCCGTCTTCGGCCCGGCTTGCTTGAATCCTGATGGTGCAGTGAGAAAGGGACTCATGTCTGAGTATACCCTGCCACACCTATAGTGGCCAAAAACGATTCAGAAAAGGGGGTGGTGATGAACAGAGTGTTTGAATTAAGCAGACCACTCTTACCCAGGCCAAAGATCAGGGCTTGATCCATCACCGTTATTTATCTCACTGCACCATCCCAGCTCAGAACCTGGCTATATGCAAATCAGTCTGTCCCTGGCCCAGTGCATCATGGGAACAGGGCAGACTAAACTACCAAGCCAATTCTTCACCAGAAAGGAGACAAGCTACCGGGGACCGGTTTCTGGCATTTCAGCCGTCTTCGGCCCGGCTTGCTTGAATCCTGATGGTGCAGTGAGAAAGGGACTCATGTCTGAGTATACCCTGCCACACCTATAGTGGCCAAAAACGATTCAGAAAAGGGGGTGGTGATGAACAGAGTGTCTGAATTAAGCAGACCACTCTTACCCAGTCCACAGATCAGGGCTTGATCCATCACCGTTATTTATCTCACTGCACCATCCCAGCTCAGAACCTGGCTATATGCAAATCAGTCTGTCCCTGGCCCAGTGCATCATGGGAACAGGGCAGACTAAACTACCAAGCCAATTCTTCACCAGAAAGGAGACAAGCTACCGGGGACCGGTTTCTGGCATTTCAGCCGTCTTCAGCCCGGCTTGCTTGAATCCTGATGGTGCAGTGAGAAAGGGACTCATGTCTGAGTATACCCTGCCACACCTATAGTGGCCAAAAACGATTCAGAAAAGGGGGTGGTGATGAACAGAGTGTCTGAATTAAGCAGACCACTCTTACCCAGTCCAAAGATCAGGGCTTGATCCATCACCGTTATTTATCTCACTGCACCATCCCAGCTCAGAACCTGGCTATATGCAAATCAGTCTGTCCCTGGCCCAGTGCATCATGGGAACAGGGCAGACTAAACTACCAAGCCAATTCTTCACCAGAAAGGAGACAAGCTACCGGGGACCGGTTTCTGGCATTTCAGCAGTCTTCGGCCCGGCTTGCTTGAATCCTGATGGTGCAGTGAGAAAGGGACTCATGTCTGAGTATACCCTGCCACACCTATAGTGGCCAAAAACGATTCAGAAAAGGGGGTGGTGATGAACAGAGTGTCTGAATTAAGCAGACCACTCTTACCCAGTCCAAAGATCAGGGCTTGATCCATCACCGTTATTTATCTCACTGCACCATCCCAGCTCAGAACCTGGCTATATGCAAATCAGTCTGTCCCTGGCCCAGTGCATCATGGGAACAGGGCAGACTAAACTACCAAGCCAATTCTTCACCAGAAAGGAGACAAGCTACCGGGGACCGGTTTCTGGCATTTCAGCCGTCTTCAGCCCGGCTTGCTTGAATCCTGATGGTGCAGTGAGAAAGGGACTCATGTCTGAGTATACCCTGCCACACCTATAGTGGCCAAAAACGATTCAGAAAAGGGGGTGGTGATGAACAGAGTGTCTGAATTAAGCAGACCACTCTTACCCAGTCCAAAGATCAGGGCTTGATCCATCACCGTTATTTATCTCACTGCACCATCCCAGCTCAGAACCTGGCTATATGCAAATCAGTCTGTCCCTGGCCCAGTGCATCATGGGAACAGGGCAGACTAAACTACCAAGCCAATTCTTCACCAGAAAGGAGACAAGCTACCGGGGACTGGTTTCTGGCATTTCAGCCGTCTTCGGCCCGGCTTGCTTGAATCCTGATGGTGCAGTGAGAAAGGGACTCATGTCTGAGTATACCCTGCCACACCTATAGTGGCCAAAAACGATCAGAAAAGGGGGTGGTGATGAACAGAGTTTTTGAATTAAGCAGACCACTCTTACCCAGGCCAAAGATCAGGGCTTGATCCATCCCCGTTATTTATCTCACTGCACCATCCCAGCTCAGAACCTGGCTATATGCAAATCAGTGTGGCCCTGGCCCAGTGCATCATGGGAACAGGGCAGACTAAACTACCAAGCCAATTCTTCACCAGAAAGGAGACAAGCTACCGGGGACCGGTTTCTGGCATTTCAGCCGTCTTCGGCCCGGCTTGCTTGAATCCTGATGGTGCAGTGAGAAAGGGACTCATGTCTGAGTATACCCTGCCACAACTATAGTGGCAAAAAACGATTCAGAAAAAAGGGTGGTGATGAACAGAGTGTCTGAATTAAGCAGACCTCTCTTACCCAGTCCAAAGATCAGGGCTTGATCCATCACCGTTATTTATCTCACTGCACCATCCCAGCTCAGAACCTGGCTATATGCAAATCAGTCTGTTCCCGGCCCAGTGCATCATGGGAACAGGGCAGACTAAACTACCAAGCCAATTCTTCACCAGAAAGGAGACAAGCTACCGGGGACCGGTTTCTGGCATTTCAGCCGTCTTCGGCCCGGCTTGCTTGAATCCTGATGGTTCAGTGAGAAAGGGACTCATGTCTGAGTATACCCTGCCACACCTATAGTGGCCAAAAACGATTCTGAAAAGGGGGTGGTGACGAACAGAGTGTTTGAATTAAGCAGACCACTCTTACCCAGTCCAAAGATCAGGGCTTTATCCATCACCGTTATTTATCTCACTGCACCATCCCAGCTCAGAACCTGGCTATATGCAAATCAGTCTGTCCCTGGCCCAGTGCATCATGGGAACAGGGCAGACTAAACTACCAAGCCAATTCTTCACCAGAAAGGAGACAAGCTACCGGGGACCGGTTTCTGGCATTTCAGCCGTCTTCGGCCCGGCTTGCTTGAATCCTGATGGTGCAGTGAGAAAGGGACTCATGTCTGAGTATACCCTGCCACACCTATAGTGGCCAAAAATGATTCAGAAAAGGGGGTGGTGATGAACAGTGTCTGAATTAAGCAGACCACTCTTACCCAGTCCAAAGATCAGGGCTTGATCCATCACCGTTATTTACCTCACTGCGCCATCCCAGCTCAGAACCTGGCTATATGCAAATCAGTCTGTCCCTGGCCCAGTGCATCATGGGAACAGGGCAGACTAAACTACCAAGCCAATTCTTCACCAGAAAGGAGACAAGCTACCGGGGACCGGTTTCTGGCATTTCAGCCGTCTTCGGCCCGGCTTGCTTGAATCCTGATGGTGCAGTGAGAAAGGGACTCATGTCTGAGTATACCCTGCCACACCTATAGTGGCCAAAAACGTTTCTGAAAAGGGGGTGGTGACGAACAGAGTGTCTGAATTAAGCAGACCACTCTTACCCAGTCCAAAGATCAGGGCTTGATCCATCACCGTTATTTATCTCACTGCACCATCCCAGCTCAGAACCTGGCTATATGCAAATCAGTCTGTCCCTGGCCCAGTGCATCATGGGAACAGGGCAGACTAAACTACCAAGCCAATTCTTCACCAGAAAGGAGACAAGCTACCGGGGACCGGTTTCTGGCATTTCAGCCGTCTTCGGCCCGGCTTGCTTGAATCCTGATGGTGCAGTGAGAAAGGGACTCATGTCTGAGTATACCCTGCCACACCTATAGTGGCCAAAAATGATTCAGAAAAGGGGGTGGTGATGAACAGAGTGTCTGAATTAAGCAGACCACTCTTACCCAGTCCAAAGATCAGGGCTTGATCCATCACCGTTATTTATCTCACTGCACCATCCCAGCTCAGAACCTGGCTATATGCAAATCAGTCTGTCCCTGGCCCAGTGCATCATGGGAACAGGGCAGACTAAACTACCAAGCCAATTCTTCACCAGAAAAGAAGACAAGCTACCGGGGACCGGTTTCTGGCATTTCAGCCGTCTTCGGCCCGGCTTGCTTGAATGCTGATGGTGCAGTGAGAAAGGGACTCATGTCTGAGTATACCCTGCCACACCTATAGTGGCCAAAAACGATTCTGAAAAGGGGGTGGTGACGAACAGAGTGTCTGAATTAAGCAGACCACTCTTACCCAGTCCAAAGATCAGGGCTTGATCCATCACCGTTATTTATCTCACTGCACCATCCCAGCTCAGAACCTGGCTATATGCAAATCAGTCTGTCCCTTGCCCAGTGCATCATGGGAACAGAGCAGACTAAACTACCAAGCCAATTCTTCACCAGAAAGGAGACAAGCTACCGGGGACCGGTTTCTGGCATTTCAGCCGTCTTCGGCCCGGCTTGCTTGAATCCTGATGGTGCAGTGAAAAAGGGACTCATGTCTGAGTATACCCTGCCACACCTATAGTGGCCAAAAACGATTCAGAAAAGGGGGTGGTGATGAACAGAGTGTCTGAATTAAGCAGACCACTCTTACCCAGTCCAAAGATCAGGGCTTGATCCATCACCGTTATTTATCTCACTGCACCATCCCAGCTCAGAACCTGGCTATATGCAAATCAGTCTGTCCCTGGCCCAGTGCATCATGGGAACAGGGCAGACTAAACTACCAAGCCAATTCTTCACCAGAAAGGAGACAAGCTACCGGGGACTGGTTTCTTGCATTTCAGCCGTCTTCGGCCCGGCTTGCTTGAATCCTGATGGTGCAGTGAGAAAGGGACTCATGTCTGAGTATACCCTGCCACACCTATAGTGGCCAAAAACGATTCAGAAAAGGGGGTGGTGATGAACAGAGTGTTTGAATTAAGCAGACCACTCTTACCCAGGCCAAAGATCAGGGCTTGATCCATCACCGTTATTTATCTCACTGCACCATCCCAGCTCAGAACGTGGCTATATGCAAATCAGTCTGTCCCTGGACCAGTGCATCATGGGAACAGGGCAGACTAAACTACCAAGCCAATTCTTCACCAGAAAGGAGACAAGCTACCGGGGACCGGTTTCTGGCATTTCAGCCGTCTTCAGGCCGGCTTGCTTGAATCCTGATGGTGTAGTGAGAAAGGGACTCATGTCTGAGTATACCCTGCCACACCTATAGTGGCCAAAAACGATTCAGAAAAGGGGGTGGTGATGAACAGAGTGTCTGAATTAAGCAGACCACTCTTACTCAGTCCAAAGATCAGGGCTTGATCCATCCCCGTTATTTATCTCACTGCACCATCCCAGCTCAGAAACTGGCTATATGCAAATCAGTCTGTCCCTGGCCCAGTGCATCATGGGAACAGGGCAGACTAAACTACCAAGCCAATTCTTCACCAGAAAGGAGACAAACTACCGGGGACCGGTTTCTGGCATTTCAGCCGTCTTCGGCCCGGCTTGCTTGAATCCTGATGGTGCAGTGAGAAAGGGACTCAGTTCTGAGTATACCCTGCCACACCTATAGTGGCCAAAAACGATTCAGAAAAGGGGTGGTGATGAACAGAGTGTCTGAATTAAGCAGACCACTCTTACTCAGTCCAAAGATCAGGGCTTGATCCATCCCCGTTATTTATCTCACTGCACCATCCCAGCTCAGAAACTGGCTATATGCAAATCAGTCTGTCCCTGGCCCAGTGCATCATGGGAACAGGGCAGACTAAACTACCAAGCCAATTCTTCACCAGAAAGGAGACAAGCTACCGGGGACCGGTTTCTGGCATTTCAGCCGTCTTCGGCCCGGCTTGCTTGAATCCTGATGGTGCAGTGAGAAAGGGACTCATGTCTGAGTATACCCTGCCACACCTATAGTGGCCAAAAACGATTCTGAAAAGGGGGTGGTGACGAACAGAGTGTTTGAATTAAGCAGACCACTCTTACCCAGTCCAAAGATCAGGGCTTTATCCATCACCGTTATTTATCTCACTGCACCATCCCAGCTCAGAACCTGGCTATATGCAAATCAGTCTGTCCCTGGCCCAGTGCATCATGGGAACAGGGCAGACTAAACTACCAAGCCAATTCTTCACCAGAAAGGAGACAAGCTACCGGGGACTGGTTTCTTGCATTTCAGCCGTCTTCGGCCCGGCTTGCTTGAATCCTGATGGTGCAGTGAGAAAGGGACTCATGTCTGAGTATACCCTGCCACACCTATAGTGGCCAAAAACGATTCATAAAAGGGGGTGGTGATGAACAGAGTGTTTGAATTAAGCAGACCACTCTTACCCAGGCCAAAGATCAGGGCTTGATCCATCACCGTTATTTATCTCACTGCACCATCCCAGCTCAGAACGTGGCTATATGCAAATCAGTCTGTCCCTGGACCAGTGCATCATGGGAACAGGGCAGACTAAACTACCAAGCCAATTCTTCACCAGAAAGGAGACAAGCTACCGGGGACCGGTTTCTGGCATTTCAGCCGTCTTCAGGCCGGCTTGCTTGAATCCTGATGGTGTAGTGAGAAAGGGACTCATGTCTGAGTATACCCTGCCACACCTATAGTGGCCAAAAACGATTCAGAAAAGGGGGTGGTGATGAACAGAGTGTCTGAATTAAGCAGACCACTCTTACTCAGTCCAAAGATCAGGGCTTGATCCATCCCCGTTATTTATCTCACTGCACCATCCCAGCTCAGAAACTGGCTATATGCAAATCAGTCTGTCCCTGGCCCAGTGCATCATGGGAACAGGGCAGACTAAACTACCAAGCCAATTCTTCACCAGAAAGGAGACAAACTACCGGGGACCGGTTTCTGGCATTTCAGCCGTCTTCGGCCCGGCTTGCTTGAATCCTGATGGTGCAGTGAGAAAGGGACTCATGTCTGAGTATACCCTGCCACACCTATAGTGGCCAAAAACGATTCAGAAAAGGGGGTGGTGATGAACAGAGTGTCTGAATTAAGCAGACCACTCTTACTCAGTCCAAAGATCAGGGCTTGATCCATCCCCGTTATTTATCTCACTGCACCATCCCAGCTCAGAAACTGGCTATATGCAAATCAGTCTGTCCCTGGCCCAGTGCATCATGGGAACAGGGCAGACTAAACTACCAAGCCAATTCTTCACCAGAAAGGAGACAAGCTACCGGGGACCGGTTTCTGGCATTTCAGCCGTCTTCGGCCCGGCTTGCTTGAATCCTGATGGTGCAGTGAGAAAGGGACTCATGTCTGAGTATACCCTGCCACACCTATAGTGGCCAAAAACGATTCTGAAAAGGGGGTGGTGACGAACAGAGTGTTTGAATTAAGCAGACCACTCTTACCCAGTCCAAAGATCAGGGCTTTATCCATCACCGTTATTTATCTCACTGCACCATCCCAGCTCAGAACCTGGCTATATGCAAATCAGTCTGTCCCTGGCCCAGTGCATCATGGGAACAGGGCAGACTAAACTACCAAGCCAATTCTTCACCAGAAAGGAGACAAGCTACCGGGGACTGGTTTCTTGCATTTCAGCCGTCTTCGGCCCGGCTTGCTTGAATCCTGATGGTGCAGTGAGAAAGGGACTCATGTCTGAGTATACCCTGCCACACCTATAGTGGCCAAAAACGATTCAGAAAAGGGGGTGGTGATGAACAGAGTGTTTGAATTAAGCAGACCACTCTTACCCAGGCCAAAGATCAGGGCTTGATCCATCACCGTTATTTATCTCACTGCACCATCCCAGCTCAGAACGTGGCTATATGCAAATCAGTCTGTCCCTGGACCAGTGCATCATGGGAACAGGGCAGACTAAACTACCAAGCCAATTCTTCACCAGAAAGGAGACAAGCTACCGGGGACCGGTTTCTGGCATTTCAGCCGTCTTCAGGCCGGCTTGCTTTAATCCTGATGGTGTAGTGAGAAAGGGACTCATGTCTGAGTATACCCTGCCACACCTATAGTGGCCAAAAACGATTCAGAAAAGGGGGTGGTGATGAACAGAGTGTCTGAATTAAGCAGACCACTCTTACTCAGTCCAAAGATCAGGGCTTGATCCATCCCCGTTATTTATCTCACTGCACCATCCCAGCTCAGAAACTGGCTATATGCAAATCAGTCTGTCCCTGGCCCAGTGCATCATGGCAACAGGGCAGACTAAACTACCAAGCCAATTCTTCACCAGAAAGGAGACAAACTACCGGGGACCGGTTTCTGGCATTTCAGCCGTCTTCGGCCCGGCTTGCTTGAATCCTGATGGTGCAGTGAGAAAGGGACTCATGTCTGAGTATACCCTGCCACACCTATAGTGGCCAAAAACGATTCAGAAAAGGGGGTGGTGATTAACAGAGTGTCTGAATTAAGCAGACCACTCTTACTCAGTCCAAAGATCAGGGCTTGATCCATCCCCGTTATTTATCTCACTGCACCATCCCAGCTCAGAAACTGGCTATATGCAAATCAGTCTGTCCCTGGCCCAGTGCATCATGGGAACAGGGCAGACTAAACTACCAAGCCAATTCTTCACCAGAAAGGAGACAAGCTACCGGGGACCGGTTTCTGGCATTTCAGCCGTCTTCGGCCCGGCTTGCTTGAATCCTGATGGTGCAGTGAGAAAGGGACTCATGTCTGAGTATACCCTGCCACACCTATAGTGGCCAAAAACGATTCTGAAAAGGGGGTGGTGACGAACAGAGTGTCTGAATTAAGCAGACCACTCTTACCCAGTCCAAAGATCAGGGCTTGATCCATCACCGTTATTTATCTCACTGCACCATCCCAGCTCAGAACCTGGCTATATGCAAATCAGTCTGTCCCTTGCCCAGTGCATCATGGGAACAGGGCAGACTAAACTACCAAGCCAATTCTTCACCAGAAAGGAGACAAGCTACCGGGGACCGGTTTCTGGCATTTCAGCCGTCTTCGGCCCGGCTTGCTTGAATCCTGATGGTGCAGTGAAAAAGGGACTCATGTCTGAGTATACCCTGCCACACCTATAGTGGCCAAAAACGATTCAGAAAAGGGGGTGGTGATGAACAGAGTGTCTGAATTAAGCAGACCACTCTTACCCAGTCCAAAGATCAGGGCTTGATCCATCACCGTTATTTATCTCACTGCACCATCCCAGCTCAGAACCTGGCTATATGCAAATCAGTCTGTCCCTGGCCCAGTGCATCATGGGAACAGGGCAGACTAAACTACCAAGCCAATTCTTCACCAGAAAGGAGACAAGCTACCGGGGACTGGTTTCTTGCATTTCAGCCGTCTTCGGCCCGGCTTGCTTGAATCCTGATGGTGCAGTGAGAAAGGGACTCATGTCTGAGTATACCCTGCCACACCTATAGTGGCCAAAAACGATTCAGAAAAGGGGGTGGTGATGAACAGAGTGTTTGAATTAAGCAGACCACTCTTACCCAGGCCAAAGATCAGGGCTTGATCCATCACCGTTATTTATCTCACTGCACCATCCCAGCTCAGAACGTGGCTATATGCAAATCAGTCTGTCCCTGGACCAGTGCATCATGGGAACAGGGCAGACTAAACTACCAAGCCAATTCTTCACCAGAAAGGAGACAAGCTACCGGGGACCGGTTTCTGGCATTTCAGCCGTCTTCAGCCCGGCTTGCTTGAATCCTGATGGTGCAGTGAGAAAGGGACTCATGTCTGAGTATACCCTGCCACACCTATAGTGGCCAAAAACGATTCAGAAAAGGGGGTGGTGATGAACAGAGTGTCTGAATTAAGCAGACCACTCTTACTCAGTCCAAAGATCAGGGCTTGATCCATCCCCGTTATTTATCTCACTGCACCATCCCAGCTCAGAAACTGGCTATATGCAAATCAGTCTGTCCCTGGCCCAGTGCATCATGGGAACAGGGCAGACTAAACTACCAAGCCAATTCTTCACCAGAAAGGAGACAAGCTACCGGGGACCGGTTTCTGGCATTTCAGCCGTCTTCGGCCCGGCTTGCTTGAATCCTGATGGTGCAGTGAGAAAGGGACTCATGTCTGAGTATACCCTGCCACAACTATAGTGGCAAAAAACGATTCAGAAAAAAGGATGGTGATGAACAGAGTGTCTGAATTAAGCAGACCACTCTTACCCAGTCCAAAGATCAGGGCTTGATCCATCACCGTTATTTATCTCACTGCACCATCCCAGCTCAGAACCTGGCTATATGCAAATCAGTCTGTCCCTGGCCCAGTGCATCATGGGAACAGGGCAGACTAAACTACCAAGCCAATTCTTCACCAGAAAGGAGACAAGCTACCGGGGACCGGTTTCTGGCATTTCAGCCGTCTTCGGCCCGGCTTGCTTGAATCCTGATGGTGCAGTGAGAAAGGGACTCATGTCTGAGTATACCCTGCCACACCTATAGTGGCCAAAAACGATTCTGAAAAGGGGGTGGTGACGAACAGAGTGTCTGAATTAAGCAGACCACTCTTACCCAGTCCAAAGATCAGGGCTTGATCCATCACCGTTATTTATCTCACTGCACCATCCCAGCTCAGAACCTGGCTATATGCAAATCAGTCTGTCCCTGGCCCAGTGCATCATGGGAACAGGGCAGACTAAACTACCAAGCCAATTCTTCACCAGAAAGGAGACAAGCTACCGGGGACCGGTTTCTGGCATTTCAGCCGTTTTCGGCCCGGCTTGCTTGAATCCTGATGGTGCAGTGAGAAATGGACTCATGTCTGAGTATACCCTGCCACACCTATAGTGGCCAAAAATGATTCAGAAAAGGGGGTGGTGATGAACAGAGTGTCTGAATTAAGCAGACCACTCTTACCCAGTCCAAAGATCAGGGCTTGATCCATCACCGTTATTTATCTCACTGCACCATCCCAGCTCAGAACCTGGCTATATGCAAATCAGTCTGTCCCTGGCCCAGTGCATCATGGGAACAGGGCAGACTAAACTACCAAGCCAATTCTTCACCAGAAAGGAGACAAGCTACCGGGGACCGGTTTCTGGCATTTCAGCCGTCTTCGGCCCGGCTTGCTTGAATCCTGATGGTGCAGTGAGAAAGGGACTCATTTCTGAGTATACCCTGCCACACCTATAGTGGCCAAAAACGATTCTGAAAAGGGGGTGGTGACGAACAGAGTGTCTGAATTAAGCAGACCACTCTTACCCGGGCCAAAGATCAGGGCTTGATCCATCACCGTTATTTATCTCACTGCACCATCCCAGCTCAGAACCTGGCTATATGCAAATCAGTCTGTCCCTGGCCCAGTGCATCATGGGAACAGGGCAGACTAAACTACCAAGCCAATTCTTCACCAGAAAGGAGACAAGCTACCGGGGACCGGTTTCTGGCATTTCAGCCGTCTTCGGCCCGGCTTGCTTGAATCCTGATGGTGCAGTGAGAAAGAGACTCATGTCTGAGTATACCCTGCCACACCTATAGTGGCCAAAAACGATTCTGAAAAGGGGGTGGTGACGAACAGAGTGTCTGAATTAAGCAGACCACTCTTACCCAGTCCAAAGATCAGGGCTTGATCCATCAACGTTATTTATCTCACTGCACCATCCCAGCTCAGAACCTGGCTATATGCAAATCAGTCTGTCCCTGGCCCAGTGCATCATGGGAACAGGGCAGACTAAACTACCAAGCGAATTCTTCACCAGAAAGGAGACAAGCTACCGGGGACCGGTTTCTGGCATTTCAGCCGTCTTCCGCCCGGCTTGCTTGAATCCTGATGGTGCAGTGGGAAAGGGACTCATGTCTGAGTATACCCTGCCGCACCTATAGTGGCCAAAAACGATTCAGAAAAGGGGGTGGTGATGAACAGAGTGTCTGAATTAAGCAGACCACTCTTACCCAGTCCAAAGATCAGGGCTTGATCCATCACCGTTATTTATCTCACTGCACCATCCCAGCTCAGAACCTGGCTATATGCAAATCAGTCTGTCCCTGGCCCAGTGCATCATGGGAACAGGGAAGACTAAACTACCAAGCCAATTCTTCACCAGAAAGGAGACAAGCTACCGGGGACCGGTTTCTGGCATTTCAGCCGTCTTCGGCCCGGCTTGCTTGAATCCTGATGGTGCAGTGAGAAATGGACTCATGTCTGAGTATACCCTGCCACACCTATAGTGGCCAAAAATGATTCAGAAAAGGGGGTGGTGATGAACAGAGTGTCTGAATTAAGCAGACCACTCTTACCCAGTCCAAAGATCAGGGCTTGATCCATCACCGTTATTTATCTCACTGCACCATCCCAGCTCAGAACCTGGCTATATGCAAATCAGTCTGTCCCTGGCCCAGTGCATCATGGGAACAGGGCAGACTAAACTACCAAGCCAATTCTTCACCAGAAAGGAGACAAGCTACCGGGGACCGGTTTCTGGCATTTCAGCCGTCTTCGGCCCGGCTTGCTTGAATCCTGATGGTGCAGTGAGAAAGGGACTCATTTCTGAGTATACCCTGCCACACCTATAGTGGCCAAAAACGATTCTGAAAAGGGGGTGGTGACGAACAGAGTGTCTGAATTAAGCAGACCACTCTTACCCGGGCCAAAGATCAGGGCTTGATCCATCACCGTTATTTATCTCACTGCACCATCCCAGCTCAGAACCTGGCTATATGCAAATCAGTCTGTCCCTGGCCCAGTGCATCATGGGAACAGGGCAGACTAAACTACCAAGCCAATTCTTCACCAGAAAGGAGACAAGCTACCGGGGACCGGTTTCTGGCATTTCAGCCGTCTTCGGCCCGGCTTGCTTGAATCCTGATGGTGCAGTGAGAAAGAGACTCATGTCTGAGTATACCCTGCCACACCTATAGTGGCCAAAAACGATTCTGAAAAGGGGGTGGTGACGAACAGAGTGTCTGAATTAAGCAGACCACTCTTACCCAGTCCAAAGATCAGGGCTTGATCCATCAACGTTATTTATCTCACTGCACCATCCCAGCTCAGAACCTGGCTATATGCAAATCAGTCTGTCCCTGGCCCAGTGCATCATGGGAACAGGGCAGACTAAACTACCAAGCGAATTCTTCACCAGAAAGGAGACAAGCTACCGGGGACCGGTTTCTGGCATTTCAGCCGTCTTCCGCCCGGCTTGCTTGAATCCTGATGGTGCAGTGGGAAAGGGACTCATGTCTGAGTATACCCTGCCGCACCTATAGTGGCCAAAAACGATTCAGAAAAGGGGGTGGTGATGAACAGAGTGTCTGAATTAAGCAGACCACTCTTACCCAGTCCAAAGATCAGGGCTTGATCCATCACCGTTATTTATCTCACTGCACCATCCCAGCTCAGAACCTGGCTATATGCAAATCAGTCTGTCCCTGGCCCAGTGCATCATGGGAACAGGGAAGACTAAACTACCAAGCCAATTCTTCACCAGAAAGGAGACAAGCTACCGGGGACCGGTTTCTGGCATTTCAGCCGTCTTCGGCCCGGCTTGCTTGAATCCTGATGGTGCAGTGAGAAAGGGACTCATGTCTGAGTATACCCTGCCACACCTATAGTGGCCAAAAACGATTCAGAAAAGAGGGTGGTGATGAACAGAGTGTCTGAATTAAGCAGACCACTCTTACCCAGTCCAAAGATCAGGGCTTGATCCATCACCGTTATTTATCTCACTGCACCATCCCAGCTCAGAACCTGGCTATATGCAAATCAGTCTGTCCCTCGCCCAGTGCATCATGGGAACAGGGCAGACTAAACTACCAAGCCAATTCTTCACCAGAAAGGAGACAAGCTACCGGGGACCGGTTTCTGGCATTTCAGCCGTCTTCGGCCCGGCTTGCTTGAATCCTGATGGTGCAGTGAGAAAGGGACTCATGTCTGAGTATACCCTGCCACACCTATAGTGGCCAAAAACGATTCAGAAAAGGGGGTGGTGATGAACAGATTGTCTGAATTAAGCAGACCACTCTTACCCAGTCCAAAGATCAGGGCTTGATCCATCACCGTTATTTATCTCACTGCACCATCCCAGCTCAGAACCTGGCTATATGCAAATCAGTCTGACCCTGGCCCAGTGCATCATGGGAACAGGGCAGACTAAACTACCAAGCCAATTCTTCACCAGAAAGGAGACAAGCTACCGGGGACCGGTTTCTGGCATTTCAGCCGTCTTCGGCCCGGCTTGCTTGAATCCTGATGGTGCAGTGAGAAAGGGACTCATGTCTGAGTATACCCTGCCACACCTATAGTGGCCAAAAACGATTCAGAAAAGGGGGTGGTGATGAACAGAGTGTCTGAATTAAGCAGACCACTCTTACCCAGTCCAAAGATCAGGGCGTGATCCATCACTGTTATTTATCTCACTGCACCATCCCAGCTCAGAACCTGGCTATATGCAAATCAGTCTGTCCCTGGCCCAGTGCATCATGGGAACAGGGCAGACTAAACTACCAAGCCAATTCTTCACCAGAAAGGAGACAAGCTACCGGGGACCGGTTTCTGGCATTTCAGCCGTCTTCGGCCCGGCTTGCTTGAATCCTGATGGTGCACTGAGAAAGGAACTCATGTCTGAGTATACCCTGCCACACCTATAGTGGCCAAAAACGATTCAGAAAAGGGGGTGGTGATGAACAGAGTGTCTGAATTAAGCAGACCACTCTTACCCAGTCCAAAGATCAGGGCTTGATCCATCACCGTTATTTATCTCACTGCACCATCTCAGCTCAGAACCTGGCTATATGCAAATCAGTCTGTCCCTGGCCCAGTGCATCATGGGAACAGGGCAGACTAAACTACCAAGCCAATTCTTCACCAGAAAGGAGACAAGCTACTGGGGACCGGTTTCTGGCATTTCAGCCGTCTTCGGCCCGGCTTGCTTGAATCCTGATGGTGCAGTGAGAAAGGGACTCATGTCTGAGTATACCCTGCCACACCTATAGTGGCCAAAAATGATTCAGAAAAGGGGGTGGTGATGAACAGATTGTCTGAATTAAGCAGACCACTCTTACCCAGTCCAAATATCAGGGCTTGATCCATCACCGTTATTTATCTCACTGCACCATCCCAGCTCAGAACCTGGCTATATGCAAATCAGTCTGTCCCTCGCCCAGTGCATCATGGGAACAGGGCAGACTAAACTACCAAGCCAATTCTTCACCAGAAAGGAGATAAGCTACCGGGGACCAGTTTCTGGCATTTCAGCCGTCTTTGGCCCGGTTTGCTTGAATCCTGATGGTGCAGTGAGAAAGGGACTCATGTCTGAGTATACCCTGCCACACCTATAGTGGCCAAAAACGATTCAGAAAAGGGGGTGGTGATGAACAGATTGTCTGAATTAAGCAGACCACTCTTACCCAGTCCAAAGATCAGGGCTTGATCCATCACCGTTATTTATCTCACTGCACCATCCCAGCTCAGAACCTGGCTATATGCAAATCAGTCTGTCCCTGGCCCAGTGCATCATTGGAACAGGGCAGACTAAACTACCAAGCCAATTCTTCACCAGAAAGGAGACAAGCTACCGGGGACCGGTTTCTGGCATTTCAGCCGTCTTCAGCCCGGCTTGCTTGAATCCTGATGGTGCAGTGAGAAAGGGACTCATGTCTGAGTATACCCTGCCACACCTATAGTGGCCAAAAACGATTCTGAAAAGGGGGTGGTGACGAACAGAGTGTCTGAATTAAGCAGACCACTCTTACCCAGTCCAAAGATCAGGGCTTGATCCATCACCGTTATTTATCTCACTGCACCATCCCAGCTCAGAACCTGGCTATATGCAAATCAGTCTGACCCTGGCCCAGTGCATCATGGGAACAGGGCAGACTAAACTACCAAGCCAATTCTTCACCAGAAAGGAGACAAGCTACCGGGGACCGGTTTCTGGCATTTCAGCCGTCTTCGGCCCGGCTTGCTTGAATCCTGATGGTGCAGTGAGAAAGGGACTCATGTCTGAGTATACCCTGCCACACCTATAGTGGCCAAAAACGATTCAGAAAAGGGGGTGGTGATGAACAGAGTGTCTGAATTAAGCAGACCACTCTTACCCAGTCCAAAGATCAGGGCGTGATCCATCACTGTTATTTATCTCACTGCACCATCCCAGCTCAGAACCTGGCTATATGCAAATCAGTCTGTCCCTGGCCCAGTGCATCATGGGAACAGGGCAGACTAAACTACCAAGCCAATTCTTCACCAGAAAGGAGACAAGCTACCGGGGACCGGTTTCTGGCATTTCAGCCGTCTTCGGCCCGGCTTGCTTGAATCCTGATGGTGCACTGAGAAAGGAACTCATGTCTGAGTATACCCTGCCACACCTATAGTGGCCAAAAACGATTCAGAAAAGGGGGTGGTGATGAACAGAGTGTCTGAATTAAGCAGACCACTCTTACCCAGTCCAAAGATCAGGGCTTGATCCATCACCGTTATTTATCTCACTGCACCATCTCAGCTCAGAACCTGGCTATATGCAAATCAGTCTGTCCCTGGCCCAGTGCATCATGGGAACAGGGCAGACTAAACTACCAAGCCAATTCTTCACCAGAAAGGAGACAAGCTACTGGGGACCGGTTTCTGGCATTTCAGCCGTCTTCGGCCCGGCTTGCTTGAATCCTGATGGTGCAGTGAGAAAGGGACTCATGTCTGAGTATACCCTGCCACACCTATAGTGGCCAAAAATGATTCAGAAAAGGGGGTGGTGATGAACAGATTGTCTGAATTAAGCAGACCACTCTTACCCAGTCCAAATATCAGGGCTTGATCCATCACCGTTATTTATCTCACTGCACCATCCCAGCTCAGAACCTGGCTATATGCAAATCAGTCTGTCCCTCGCCCAGTGCATCATGGGAACAGGGCAGACTAAACTACCAAGCCAATTCTTCACCAGAAAGGAGATAAGCTACCGGGGACCAGTTTCTGGCATTTCAGCCGTCTTTGGCCCGGTTTGCTTGAATCCTGATGGTGCAGTGAGAAAGGGACTCATGTCTGAGTATACCCTGCCACACCTATAGTGGCCAAAAACGATTCAGAAAAGGGGGTGGTGATGAACAGATTGTCTGAATTAAGCAGACCACTCTTACCCAGTCCAAAGATCAGGGCTTGATCCATCACCGTTATTTATCTCACTGCACCATCCCAGCTCAGAACCTGGCTATATGCAAATCAGTCTGTCCCTGGCCCAGTGCATCATTGGAACAGGGCAGACTAAACTACCAAGCCAATTCTTCACCAGAAAGGAGACAAGCTACCGGGGACCGGTTTCTGGCATTTCAGCCGTCTTCAGCCCGGCTTGCTTGAATCCTGATGGTGCAGTGAGAAAGGGACTCATGTCTGAGTATACCCTGCCACACCTATAGTGGCCAAAAACGATTCAGAAAAGGGGGTGGTGATGAACAGAGTGTCTGAATTAAGCAGACCACTCTTACCCAGTCCAAAGATCAGGGCTTGATCCATCCCCGTTATTTATCTCACTGCACCATCCCAGCTCAAAACCTGGCTATATGCAAATCAGTCTGTCCCTGGCCCAGTGCATCATGGGAACAGGGCAGACTAAACTACCAAGCCAATTCTTCACCAGAAAGGAGACAAGCTACCGGGGACCGGTTTCTGGCATTTCAGCCGTCTTCGGCCCGGCTTGCTTGAATCCTGATGGTGCAGTGAGAAAGGGACTCATGTCTGAGTATACCCTGCCACACCTATAGTGGCAAAAAACGATTCAGAAAAAAGGGTGGTGATGAACAGAGTGTCTGAATTAAGCAGACCACTCTTACCCAGTCCAAAGATCAGGGCTTGATCCATCACCGTTATTTATCTCACTGCACCATCCCAGCTCAGAACCTGGCTATATGCAAATCAGTCTGTCCCTGGCCAAGTGCATCATGGGAACAGGGCAGGCTAAACTACCAAGCCAATTCTTCACCAGAAAGGAGACAAGCTACCGGGGACCGGTTTCTGGCATTTCAGCCGTCTTCGGCCCGGCTTGCTTGAATCCTGATGGTGCAGTGAGAAAGGGACTCATGTCTGAGTATACCCTGCCACACCTATAGTGGCCAAAAACGATTCTGAAAAGGGGGTGGTGACGAACAGAGTGTCTGAATTAAGCAGACCACTCTTACCCAGTCCAAAGATCAGGGCTTGATCCATCACCGTTATTTATCTCACTGCACCATCCCAGCTCAGAACCTGGCTATATGCAAATCAGTCTGACCCTGGCCCAGTGCATCATGGGAACAGGGCAGACTAAACTACCAAGCCAATTCTTCACCAGAAAGGAGACAAGCTACCCGGGACCGGTTTCTGGCATTTCAGCCGTCTTCGGCCCGGCTTGCTTGAATCCTGATGGTGCAGTGAGAAAGGGACTCATGTCTGAGTATACCCTGCCACACCTATAGTGGCCAAAAACGATTCATAAAAGGGGGTGGTGATGAACAGAGTGTCTGAATTAAGCAGATCACTCTTACCCAGTCCAAAGATCAGGGCTTGATCCATCACTGTTATTTATCTCACTGCACCATCCCAGCTCAGAACCTGGCTATATGCAAATCAGTCTGTCCCTGGCCCAGTGCATCATGGGAACAGGGCAGACTAAACTACCAAGCCAATTCTTCACCAGAAAGGAGACAAGCTACCGGGGACCGGTTTCTGGCATTTCAGCCGTCTTCGGCCCGGCTTGCTTGAATCCTGATGGTGCACTGAGAAAGGGACTCATGTCTGAGTATACCCTGCCACACCTATAGTGGCCAAAAACGATTCAGAAAAGGGGGTGGTGATGAACAGAGTGTCTGAATTAAGCAGACCACTCTTACCCAGTCCAAAGATCAGGGCTTGATCCATCACCGTTATTTATCTCACTGCACCATCTCAGCTCAGAACCTGGCTATATGCAAATCAGTCTGTCCCTGGCCCAGTGCATCATGGGAACAGGGCAGACTAAACTACCAAGCCAATTCTTCACCAGAAAGGAGACAAGCTATTGGGGACCGGTTTCTGGCATTTCAGCCGTCTTCGGCCCGGCTTGCTTGAATCCTGATGGTGCAGTGAGAAAGGGACTCATGTCTGAGTATACCCTGCCACACCTATAGTGGCCAAAAACGATTCAGAAAAGGGGGTGGTGATGAACAGATTGTCTGAATTAAGCAGACCACTCTTACCCAGTCCAAAGATCAGGGCTTGATCCATCACCGTTATTTATCTCACTGCACCATCCCAGCTCAGAACCTGGCTATATGCAAATCAGTCTGTCCCTGGCCCAGTGCATCATTGGAACAGGGCAGACTAAACTACCAAGCCAATTCTTCACCAGAAAGGAGACAAGCTACCGGGGACCGGTTTCTGGCAGTTCAGCCGTCTTCAGCCCGGCTTGCTTGAATCCTGATGGTGCAGTGAGAAAGGGACTCATGTCTGAGTATACCCTGCCACACCTATAGTGGCCAAAAACGATTCAGAAAAGGGGGTGGTGATGAACAGAGTGTCTGAATTAAGCAGACCACTCTTACCCAGTCCAAAGATCAGGGCTTGATCCATCCCCGTTATTTATCTCACTGCACCATCCCAGCTCAAAACCTGGCTATATGCAAATCAGTCTGTCCCTGGCCCAGTGCATCATGGGAACAGGGCAGACTAACCTACCAAGCCAATTCTTCACCAGAAAGGAGACAAGCTACCGGGGACCGGTTTCTGGCATTTCAGCCGTCTTCGGCCCGGCTTGCTTGAATCCTGATGGTGCAGTGAGAAAGGGACTCATGTCTGAGTATACCCTGCCACACCTATAGTGGCAAAAAACGATTCAGAAAAAAGGGTGGTGATGAACAGAGTGTCTGAATTAAGCAGACCACTCTTACCCAGTCCAAAGATCAGGGCTTGATCCATCACCGTTATTTATCTCACTGCACCATCCCAGCTCAGAACCTGGCTATATGCAAATCAGTCTGTCCCTGGCCAAGTGCATCATGGGAACAGGGTGTAGTGTAGTTCCTAGTTTCCCACTAGGCCCTGCGCATTGGAATAACATAAACAGTAGTATCGACGTGGAACTGCGGATATTCCAGGCCTCCACTGACTATGCTAAACTTAATTGGGTTGTGTTACCAACTAGCTCAGAGGTCACTGGAAACTTTCTTCTCTGCATAGGAAGTGATCAGCTTCCTTGGCACAGACAAGAAGGGATTCAGTTTTCCAACAACCGTGCAACATGACAACTTTGCTCCTCAGATCAAGAGTCAATCTCTAGGGTCGTGTGAAACAATAGACATGTATTTCACTCAGTCAGTCTAGTGCAGTTTACTTTCACGAGATGTAGAGAATAGAGAGACGGGCGTGTATCAATAAAGGGTTAACATTTATTGAACAGTCTTTCTTCTCGTACAAGAGAAATGTATTGCCACAATTCCAATAATTGTTATTATAAAAAGTACGTACAGTAAGATAAGTATTGCGAAATAGAACTGTAAAAGCATTGATATGGTTTCTTAGCCATACAATGGTTTAAAAGTAATAAAACATATATACAGTCATATATACATTAGGCTAACATACTCAACTGGTGCTTCTAACTAAGCCTACCCCAGTGTGCCTGACCTAAGCCTAACACGTGAAAGGGGAGTAAGTAAGTAGCTTTAAGTTAAGTTGGTTTTGCCAAGGTTTGTTTCAAGAATTCTCGTCTAAGGGTTTAGTCAACACCATACCTCTGAATAGAATGATGGAGGATTGGTATCTCCTTCAGGGGTCTCTCTCGATATCCCAGTCACCCGCGAGGGTAAACCGGAAGCGCCGGGACTGGATTTCTCTGCACGAGAAAGGCAGCAGCTTCTCTCAGCGCGTCGAGGAAGGAGGGGGGACAGCGTCCGCGGGCAGCTGGAATCTGCTGGATGTCTTCGCAGAGGACGGCTGTTCAGCTCCTTAAGCGTACTGCACCATAGTTCGCGCTGTAGCGGCGATAATGGTAATCAGCAGCTTCACCACCACAGGATAGCAGGCTGCAGCGACAGAGTGCTAGATTTACCAACACAGGGTCATGCAGGCAGCTGGCATCAGCAACAGGCAACGAACTCGCATTGCTTAAGGCAACGTTGGTAATATTTATACCTGACAGGTGCCGGGTTTGACGCAAGTTTGCTGGACATAAGACGTCAATTAAAGATGTCACTAGGAAGTGACAGTTATCAGTTGCTCATTAGAGTTCCATTACTAATCAAAACATAGCAAGCGGGGATTTCCAGGTTTGCTAAGTTTTTATCTTGTTGAAGAACTCGGAGTGTTATCTAGGAATATCAGATAGTGACTGCTGCTCTGTCATTGCACTAATTGGTCGCAAAGGAAGTAGCAGAGAGTCATGCTGGAATGTGACTCTGTTCGTGTGAGGCCAGAGATGACTTTTCAGAAAATCGCACTTGAACGGTTATGCCAATATAGGGAATAAATGGATTTATAGCCGAATAGGGGCATAAGGTCACAGTATCGATCAGGAACCTAGATAAGCACGCAACACCCACTCCACGTTTTCATGTCCATCAAAATTACTAAAACTAAGCAATAAGATGCATGTGTAACATTGCCCACCCCAAAATACATAAATGCATTCGAAATAGGCGTACTTGTAATACATGGAATTTAGGTACTGTACGTTTTTTAAAGCATAGTAATCATTCAAAAAATTATTGCATATGAAATCAATGAACGATTATGCAAAAGGAATTACACATGAAGTATCTCTGACAGAAGAAAGGCGAGATAAATCATCACATAAAAATGCATTGTAATAACATGTGTGCTAGAGGCTGGTGTAATGTTGTTATGTCTCTAGATGTGCTTAGAAATAGAAGTGTGAAGCTTCTGTTCTCTAAGAATAGTTTTTACGTTAAGCAAAGAATTGTTCGTGCCAAAAAAGGTCAATATTAGAAAAATTGTCCAATTTAAAATAAAATTTAATGCTTGAACGGGGAAACATAGAGTTCCAAAGCTTATTGCAGTCTTTGTTGATCAAAACTGAAGGCCGAATTCAGAGTTCATGGGAACGCTGTGTGTCGGAAAGCTTCTCAAAAAGTTATTGTTTCTCTGTGGGTGAGAACATCGTATCAGACAGGCTCTCAAAGAATTGGTCTACAAAATCAGGTGATAGTTCAACCAAATTAGATAGCGCTGTAACTTGGCAGGTGTGAGAATGATTGCTGTCATCGAAGGCAGGACCAGCAATGCTCACAGAACGTTGTACCTGGATGATGTTGCTTTTGTCACTCGCTCCACTGTTACCACTTGGCTGTAGTACAGGAGTCTCCACGAATGCCGTCATCAGGATTGGTAGCCGCTGGGGACAACACAATGCGTGAGCCGTTATTGGACTGAGCAAAGTATCGATGTCCATTGGTACTGCTGATGGAAGTGAAAGACAGATGTCCAACACGCATTCATCGCCGCAAAGCATACACCGTAGCACAGGTAAAATGCAATTTTGCCATATCGGTCTGAATGAAAGGAACCAGGTCATGTTTAGATCTCTCAGCCTGGCCAATCCGAGGACGTTAGTTATCCTGTCCCGGTAGCGCATTGCTAGGATTGTCTCTTCCATTCCCATGGGAGCTATGTCTGAGCCGAGGCTTGCCATAACGTAGCAGGAGGGTCAAAAATAGAATCCCTGCAACGAGTCCCAAAAATAGTGGTATGCCGCCAAAAATGGAGTGCACAAAATTAGGAAAGATTCCCAAAATTGCCTGGAAGGGTGTTAGCAGTCCCGTAAAGACTGTCTTAAATATGCCTGGGATGCTTGTTGCACTAGACATGTTAAGGAGTTGGCTGAACATTTCTACGAAATGCACGGGGCAATTTGTTGATAAAAGGTCATGAACTTCAGTAGCCGTCCTTGCGACTAGAAGATCATACGTCTCTTTACATGACGTTATAGGCACTGTTGTCTGTAAAAGTACAGATTTCATTTTGCTTAATGTATCAATTCGTATAGAATAGAGATTCAGACGAGGCCAGAGGGGAGTCACTATGTCTGGAGGCCCGCTCGGGAACAATGCTTGCATACAACATTTGACCATGGACGTAACCTGTATTAGATAACTTTTCCCTGGCGTCAGGCCACAACATCTGTGATCCGTTCTAAGAATGTAACTCCCGTTTGTGAGTTGCATAAAGAAGGGCTCTATCTGAGTTGCAGGTGTGACTAGCTGGTGGCATGAAAGGTTGTTTGAATTTCCATCACATGCTCCGTGTAAATTAATACCCTGACACAAAAGTATACCGCTTAGTGAATGTTTACAATTTTCACCACTAAGAAATACATTTTTGTCACTGTCACTATAGCAAGAATGAGTGTATGGTAATTTCCATTCGGATTTTACATATCCTTTACCCAATTGTTCATACTGGCCAGCAGGTATGTACTCAAGGCACTTTTTAAATCGGAAAGTTGTAATCGGAATTGTGATAATTCCGTGTATTATCCATTCAATGACAGGACTCTCTGACATTGTCAATGGTAATCTCTCGAGTTTTTCGATGCTCAGGATTGTATAGTCTGCTCCTTTCTGTGCCAAACTGATCTGTTTATCAGTAAGGTTAAAACTGGGAAATAATGACGTTGTGTTGATTAAACGCCAAGGCACATAGCCTGAACGAAGAATTTGCAGCGTCCAGCCTAATTCTATAATAGAGCGTAATTGAGATTGGCCATGTTGTAACATTAGCAAATCTCTGTCTATCACATCAAAGGCAGAGGATACAATATTGTCCAACGAATATATTCTGGAAGACAGAGTCGTTAACCCATTGTCTACCACAGAAAGTGATTTCTCCAAATTAATACGATCAATTTCTCGTATTTTTTCAGCAGTTTCAATTTGCTTTACTTTCCAAGCCTCGTTGTAAGCAGCATAGATACTGGTCGCTATGAAACGCTTTTGACGCTGTTTGCGTGGTCCAAGAATGAAATCGCGCAAATCAGCACCATCTTTTAATAAAGACAAGTGTTGCTTAATTTCAGCCAGTGTGGATGTAGTTAGCCATTCTAGGCAGAGTTTCCCTACACTGTATGTTGTTATAATCCCTGGATGTTGTCTCTGGGAGTATCTAGGGTCTAATCTGGTCATTTTTAACCCCTGTGTTTTAATCAGGAACCTATCTTGACAGCTATTTGTGTCTGTAGGCCAGATTAACCACTTTTTCCAAGCAGGATGTGTTCTGTTGAAATGTAAAATGTGTGACACGTCTAACTCAATATCTGTGGTTGTATTCTCAGGTATTGGCTTCGGAATAGACGGTGTTTTAAGGTCTTTGATCTTAGCTAGGCCAAGACAAGATGTTTGGTGTATTGTGTCATTTAAAAATAACATTTGTTCTGGTATCATGCAGGTTCTAAACAGTGCTTCAATGCCTTGTACCTGCCAATCTTTTGTACCCCAAATTGTTTTCGTTTCAATATTATTTTTCCAATAATCAAAACCAAATGTCATCATTTTGTCAAAAAATGCTTCTGAATATATCAATTTAGAATTTGTCAGCATTGTTTTCATTCCTGTTTTATCTAACAGTTTATAATAAAACGTTTCTGCATCACTGGTGTTAAACCCTGAGAAGTATTTGAATTTCTCAAAAAATGCTTTAGAACTGCTTTTAGGTGGTGTAGCACAATGTTCCCATTGATTATACATAAAAACATTTCTAGGCTATGCAGATTTATGCAAGTAATGATCCCCATAGTGGGTGTAACAGAATAACTGCTCATAACTGGATGAACCTTGTAAATAATCATGATCTGTGAATCTAGCGGACATTACTAAATCAGACATCATGTCATTAATACTGTTAAAGTCCCAATCATCAGAGAATGTACTAGGTGTCACAAAGTCACTTAAGGAAACCTTTAGTTGATGAGGATACTTCAGGATTTCGACCGGACCATAGATCTCATAGTCTGTTTTCTCCCATACTACCCCACCAGGTATTGGAATTGCTGTGACATTTACTGTTGACAGTTCTCTTTTCTTCACGTGGGATGATCTGTGTGGTTTCAGGACTAGGTTGATGTTCTGACTTGCTGTGTCCCTTGTAATATATTTTCCTTCAATGAATTTTCCCAAACATAGTACCATGATGAGCCAAAGCAGGAGGAAAAATACACCTAGACCGAACCAGAACTCTAGCCAAGGGGAAATAAGGTAGATTTCTTTCAGCTGATGGAAGAGTTCCGTTGCTTTTTCTTTAAAAGACTTTTTTGTTTCTGGCATCACTTCGGGGTCGTTTAAATCTTCAGAGAAGTTGTCGAAGTTGATGAAATAACCAGAGGCAGTTCTGTCAATTGATGGGATTGTTCTTTCAATCTGTCTCTCGGTAGCACTTTCTGATGCCACATTAGTGTAGACTGGTGTTGTTTCTTGACGAACTGTTTCAATCTGTGTTTCAAGAGGCACGAGTTCCATGGCATTATTGCATAGTCCTTCATTGTGCACTGCAGGCTGATCGAATGTGATGAGTCTTTCAGTTTGAACCTCTTGGATTGTTGCAAGTTTGGGTATTCTGTTGTTTCTTGGGAGTCCACTGGGCCTACTGTTGATTATAGGCCACATGCTTGTGGTTTTACCAGATCGATAGACACGACTCTGTTCTCCTTTTTACCAGCAAGGGGCGGTAGCACAACTGATCTTGTTCCGGTGACTGCTAAGACAGGTACTGCTTTTCTGTAAGAAGGCCCAAATTCCTTCTTAACCGCGATCTTTTCTCTGACTAGATCCCCAATCTTTGGAATCCAGACAGGCCTTGCTGGGGCTGTTGCGGGTGGTGCCTCGTCAGTGGTACTTGGCTGTTGCTTTAACTTTATGTTGCTTAATGATTTTCTTGTTTCATTCAGTTCCTGTAAAACAGCCAAACGATCTTTGATGTCAAAGTCTGTTGTTTTTTCTTGTACCACTGACATCTGACTATCGAGGTCCTGAACGCGCATTCTAATTCCGAACAATAGTTCGTATGGGCTGAAACCTTTTAGAGAATTTCTTGGCATGTTGTTAAGACTAGTCTGGACACTTATTAAATGTTTGACCCACCCAGCGCCTGAACCTAATACCTTCGCTGTTATAGATTGCTTTATGTCACGGTTTTTTCTTTCTACCACACTATTCCCTTCGGGGTGCGACGGACAAGAATACCGCAACCCAATTCCCATGCTGGCCATGGCCTCCTTATAAGCTCGAGAGCTGAAAGCAGGACCCTGGTCAGAATGGAACGTGGTAATTGCGTATGTGCCGATAAAGACTCGCAAATCTTTTATAACCGTTCTAGCGTCAGCCCAGCGCTGGGGGCCTCATTTTTTAAGTGCTTTTCGTCTTAACTGTTAATAGGACGCAGGATGGGGTGTAGGCAGCGTTACACTCTTTCTGATTGGTAGCCGGTAGCAAGGTTCGCTACTGCGATCCCTATTACAGTTTTCACAGTTGTTTGCATATATTTGGTGTTCTACACTCATTCCCGGCCACCAGAATACTGATTGTAATTCAGTCAGTGATTCCTTGATCTCTCTGTGCCTTAGACCCAAACCCATGTGTGCGTCTGCTATTAAAAATATTCTCCTGTTCATGTTTGGAATTACTCTGTCCCCCACTCCAGGGATTCGAGCAAAAGGAACGGAGTTTGCATCGATTATGTATGCATAATTGAGTGGATAGTTTACGGGTAGTGCTGCACAGTCGCCTTTTACGGTCGTTTTTACTGCCAGCATGGTTTCCCCGTCTATGTACTTATCTGTACGCTTTTTTGTGGCTACGGAAGCCGGGTTAGTTGCTTCCGCTGTGGCTGTATTAGCCAATGAATTCCCTGCAACGTGAACGCCATCACGTCGAAGACTCTGTGCGTGAATCACGTGAGTCTTTTGTAGTTCTTTGTGTAAAAGAGCTACCTCGTTCCAGAGCAATTTATGCTTTATTGTGGCACCTGTGTCATCTTTGTAGTCATTTTCGATCCAACTCTGCAGTTTATTATTGTAAGAGTTGACGCAAAAATGAGAATCGCACACTATATGTGTCGGGAATTCACGTTCTGCATTTTCGAGCGCCATCTTTAAAGATCTGATTTCAGTTCTTTGAACCGAACACTTTCTTACAGATTCAGTTTTTGTTACTTTCGGTCTGAATTTACCGCACAGCCAACGACCTTTAATGATCGCACATGCTGCATCATAGGATTTTCTCTCTACGTTGAAATGCTGTACAAAGCTATCTGTATAGATTATACAGGCGTATTGTGGGAGAGGCAGAATTTCGATTGGCAGAGGATATTCTTCTTCATATTCTAAATCATTCAGTTCTTTGTATTGCGGGGCGAAATAGTATTTCACGTCTTCCGCTCCTAGAGAATCTATACACTGTATCCATTTCGGATCCAGTGACACTGTAGGCAGGTTTACTGGGCTGAATAGCGCCTCGAAGGCGGATTCCGCTGTGAGGATATTAATCCGTTTGCCGTGTGCGAGATCTCGTTCATTTGCTAATGCAATTTGCACTGCTTTCACAGTTCTTTCTGTGTGACTGAATGTTTTTTCTGCTTGTGTGTACAAGTGAGATTTAATTGAAATTGGTACCTTTTCTCCCTCATTAGAGGTTAGGTACGTGAATCCGCATCTTCCTGGGATGACTCGGATTACAAGATCGATCGTGTTGTCACGTGTATATAATTTTGTTTTTGCTAACATGTCTGTTTGCAGTGATCTCAAAATTTTTGTGTGTTTTTGAGTCCAATTGATTTGTTTTAAATCAGGTTTTATTAGTTCGTAGAGAGGTTTAACCCTCTCTGCGTAATTTAGAATGTAAGTTCTTCCGAAATTCAGAAAACCTAGTATGGATTGTAAATTCTTCAGCGTTTTTGGAGCTTGGAGTACAGCGCACTTCTCTAAGAAGTTGTCCGCTAGGTTTTTCCCTTCACTTGATAATTCGTACCCTAAGAATAGTGCTGTCAGATGGGCAATTCGGGACTTTTTAAAGTTGAATTTGTAACCCTCTGCTGCGAACCCAAGTATAATGGTGTTCACTCTATTCAAGTGAGTATCCAAGTCGTCGTCTGTGAGATAAATATCATCTACGTAAGATAATGCTTCATCATCATAGATTTGTAGTAACTCTGTTACCCTAGCTGAGAATAGTCCTGGGCTGTTCTTGAACCCCTGTGGGAGTCGACAGAATTTTTTCTGCGACCCAAATGCGGAGAAAGCGGTCAAATATCTGCTTTCTGGTGCAATGTTTTGACAAAAGAAACCATTAGAAATGTCTAATGTCGTTTTATATTTTTTCCTAACTATGTTATTCATTAGGGCTGCACTATGCGAGTTTTGTACTGCAAAGGTTTTGCAACATGTATTAAGGTGTCTGTAGTCCAAAACTAGACGATATGAATTGTCTGGCTTGGAGACAGGAAACAAAGGATTGTTCATTTGAGAGGTGCATGTTTCAATCACCCCCTGATACTCAAGTTGATCTAAGATCTCCCTGACTTGTTTTTTAGCTTCTTGCTTTATGGGATACTGCCGTTGGGCAGTTGGTTCACTTTTTAATTGGATTTTGTGAGGCGGTGAATCCTCATCCCATCCTACATGATTTTTATATAATGCAGGTGCCTGGGCCACTGCCCATTTCCTTGCATATGTATATTTTTTGTGAATCGGAATGTGATTCGAGAAGGCAGGCATAATCACTTCTTCGCCACGAGGGCACTCCCTGACAAACTCCGGGGGCCAATCTTTTTCAGCTAACAGAATATCATAGCCTTTTGAGAGCTTATCCCAAAATAGACCCTTAATTTTCCTAGTCTTATCACCCTCTATACGCAATGTTATTTCGTATATTTTATGGGGCTCGCTAAGCCTGGCGTCGGCAGTTTCAACTTGAATGTATTCATTCGTGTCCACTGTCTCCAGATGACTCATCAAGATCTTGCGCGCTATACTGATTTCTGCTGCACTGTCCAACATTGTCAATGCCCACTCCCCGTTTTTCAACTGTGTCCTCAGTATTCTCGGCATGGTTGATTACTCTAATACTGGCTACCTTCTTTTTCTGAAATTGAGATTTCTTATTTTGAGCAGGTTCCTTGTCTTTGGACTTGGTGTGCTCTCCTGGGTCTGACCGTCCTCTTCTTTCCGAATTCTGTGGAAGAGATCGAGAGGGACGTGTATCAATACTTTGATATCTATAAGGTTTTTTCAGATTATCCCTATTTCTAAGGTTATATCTTTTCTCAGAGGGCTCCCGTTGGGGAGACTGGCGTTCTCGAGTCGGAGTTCTTTCCCTCCGTCGAGCAGACCTTCCTCTGGACTGGAAAACTTTTTCCTTGGGAGTGGATTGTTTATTTCCATCCCAGCTCTTTTTAGGAGTATTTAAATTATTTTTAATAAATAATTTTTCAGGATTTTCGAGCAGTTGGGGCTTAACTGGTTTTCCACCCAAGCTGTCTCTACCTAATTCTTCATAGCATTTCTCTATGATTTTTGCTAGCTCAACAGGATCTTTTATATCTGTTTCCCTCAACTTCTGGCGGATCGCCACAGATGCTGCTTCTCCCTTTACGTTGGCTAATAATATAGCCGTGACCTGCTTGAAGTCTTTCAGTAATTTCATACCTAGATTTAAAGCGGGCTCTGGACCGAATTCATTTTGAATCTGTTTTAGCACTTCTGGTATTACCGCCATAGACGGAACACCGTGTGTTTTTGTGTAAATGGAAGCAAAGACTGTTCCCCAAGTGTCACAGTCCTCCACGTGTGGTGCGATTCCCATAGGAAGGCAGATGGTCAAGATTCTGTGTTTCTCTATAGGGGTAGTATCAGGAAATACTGCCTCTATTTGAGTGATTTTCTGGGCTAACCAGAAAGGAATTTGTTCCCGTTTTACGGGTGTTTTACCAAGACATGACTGTATGTTCTGTGGTGTAATTTTATTTGTGTTCCCCTGATGAGGGGTCAGCTGTGGTGTATTAACAGCTGGCTGGACTGTTGCAGTCCGCATTACATATTGGACTAATTGCCTATGTATTTTTATTAATGTTTTTAGCTGTACTAACAGCTCTTCCTTAGACATTTTTGCAATGTCAGGATGTGGTGTGTAGCTGGCTAGAACCGGCCACGTGGCTCCTGGTCTACCTAGTGGACCGAGCCTGGTAATGTGATCATTGTGTTTTAGGGCGCCATTAAACCAGAGCAGGTGCTCTTGAAATTTAAGTGGGATTTCAATCTCCTCGAAAGGAGCGTACTCTCCCGGAGGTTCCTCTATTTTGTAATAGTGAAACTCTTTTGTTATAGCGTTTACCGCTGGAAAGTTTATCCATGAATAGAATACCTCTGTCTGCCGATACTCGTGAGCCTCTATCACGAAAATTACTGTACCACCTTGAGGTGTCAGTCCGTTTTCTATAAGTTTTAAAGTTATAGATCTTCTTAAGTGGACCGGGATGATAATAGCATCCGGATCTGTGTATTCGGGACCTTGCTGAGTCGCATCTGCTGCGGCCCCAGTGGTTCCGTTATTTTCTACTGACATTGTATAAATGCAGGTTTTGCAGAGTAGGTCTCCAAGGAGACAAAGATTAGGTGCACAATATTTTGGAACACTGTATCCTTCAACGTTGAATAAACCAGAGCTTTACATAGGAATCTCTTCCTACTAAGGTCGGGCGGATTTTAACCTTTCACCCACTCCAGACGTCTATTGTAAGCATGAGCGAATTTTGCGGATCTCGCGTTCGCGAATTTTGCGGATTTGCGGATTCGCAATCCGCAAAATCCGCGAATTCCCGCGAATTTGCGGATTTTTTTTTTTTTTGTGTTCGCCCGTGTTTCTGCCAGTTCGCGAGGGTTTTGTACACTTTCGCAAATTGCGAACTTACCTGTCGGGTCGCAAGTTTCGCGAACTTGTTGTTTCTACGTGTCCAGCCTGTTTGGGACACTCTTCTTCATCACTGCCACTCTCTGTCACCACTGCCACTCTCTGACTACTCATGCCACCCTCTGGCCCACCCATGCCACCCTCTGTTTCATCACCACACCCTCTGGTTGTCCAGTGTACATTATTTTCGGCAAAGCAAAGCACACCTTCCCTGCCTCAAGTGACCTGAATTAATTTGGGGCTGATTAATGTGTCACAGAATATTTTTTTAGCTGGCACCTGCTTCCTTAGTGCGCCCTGATTAGTGATCTTTTGCACTTGCTAAGTGCTTTCATTGTTGCAAAATTAGTTACAACACCTGCCCTGCCCCAACTGACAATAATGAATTAGGGGCTGATTAATGGATTTTAACTTCCAGCCTGGCTCCTGCTTGTCTCCCTTAGCTGTAATTCAGGACCTTTGTGGCATATGTGTAACTATTCTGAGGTTCAGAGCAGGGTCACATAATAGTTTCAACTGGCAACTGAACTCTGGAGGGGCCCCTCAGGAAGCACTACAGGAAATGGCTACTAATGATGAGCCTGAACTTTTGAACCTGGTAAGTAGTTACTTTCAGTTTTGCTAAGATCGTATTTCTGCAATTTTGCACTTATTCGCGGGGCGAGAACTCACGCGAACTCACGCGAACAGTGCGAGCAGTGCGAGCAAAATCCGCTGCTCGCGGATTTGCGGATTTTGCGGGAGATTCGCGAATCTCGCGGATTGCGGATTTCCCGAAAATCCGCAAAATCTGCGAGCGGAACGGATTTTCCGCCCATGCCTAGTCTATTGGAGTATTTACGGGAGAAAGGGGTGTGAAATATGCACGACTGAGTTACTCTAACTGTCTTGCGTTAGTTTATCGCCTTACCAAACGTTTGGGCGCCATGTAGTGTAGTTCCTAGTTTCCCACTAGGCCCTGCGCATTGGAATAACATAAACAGTAGTATCGACGTGGAACTGCGGATATTCCAGGCCTCCACTGACTATGCTAAACTTAATTGGGTTGTGTTACCAACTAGCTCAGAGGTCACTGGAAACTTTCTTCTCTGCATAGGAAGTGATCAGCTTCCTTGGCACAGACAAGAAGGGATTCAGTTTTCCAACAACCGTGCAACATGACAACTTTGCTCCTCAGATCAAGAGTCAATCTCTAGGGTCGTGTGAAACAATAGACATGTATTTCACTCAGTCAGTCTAGTGCAGTTTACTTTCACGAGATGTAGAGAATAGAGAGACGGGCGTGTATCAATAAAGGGTTAACATTTATTGAACAGTCTTTCTTCTCGTACAAGAGAAATGTATTGCCACAATTGCAATAATTGTTATAATAAAAAGTACGTACAGTAAGATAAGTATTGCGAAATAGAACTGTAAAAGCATTGATATGGTTTCTTAGCCATACAATGGTTTAAAAGTAATAAAACATATATACAGTCATATATACATTAGGCTAACATACTCAACTGGTGCTTCTAACTAAGCCTACCCCAGTGTGCCTGACCTAAGCCTAACACGTGAAAGGGGAGTAAGTAAGTAGCTTTAAGTTAAGTTGGTTTTGCCAAGGTTTGTTTCAAGAATTCTCGTCTAAGGGTTTAGTCAACACCATACCTCTGAATAGAATGATGGAGGATTGGTATCTCCTTCAGGGGTCTCTCTCGATATCCCAGTCACCCGCGAGGGTAAACCGGAAGCGCCGGGACTGGATTTCTCGGAGAAAACAGTACACCTGCCTGTGCTGAGAGACTATTTCTTAGGACACAACCGTTAATAAAGCATACATGAAAAAATAGCATGAACACTTGCTTTTAGAATTGCAACTTTTACTTTAATTCTTAGCTGAAGACTGTTATTATTTTTAGTCTTTTGTTTTTTGTTTTTTAGTGCATGAGAATACAAACAACATGAATAATATTATACATTTAGATACAAACAAGAAACACAAATTGGTATGTACATAGTTCCAACAAACTCACACTCAACACATTCTTGGCCATCCAATCATACAAAAACATTCATACTGGTCCCAATGTCATGAAAGCAATTGTGTAAAATGAAAAACAATCCAGTTTAATGATTTTTACACATAAATCAAAATTTTTCAAATTTTTGAAAAAAGCGATATTTCAATCAATTAGTGCATTCCATGTAGAACAAATGACAAGGGACCGGGTCAGGTCGACGCGTTTCGAACCCTACAATTCTGGGGGTTCTCTTCAGGACCACAGTCTAACTAGAAAAGAGAGGAAAGAATCATCACTAACCAAAATCTGCGGAATCAACTTCTCAACCAAAGCAAAGCTTCCCTCAGCCTACCTTGACAAGTGGGACGAGTCTCCACAGAAAACGAGAGGAAATAAATGTATTCCCAATGAAAAGGGGAGCGAGAGGTGCTGCAAGAAAAATAAGGTGCTTTCAATCTCACTGCGCGTCTCAAACATGATTGTGCCTAGGCTGGTTGTAGTGGGTCTATGCGCTTACCTTTGCGTAGCGCGTGTGTGCTCAAAAAGATGCTTCACAGTCTAAACGTTCGCGATCCGGGGGATCGGATGCAGCGTCACTATGGCTGGTAAAAGAAAGAGTAGCGCGGGTTACCGACATGCAAAGGCGATCGCGTGACAGTTTACTGGATTTACGCGTTCGCCGGCGCTTTGGTTAAAAGCTTACCTTGCTTGATGCTCAGTATCAGGAAATAGATGGTACTCGCTCCTCACCCTGCAGACAATGGCGGGTTACCGGAGTCAAACAACAGTGTACCATATAGGTTTGGCCTCATGGGATGCTGGGAAATGTAGTACTGTTATCCCAACAGAAGTGACAGAGTCCATAAGTGAACAAGAAGTGGAATTCTGGGAAATGAAGTCCATGAATGAAAACTCAAGAGTAGGTTTTATAAATCTCAGAAATTTCATTTAATCCATTGACTGCTGTATCATATTTCATGATCAGCAGTGCTTCCCTTTGGTTCAGTCTTGTTTCCAAATCACCGCCTCTTGGGTCATTTTCAATTTTGGACAGGACTGTCCACTTGAAATTATTCTTATCATGTTTTTTATTCAGCCAATGATGAACTAAGGGCGCATTGTCCACTTCTCTGCGTAACCTGGATTTATGCTGAGTGATGCGTTGCCTGACCTCTTGGGTAGTTTTCCCAATATATAACTTGGGGCAGGGACATACAATAGCATATACAACATTCCTTGTTTTACAATTTGTAAAAACTTCATGTTTCCAGTGGATGTTGTTGAATGAGAACAATGTCTCTTCTATAGTATCTGAGCAACAAATGCAAGTTCCACATTTATGGTGTCCTTTAATCTGTGGAAAGCCAAAAAGACTTCTTAAGGTCGGCGGTTCTTCAATGGGCAGTGCTGCCCTTACAATATGGTTCGCCACGCTTTTTTCTTTTTTAAAGGCAAACAGAGGCGGATTTTTGAAGTCCTCATGCAAGTCTTTCACAATATGCCAATTTACATTTATCAACTTCTTGAGTTGATTTGCAGCCGGGCAAAAGGTTGACACACACACCAATCGATTTTGCTCCACTCTAGTTTTCTTGTGCATCAATGTCTCACGTGGCGTCCACCATGCTCTTTTCAGAGACATTTTTAGTAACTTCCTCGGGTATCCTCTTTGGAGAAGCCTCTCCGAAAGTGAATTTGCATGTGCAAAGTATTCCTCTTTGCATGAACAATTCCTACGAATTCTAAGGAATTGTCCAAATGGCAAGTTTTGTCTCAGACTTCGAGGGTGATTACTTGTAAATAACAGAGCTTTATTTCTATCTGTTGGCTTTCTGAATAAGGTTGTTTCCAGGCATCCATTGCAAGGGACAACTTGCACGTCCAGAAATGTGATGGATTGGTTGGAGGACGTGCAATTAAACTTTATGTCACCTGTACGTCCGTTCAGCCATTCAACAAACATATTGAGGGAATCGAGGTTCCCGGGCCAAATAAGGAAAACATCATCAATATATCGCATATAATGCGAAATTTGATGCACAAAGGGATTGTCATTATAAATGAATTTTTGCTCGTAGAGACCCATAAACATGACCGCCAATTCCGGGGCAAATGGACACCCCATAGCTACTCCCTTAACCTGAAGGAAGTATTCGGAATCGAAAGTGAAAAAGTTCTTTTTCAGTGCAAAGGATGCCAGCTGAAGAATAAATTCTGAAGGGACCTGACACGGTCTAGCACGTGTGTCCAAGAAAAATGAAAGTGTCTCAAGGGCTTGGTCTTGGGGGATCTGAGTGTACAGAGAAACGACGTCTAGCGTTACTAAAAGCTGGGTGCTTTGTTCGAATGATATTGGACTGATTCTGTTAAGGAAAGCCGTGGTATCTTGAAGATGTGCTGGGATATCTTCAATGAAGGGTTTTAAGAAGAAATCTATATACTTAGCGACTGGTTCTAGTAAGGATTCGCACCCCGAAACTATGGGGCGTCCTGGTGGATTCACTTCGTCCTTATGAATCTTTGGTAATAGATAAAAAACTGGAGTTCGTGGATTCTTATTCTGTAAAAATGCCAGTTCTTTAGGTCCAATGAACCCTAGATCAAATCCTTTTTGAATCGCTAAAAACAATTCACTTTGAATTTCAACTGTGGGGTTTTTTGTGATGCGTCTATAACATGAATTGTCATTGAGTTGGCGATAGACTTCCGTTTTATATTTATTAATATCCCAGATAACCACCGCTCCTCCCTTATCTGCTTGCTTGACTACTATCGTTTTGTCATTTTTTAGAGTTGTTAGGGCATCCTTTTCAGCTTTTGCAAGATTAAATTTGACGAAGTTCCTCTTCTTTTCAAGGGCTGATATTCCTGATAGGACCGTTCGCTCAAAAGTCAAAATCTCCTTAGGAATTTTTGAACCTGCTGGACAGAAAGTTGATTTTTTCCGTAGTCCAGTTACTTCGGGTTGATGTTCCTCGCATGTTTCCGAAAAAAATGTTTTTAGTCTTATTTTGCGGCAAAATTCAAGTGTTTCTAACTTCATCTTAATGAAGTCTGTGGGTCTCGACGGGACAAATCCAAGGCCCTTTGTCAAAATTGACGTTTCAGCTTCAGTCAGGGTTCTATCAGATAAGTTAAAAATCGATGGAAGCTCTAACTCTTGTAGAACCGGGATCGTGTCCTCATTTCCCATGGCTGCACGGGTCGTGAGCGACCTCTGGTCTTCTGTGGGCCTTGTCCTAAAAAAGGAGCCTGATTCTGTTGTTGTCGTTGTCCCTGGTCTTGTTGGTTACCTTGCCTGTTCTGATAGGGTCTGTTTGAGTTGTTTGAATCACTTCCCGATGATGATGTGTCTGAGAATGAGACACATTTTCGTCGTGAGCGACCCTGATTGTCCTGGAGGAATCTCCGTGACTCAGGGTTTGAATAAAATTCTTTCCTTAGATATGGGTAAACGGATTCCAGAGAGAAATTTTTCTCTCTGCACGAGAAAGGCAGCGGCTTCTCTCAGCGCGTCGAGGAAGGAGGGGGGACAGCGTCCGCGGGCAGCTGGAATCTGCTGGATGTCTTCGCAGAGGACGGCTGTTCAGCTCCTTAAGCGTACTGCACCATAGTTCGCGCTGTAGCGGCGATAATGGTAATCAGCAGCTTCACCACCACAGGATAGCAGGCTGCAGCGACAGAGTGCTAGATTTACCAACACAGGGTCATGCAGGCAGCTGGCATCAGCAACAGGCAACGAACTCGCATTGCTTAAGGCAACGTTGGTAATATTTATACCTGACAGGTGCCGGGTTTGACGCAAGTTTGCTGGACATAAGACGTCAATTAAAGATGTCACCAGGAAGTGACAGTTATCAGTTGCTCATTAGAGTTCCATTACTAATCAAAACATAGCAAGCGGGGATTTCCAGGTTTGCTAAGTTTTTATCTTGTTGAAGAACTCGGAGTGTTATCTAGGAATATCAGATAGTGACTGCTGCTCTGTCATTGCACTAATTGGTCGCAAAGGAAGTAGCAGAGAGTCATGCTGGAATGTGGCTCTGTTCGTGTGAGGCCAGAGATGACTTTTCAGAAAATCGCACTTGAACGGTTATGCCAATATAGGGAATAAATGGATTTATAGCCGAATAGGGGCATAAGGTCACAGTATCGATCAGGAACCTAGATAAGCACGCAACAAGGGCAGGCTAAACTACCAAGCCAATTCTTCACCAGAAAGGAGACAAGCTACCGGGGACCGGTTTCTGGCATTTCAGCCGTCTTCGGCCCGGCTTGCTTGAATCCTGATGGTGCAGTGAGAAAGGGACTCATGTCTGAGTATACCCTGCCACACCTATAGTGGCCAAAAACGATTCTGAAAAGGGGGTGGTGACGAACAGAGTGTCTGAATTAAGCAGACCACTCTTACCCAGTCCAAAGATCAGGGCTTGATCCATCACCGTTATTTATCTCACTGCACCATCCCAGCTCAGAACCTGGCTATATGCAAATCAGTCTGTCCCTGGCCCAGTGCATCATGGGAACAGGGCAGACTAAACTACCAAGCCAATTCTTCACCAGAAAGGAGACAAGCTACCGGGGACCGGTTTCTGGCATTTCAGCCGTCTTCGGCCCGGCTTGCTTGAATCCTGATGGTGCACTGAGAAAGGGACTCATGTCTGAGTATACCCTGCCACACCTATAGTGGCCAAAAACGATTCAGAAAAGGGGGTGGTGATGAACAGAGTGTCTGAATTAGGCAGACCACTCTTACCCAGTCCAAAGATCAGGGCTTGATCCATCACCGTTATTTATCTCACTGCACCATCTCAGCTCAGAACCTGGCTATATGCAAATCAGTCTGTCCCTGGCCCGGTGCATCATGGGAACAGGGCAGACTAAACTACCAAGCCAATTCTTCACCAGAAAGGAGACAAGCTACCGGGGACCGGTTTCTGGCATTTCAGCCGTCTTCGGCCCGGCTTGCTTGAATCCTGATGGTGCAGTGAGAAAGGGACTCATGTCTGAGTATACCCTGCCACACCTATAGTGGCCAAAAACGATTCAGAAAAGGGGGTGGTGATG
The DNA here is from genome assembly GCF_964263255.1 of Lissotriton vulgaris. NCBI lineage: Eukaryota > Metazoa > Chordata > Amphibia > Caudata > Salamandridae > Lissotriton > Lissotriton vulgaris. Next base: position 1,403,947,801 of record NC_141691.1, on the reverse strand, counting down.
AACAGAGTGTCTGAATTAAGCAGACCACTCTTACCCAGTCCAAAGATCAGGGCTTGATCCATCACCGTTATTTATCTCACTGCACCATCCCAGCTCAGAACCTGGCTATATGCAAATCAGTCTGTCCCTGGCCCAGTGCATCATGGGAACAGGGCAGACTAAACTACCAAGCCAATTCTTCACCAGAAAGGAGACAAGCTACCGGGGACCGGTTTCTGGCATTTCAGCCGTCTTCGGCCCGGCTTGCTTGAATCCTGATGGTGCAGTGAGAAAGGGACTCATGTCTGAGTATACCCTGCCACACCTATAGTGGCCAAAAACGATTCAGAAAAGGGGGTGGTGACGAACAGAGTGTCTGAATTAAGCAGACCACTCTTACCCAGTCCAAAGATCAGGGCTTGATCCATCACCGTTATTTATCTCACTGACCATCCCAGCTCAGAACCTGGCTATATGCAAATCAGTCTGTCCCTGGCACAGTGCATCATGGGAACAGGGCAGACTAAACTACCAAGCCAATTCTTCACCAGAAAGGAGACAAGCTACCGGGGACCGGTTTCTGGCATTTCAGCCGTCTTCGGCCCGGCTTGCTTGAATCCTGATGGTGCAGTGAGAAAGGGACTCATGTCTGAGTATACCCTACCACACCTATAGTGGCCAAAAACGATTCAGAAAAGGGGGTGGTGATGAACAGAGTGTCTGAATTAAGCAGACCACTCTTACCCAGTCCAAAGACCAGGGCTTGATCCATCACCGTTATTTATCTCACTGCACCATCCCAGCTCAGAACCTGGCTATATGCAAATCAGTCTCTCCCTGGCCCAGTGCATCATGGGAAGAGGGCAGACTAAACTACCAAGCCAATTCTTCACCAGAAAGGAGACAAGCTACCGGGGACCGGTTTCTGGCATTTCAGCCGTCTTCGGCCCGGCTTGCTTGAATCCTGATGGTGCAGTGAGAAAGGGACTCATGTCTGAGTATACCCTGCCACACCTATAGTGGCCAAAAACGATTCAGAAAAGGGGGTGGTGACGAACAGAGTGTCTGAATTAAGCAGACCACTCTTACCCAGTCCAAAGATCAGGGCTTGATCCATCACCGTTATTTATCTCACTGCACCATCCCAGCTCAGAACCTGGCTATATGCAAATCAGTCTGTCCCTGGCCCAGTGCATCATGGGAACAGGGCAGACTAAACTACCAAGCCAATTCTTCACCAGAAAGGAGACAAGCTAACGGGGACCGGTTTCTGGCATTTCAGCCGTCTTCGGCCCGGCTTGCCTGAATCCTGATGGTGCAGTGAGAAAGGGACTCATGTCTGAGTATACCCTGCCACACCTATAGTGGCCAAAAACGATTCAGAAAAGGGGGTGGTGACGAACAGAGTGTCTGAATTAAGCAGACCACTCTTACCCAGTCCAAAGATCAGGGCTTGATCCATCACCGTTATTTATCTCACTGCACCATCCCAGCTCAGAACCTGGCTATATGCAAATCAGTCTGTCCCTGGCCCAGTGCATCATGGGAACAGGGCAGACTAAACTACCAAGCCAATTCTTCACCAGAAAGGAGACAAGCTACCGGGGACCGGTTTCTGGCATTTCAGCCGTCTTCGGCCCGGCTTGCTTGAATCCTGATGGTGCAGTGAAAAAGGGACTCATGTCTGAGTATACCCTGCCACACCTATAGTGGCCAAAAACGATTCAGAAAAGGGGGTGGTGATGAACAGAGTGTCTGAATTAAGCAGACCACTCTTACCCAGTCCAAAGATCAGGGCTTGATCCATAACCGTTATTTATCTCACTGCACCATCCCAGCTCAGAACCTGGCTATATGCAAATCAGTCTGTCCCTGGCCCAGTGCATCATGGGAACAGGGCAGACTAAACTACCAAGCCAATTCTTCACCAGAAAGGAGACAAGCTACCGGGGACCGGTTTCTGGCATTTCAGCCGTCTTCGGCCCGGCTTGCTTGAATCCTGATGGTGCAGTGAGAAAGGGACTCATGTCTGAGTATACCCTGCCACACCTATAGTGGCCAAAAACGATTCAGAAAAGGGGGTGGTGACGAACAGAGTGTCTGAATTAAGCAGACCACTCTTACCCAGTCCAAAGATCAGGGCTTGATCCATCACCGTTATTTATCTCACTGACCATCCCAGCTCAGAACCTGGCTATATGCAAATCAGTCTGTCCCTGGCACAGTGCATCATGGGAACAGGGCAGACTAAACTACCAAGCCAATTCTTCACCAGAAAGGAGACAAGCTACCGGGGACCGGTTTCTGGCATTTCAGCCATCTTCGGCCCGGCTTGCTTGAATCCTGATGGTGCAGTGAGAAAGGGACTCATGTCTGAGTATACCCTACCACACCTATAGTGGCCAAAAACGATTCAGAAAAGGGGGTGGTGATGAACAGAGTGTCTGAATTAAGCAGACCACTCTTACCCAGTCCAAAGACCAGGGCTTGATCCATCACCGTTATTTATCTCACTGCACCATCCCAGCTCAGAACCTGGCTATATGCAAATCAGTCTCTCCCTGGCCCAGTGCATCATGGGAAGAGGGCAGACTAAACTACCAAGCCAATTCTTCACCAGAAAGGAGACAAGCTACCGGGGACCGGTTTCTGGCATTTCAGCCGTCTTCGGCCCGGCTTGCTTGAATCCTGATGGTGCAGTGAGAAAGGGACTCATGTCTGAGTATACCCTGCCACACCTATAGTGGCCAAAAACGATTCAGAAAAGGGGGTGGTGACGAACAGAGTGTCTGAATTAAGCAGACCACTCTTACCCAGTCCAAAGATCAGGGCTTGATCCATCACCGTTATTTATCTCACTGCACCATCCCAGCTCAGAACCTGGCTATATGCAAATCAGTCTGTCCCTGGCCCAGTGCATCATGGGAACAGGGCAGACTAAACTACCAAGCCAATTCTTCACCAGAAAGGAGACAAGCTAACGGGGACCGGTTTCTGGCATTTCAGCCGTCTTCGGCCCGGCTTGCCTGAATCCTGATGGTGCAGTGAGAAAGGGACTCATGTCTGAGTATACCCTGCCACACCTATAGTGGCCAAAAACGATTCAGAAAAGGGGGTGGTGACGAACAGAGTGTCTGAATTAAGCAGACCACTCTTACCCAGTCCAAAGATCAGGGCTTGATCCATCACCGTTATTTATCTCACTGCACCATCCCAGCTCAGATCCTGGCTATATGCAAATCAGTCTGTCCCTGGCCCAGTGCATCATGGGAACAGGGCAGACTAAACTACCAAGCCAATTCTTCACCAGAAAGGAGACAAGCTACCGGGGACCGGTTTCTGGCATTTCAGCCGTCTTCGGCCCGGCTTGCTTGAATCCTGATGGTGCAGTGAAAAAGGGACTCATGTCTGAGTATACCCTGCCACACCTATAGTGGCCAAAAACGATTCAGAAAAGGGGGTGGTGATGAACAGAGTGTCTGAATTAAGCAGACCACTCTTACCCAGTCCAAAGATCAGGGCTTGATCCATAACCGTTATTTATCTCACTGCACCATCCCAGCTCAGAACCTGGCTATATGCAAATCAGTCTGTCCCTGGCCCAGTGCATCATGGGAACAGGGCAGACTAAACTACCAAGCCAATTCTTCACCAGAAAGGAGACAAACTACCGGGGACCGGTTTCTGGCATTTCAGCCGTCTTCGGCCTGGCTTGCTTGAATCCTGATGGTGCAGTGAGAAAGGGACTCATGTCTGAGTATACCCTGCCACACCTATAGTGGCCAAAAACGATTCTGAAAAGGGGGTGGTGACGAACAGAGTGTCTGAATTAAGCAGACCACTCTTACCCAGTCCAAAGATCAGGGCTTGATCCATCACCGTTATTTATGTCACTGCACCATCCCAGCTCAGAACCTGGCTATATGCAAATCAGTCTGTCCCTGGCCCAGTGCATCATGGGAACAGGGCAGACTAAACTACCAAGCCAATTCTTCACCAGAAAGGAGACAAGCTACCGGGGACCGGTTTCTGGCATTTCAGCCGTCTTCGGCCCGGCTTGCTTGAATCCTGATTGTGCAGTGAGAAAGGGACTCATGTCTGAGTATACCCTGCCACACCTATAGTGGCCAAAAATGATTCAGAAAAGGGGGTGGTGATGAACAGAGTGTCTGAATTAAGCAGACCACTCTTACTCAGTCCAAAGATCAGGGCTTGATCCATCACCGTTATTTATCTCACTGTACCATCCCAGCTCAGAACCTGGCTATATGCAAATCAGTCTGTCCCTGGCCCAGTGCATCATGGGAACAGGGCAGACTAAGCTACCAAGCCAATTCTTCACCAGAAAGGAGACAAGCTACCGGGGACCGGTTTCTGGCATTTCAGCCGTCTTCGGCCCGGCTTGCTTGAATCCTGATGGTGCAGTGAGAAAGGGACTCATGTCTGAGTATACCCTGCCACACCTATAGTGGCCAAAAACGATTCTGAAAAGGGGGTGGTGACGAACAGAGTGTCTGAATTAAGCAGACCACTCTTACCCAGTCCAAAGATCAGGGCTTGATCTATCACCGTTATTTATCTCACTGCACCATCCCAGCTCAGAACCTGGCTATATGCAAATCAGTCTGTCCCTGGCCCAGTGCATCATGGGAACAGGGCAGACTAAACTACCAAGCCAATTCTTCACCAGAAAGGAGACAAGCTACCGGGGACCGGTTTCTGGCATTTCAGCCATCTTCGGCCCGGCTTGCTTGAATCCTGATGGTGCAGTGAGAAAGGGACTCATGTCTGAGTATACCCTGCCACACCTATAGTGGCCAAAAACGATTCAGAAAAGGGGGTGGTGACGAACAGAGTGTCTGAATTAAGCAGACCACTCTTACCCAGTCCAAAGATCAGGGCTTGATCCATCACCGTTATTTATCTCACTGCACCATCCCAGCTCAGAACCTGGCTATATGCAAATCAGTCTGTCCCTGGCCCAGTGCATCATGGGAACAGGGCAGACTAAACTACCAAGCCAATTCTTCACCAGAAAGGAGACAAGCTACCGGGGACCGGTTTCTGGCATTTCAGCCGTCTTCGGCCCGGCTTGCTTGAATCCTGATGGTGCAGTGAAAAAGGGACTCATGTCTGAGTATACCCTGCCACACCTATAGTGGCCAAAAACGATTCAGAAAAGGGGGTGGTGATGAACAGAGTGTCTGAATTAAGCAGACCACTCTTACCCAGTCCAAAGATCAGGGCTTGATCCATAACCGTTATTTATCTCACTGCACCATCCCAGCTCAGAACCTGGCTATATGCAAATCAGTCTGTCCCTGGCCCAGTGCATCATGGGAACAGGGCAGACTAAACTACCAAGCCAATTCTTCACCAGAAAGGAGACAAGCTACCGGGGACCGGTTTCTGGCATTTCAGCCGTCTTCGGCCCGGCTTGCTTGAATCCTGATGGTGCAGTGAGAAAGGGACTCATGTCTGAGTATACCCTGCCACACCTATAGTGGCCAAAAACGATTCAGAAAAGGGGGTGGTGACGAACAGAGTGTCTGAATTAAGCAGACCACTCTTACCCAGTCCAAAGATCAGGGCTTGATCCATCACCGTTATTTATCTCACTGACCATCCCAGCTCAGAACCTGGCTATATGCAAATCAGTCTGTCCCTGGCACAGTGCATCATGGGAACAGGGCAGACTAAACTACCAAGCCAATTCTTCACCAGAAAGGAGACAAGCTACCGGGGACCGGTTTCTGGCATTTCAGCCGTCTTCGGCCCGGCTTGCTTGAATCCTGATGGTGCAGTGAGAAAGGGACTCATGTCTGAGTATACCCTACCACACCTATAGTGGCCAAAAACGATTCAGAAAAGGGGGTGGTGATGAACAGAGTGTCTGAATTAAGCAGACCACTCTTACCCAGTCCAAAGACCAGGGCTTGATCCATCACCGTTATTTATCTCACTGCACCATCCCAGCTCAGAACCTGGCTATATGCAAATCAGTCTCTCCCTGGCCCAGTGCATCATGGGAAGAGGGCAGACTAAACTACCAAGCCAATTCTTCACCAGAAAGGAGACAAGCTACCGGGGACCGGTTTCTGGCATTTCAGCCGTCTTCGGCCCGGCTTGCTTGAATCCTGATGGTGCAGTGAGAAAGGGACTCATGTCTGAGTATACCCTGCCACACCTATAGTGGCCAAAAACGATTCAGAAAAGGGGGTGGTGACGAACAGAGTGTCTGAATTAAGCAGACCACTCTTACCCAGTCCAAAGATCAGGGCTTGATCCATCACCGTTATTTATCTCACTGCACCATCCCAGCTCAGAACCTGGCTATATGCAAATCAGTCTGTCCCTGGCCCAGTGCATCATGGGAACAGGGCAGACTAAACTACCAAGCCAATTCTTTACCAGAAAGGAGACAAGCTAACGGGGACCGGTTTCTGGCATTTCAGCCGTCTTCGGCCCGGCTTGCCTGAATCCTGATGGTGCAGTGAGAAAGGGACTCATGTCTGAGTATACCCTGCCACACCTATAGTGGCCAAAAACGATTCAGAAAAGGGGGTGGTGACGAACAGAGTGTCTGAATTAAGCAGACCACTCTTACCCAGTCCAAAGATCAGGGCTTGATCCATCACCGTTATTTATCTCACTGCACCATCCCAGCTCAGAACCTGGCTATATGCAAATCAGTCTGTCCCTGGCCCAGTGCATCATGGGAACAGGGCAGACTAAACTACCAAGCCAATTCTTCACCAGAAAGGAGACAAGCTACCGGGGACCGGTTTCTGGCATTTCAGCCGTCTTCGGCCCGGCTTGCTTGAATCCTGATGGTGCAGTGAAAAAGGGACTCATGTCTGAGTATACCCTGCCACACCTATAGTGGCCAAAAACGATTCAGAAAAGGGGGTGGTGATGAACAGAGTGTCTGAATTAAGCAGACCACTCTTACCCAGTCCAAAGATCAGGGCTTGATCCATAACCGTTATTTATCTCACTGCACCATCCCAGCTCAGAACCTGGCTATATGCAAATCAGTCTGTCCCTGGCCCAGTGCATCATGGGAACAGGGCAGACTAAACTACCAAGCCAATTCTTCACCAGAAAGGAGACAAACTACCGGGGACCGGTTTCTGGCATTTCAGCCGTCTTCGGCCTGGCTTGCTTGAATCCTGATGGTGCAGTGAGAAAGGGACTCATGTCTGAGTATACCCTGCCACACCTATAGTGGCCAAAAACGATTCTGAAAAGGGGGTGGTGACGAACAGAGTGTCTGAATTAAGCAGACCACTCTTACCCAGTCCAAAGATCAGGGCTTGATCCATCACCGTTATTTATGTCACTGCACCATCCCAGCTCAGAACCTGGCTATATGCAAATCAGTCTGTCCCTGGCCCAGTGCATCATGGGAACAGGGCAGACTAAACTACCAAGCCAATTCTTCACCAGAAAGGAGACAAGCTACCGGGGACCGGTTTCTGGCATTTCAGCCGTCTTCGGCCCGGCTTGCTTGAATCCTGATGGTGCAGTGAGAAAGGGACTCATGTCTGAGTATACCCTGCCACACCTATAGTGGCCAAAAATGATTCAGAAAAGGGGGTGGTGATGAACAGAGTGTCTGAATTAAGCAGACCACTCTTACTCAGTCCAAAGATCAGGGCTTGATCCATCACCGTTATTTATCTCACTGTACCATCCCAGCTCAGAACCTGGCTATATGCAAATCAGTCTGTCCCTGGCCCAGTGCATCATGGGAACAGGGCAGACTAAGCTACCAAGCCAATTCTTCACCAGAAAGGAGACAAGCTACCGGGGACCGGTTTCTGGCATTTCAGCCGTCTTCGGCCCGGCTTGCTTGAATCCTGATGGTGCAGTGAGAAAGGGACTCATGTCTGAGTATACCCTGCCACACCTATAGTGGCCAAAAACGATTCTGAAAAGGGGGTGGTGACGAACAGAGTGTCTGAATTAAGCAGACCACTCTTACCCAGTCCAAAGATCAGGGCTTGATCTATCACCGTTATTTATCTCACTGCACCATCCCAGCTCAGAACCTGGCTATATGCAAATCAGTCTGTCCCTGGCCCAGTGCATCATGGGAACAGGGCAGACTAAACTACCAAGCCAATTCTTCACCAGAAAGGAGACAAGCTACCGGGGACCGGTTTCTGGCATTTCAGCCATCTTCGGCCCGGCTTGCTTGAATCCTGATGGTGCAGTGAGAAAGGGACTCATGTCTGAGTATACCCTGCCACACCTATAGTGGCCAAAAACGATTCAGAAAAGGGGGTGGTGATGAACAGAGTGTCTGAATTAAGCAGACCACTCTCACCCAGTCCAAAGATCAGGGCTTGATCCATCACCGTTATTTATCTCACTGCACCATCCCAGCTCAGAACCTGGCTATATGCAAATCAGTCTGTCCCTGGCACAGTGCATCATGGGAACAGGGCAGACTAAACTACCAAGCCAATTCTTCACCAGAAAGGAGACAAGCTACCGGGGACCGGTTTCTGGCATTTCAGCCGTCTTCGGCCCGGCTTGTTTGAATCCTGATGGTGCAGTGAGAAAGGGACTCATGTCTGAGTATACCCTGCCACACCTATAGTGGCCAAAAACGATTCAGAAAAGGGGGTGGTGATGAACAGAGTGTTTGAATTAAGCAGACCACTCTTACCCAGGCCAAAGATCAGGGCTTGATCCATCACCGTTATTTATCTCACTGCACCATCCCAGCTCAGAACCTGGCTATATGCAAATCAGTCTGTCCCTGGACCAGTGCATCATGGGAACAGGGCAGACTAAACTACCAAGCCAATTCTTCACCAGAAAGGAGACAAGCTACCGGGGACCGGTTTCTGGCATTTCAGCCGTCTTCAGCCCGGCTTGCTTGAATCCTGATGGTGCAGTGAGAAAGGGACTCATGTCTGAGTATACCCTGCCACACCTATAGTGGCCAAAAACGATTCAGAAAAGGGGGTGGTAATGAACAGAGTGTCTGAATTAAGCAGACCACTCTTACTCAGTCCAAAGATCAGGGCTTGATCCATCACCGTTATTTATCTCACTGCACCATCCCAGCTCAGAACCTGGCTATATGCAAATCAGTCTGTCCCTGGCCCAGTGCATCATGGGAACAGGGCAGACTAAACTACCAAGCCAATTCTTCACCAGAAAGGAGACAAGCTAACGGGGACCGGTTTCTGGCATTTCAGCCGTCTTCGGCCCGGCTTGCCTGAATCCTAATGGTGCAGTGAGAAAGGGACTAATGTCTGAGTATACCCTGCCACACCTATAGTGGCCAAAAACGATTCAGAAAAGGGGGTGGTGATGAACAGAGTGTCTGAATTAAGCAGACCACTCTTACCGAGTCCAAAGATCAGGGCTTGATCCATCACCGTTATTTATCTCACTGCACCATCCCAGCTCAGAACCTGGCTATATGCAAATCAGTCTGTCCCTGGCCCAGTGCATCATGGGAACAGGGCAGACTAAACTACCAAGCCAATTCTTCACCAGAAAGGAGACAAGCTACCGGGGACCGGTTTCTGGCATTTCAGCCATCTTCGGCCCGGCTTGCTTGAATCCTAATGGTGCAGTGAGAAAGGGACTCATGTCTGAGTATACCCTGCCACACCTATAGTGGCCAAAAACGATTCAGAAAAGGGGGTGGTGATGAACAGAGTGTTTGAATTAAGCAGACCACTCTTACCCAGGCCAAAGATCAGGGCTTGATCCATCACCGTTATTTATCTCACTGCACCATCCCAGCTCAGAACCTGGCTATATGCAAATCAGTCTGTCCCTGGCCCAGTGCATCATGGGAACAGGGCAGACTAAACTACCAAGCCAATTCTTCACCAGAAAGGAGACAAGCTACCGGGGACCGGTTTCTGGCATTTCAGCCGTCTTCGGCCCGGCTTGCTTGAATCCGGATGGTGCACTGAGAAAGGGACTCATGTCTGAGTATACCCTGCCACACCTATAGTGGCCAAAAACGATTCAGAAAAGGGGGTGGTGATGAACAGAGTGTCTGAATTAGGCAGACCACTCTTACCCAGTCCAAAGATCAGGGCTTGATCCATCACCGTTATTTATCTCACTGCACCATCTCAGCTCAGAACCTGGCTATATGCAAATCAGTCTGTCCCTGGCCCGGTGCATCATGGGAACAGGGCAGACTAAACTACCAAGCCAATTCTTCACCAGAAAGGAGACAAGCTACCGGGGACCGGTTTCTGGCATTTCAGCCGTCTTCGGCCCGGCTTGCTTGAATCCTGATGGTGCAGTGAGAAAGGGACTCATGTCTGAGTATACCCTGCCACACCTATAGTGGCCAAAAACGATTCAGAAAAGGGGGTGGTGATGAACAGAGTGTCTGAATTAAGCAGACCACTCTTACCCAGTCCAAAGATCAGGGCTTGATCCATCACCGTTATTTATCTCACTGCACCATCCCAGCTCAGAACCTGGCTATATGCAAATCAGTCTGTCCCTGGCCCAGTGCATCATGGGAACAGGGCAGACTAAACTACCAAGCCAATTCTTCACCAGAAAGGAGACAAGCTACCGGGGACCGGTTTCTGGCATTTCAGCCGTCTTCGGCCCGGCTTGCTTGAATCCTGATGGTGCAGTGAGAAAGGGACTCATGTCTGAGTATACCCTGCCACACCTATAGTGGCCAAAAACGATTCAGAAAAGGGGGTGGTGACGAACAGAGTGTCTGAATTAAGCAGACCACTCTTACCCAGTCCAAAGATCAGGGCTTGATCCATCACCGTTATTTATCTCACTGACCATCCCAGCTCAGAACCTGGCTATATGCAAATCAGTCTGTCCCTGGCACAGTGCATCATGGGAACAGGGCAGACTAAACTACCAAGCCAATTCTTCACCAGAAAGGAGACAAGCTACCGGGGACCGGTTTCTGGCATTTCAGCCGTCTTCGGCCCGGCTTGCTTGAATCCTGATGGTGCAGTGAGAAAGGGACTCATGTCTGAGTATACCCTACCACACCTATAGTGGCCAAAAACGATTCAGAAAAGGGGGTGGTGATGAACAGAGTGTCTGAATTAAGCAGACCACTCTTACCCAGTCCAAAGACCAGGGCTTGATCCATCACCGTTATTTATCTCACTGCACCATCCCAGCTCAGAACCTGGCTATATGCAAATCAGTCTCTCCCTGGCCCAGTGCATCATGGGAAGAGGGCAGACTAAACTACCAAGCCAATTCTTCACCAGAAAGGAGACAAGCTACCGGGGACCGGTTTCTGGCATTTCAGCCGTCTTCGGCCCGGCTTGCTTGAATCCTGATGGTGCAGTGAGAAAGGGACTCATGTCTGAGTATACCCTGCCACACCTATAGTGGCCAAAAACGATTCAGAAAAGGGGGTGGTGACGAACAGAGTGTCTGAATTAAGCAGACCACTCTTACCCAGTCCAAAGATCAGGGCTTGATCCATCACCGTTATTTATCTCACTGCACCATCCCAGCTCAGAACCTGGCTATATGCAAATCAGTCTGTCCCTGGCCCAGTGCATCATGGGAACAGGGCAGACTAAACTACCAAGCCAATTCTTCACCAGAAAGGAGACAAGCTAACGGGGACCGGTTTCTGGCATTTCAGCCGTCTTCGGCCCGGCTTGCCTGAATCCTGATGGTGCAGTGAGAAAGGGACTCATGTCTGAGTATACCCTGCCACACCTATAGTGGCCAAAAACGATTCAGAAAAGGGGGTGGTGACGAACAGAGTGTCTGAATTAAGCAGACCACTCTTACCCAGTCCAAAGATCAGGGCTTGATCCATCACCGTTATTTATCTCACTGCACCATCCCAGCTCAGAACCTGGCTATATGCAAATCAGTCTGTCCCTGGCCCAGTGCATCATGGGAACAGGGCAGACTAAACTACCAAGCCAATTCTTCACCAGAAAGGAGACAAGCTACCGGGGACCGGTTTCTGGCATTTCAGCCGTCTTCGGCCCGGCTTGCTTGAATCCTGATGGTGCAGTGAAAAAGGGACTCATGTCTGAGTATACCCTGCCACACCTATAGTGGCCAAAAACGATTCAGAAAAGGGGGTGGTGATGAACAGAGTGTCTGAATTAAGCAGACCACTCTTACCCAGTCCAAAGATCAGGGCTTGATCCATCACCGTTATTTATCTCACTGCACCATCCCAGCTCAGAACCTGGCTATATGCAAATCAGTCTGTCCCTGGCCCAGTGCATCATGGGAACAGGGCAGACTAAACTACCAAGCCAATTCTTCACCAGAAAGGAGACAAACTACCGGGGACCGGTTTCTGGCATTTCAGCCGTCTTCGGCCTGGCTTGCTTGAATCCTGATGGTGCAGTGAGAAAGGGACTCATGTCTGAGTATACCCTGCCACACCTATAGTGGCCAAAAACGATTCTGAAAAGGGGGTGGTGACGAACAGAGTGTCTGAATTAAGCAGACCACTCTTACCCAGTCCAAAGATCAGGGCTTGATCCATCACCGTTATTTATCTCACTGCACCATCCCAGCTCAGAACCTGGCTATATGCAAATCAGTCTGTCCCTGGCCCAGTGCATCATGGGAACAGGGCAGACTAAACTACCAAGCCAATTCTTCACCAGAAAGGAGACAAGCTACCGGGGACCGGTTTCTGGCATTTCAGCCGTCTTCGGCCCGGCTTGCTTGAATCCTGATGGTGCAGTGAGAAAGGGACTCATGTCTGAGTATACCCTGCCACACCTATAGTGGCCAAAAATGATTCAGAAAAGGGGGTGGTGATGAACAGAGTGTCTGAATTAAGCAGACCACTCTTACTCAGTCCAAAGATCAGGGCTTGATCCATCACCGTTATTTATCTCACTGTACCATCCCAGCTCAGAACCTGGCTATATGCAAATCAGTCTGTCCCTGGCCCAGTGCATCATGGGAACAGGGCAGACTAAGCTACCAAGCCAATTCTTCACCAGAAAGGAGACAAGCTACCGGGGACCGGTTTCTGGCATTTCAGCCGTCTTCGGCCCGGCTTGCTTGAATCCTGATGGTGCAGTGAGAAAGGGACTCATGTCTGAGTATACCCTGCCACACCTATAGTGGCCAAAAACGATTCTGAAAAGGGGGTGGTGACGAACAGAGTGTCTGAATTAAGCAGACCACTCTTACCCAGTCCAAAGATCAGGGCTTGATCTATCACCGTTATTTATCTCACTGCACCATCCCAGCTCAGAACCTGGCTATATGCAAATCAGTCTGTCCCTGGCCCAGTGCATCATGGGAACAGGGCAGACTAAACTACCAAGCCAATTCTTCACCAGAAAGGAGACAAGCTACCGGGGACCGGTTTCTGGCATTTCAGCCATCTTCGGCCCGGCTTGCTTGAATCCTGATGGTGCAGTGAGAAAGGGACTCATGTCTGAGTATACCCTGCCACACCTATAGTGGCCAAAAACGATTCAGAAAAGGGGGTGGTGATGAACAGAGTGTCTGAATTAAGCAGACCACTCTCACCCAGTCCAAAGATCAGGGCTTGATCCATCACCGTTATTTATCTCACTGCACCATCCCAGCTCAGAACCTGGCTATATGCAAATCAGTCTGTCCCTGGCACAGTGCATCATGGGAACAGGGCAGACTAAACTACCAAGCCAATTCTTCACCAGAAAGGAGACAAGCTACCGGGGACCGGTTTCTGGCATTTCAGCCGTCTTCGGCCCGGCTTGTTTGAATCCTGATGGTGCAGTGAGAAAGGGACTCATGTCTGAGTATACCCTGCCACACCTATAGTGGCCAAAAACGATTCAGAAAAGGGGGTGGTGATGAACAGAGTGTTTGAATTAAGCAGACCACTCTTACCCAGGCCAAAGATCAGGGCTTGATCCATCACAGTTATTTATCTCACTGCACCATCCCAGCTCAGAACCTGGCTATATGCAAATCAGTCTGTCCCTGGACCAGTGCATCATGGGAACAGGGCAGACTAAACTACCAAGCCAATTCTTCACCAGAAAGGAGACAAGCTACCGGGGACCGGTTTCTGGCATTTCAGCCGTCTTCAGCCCGGCTTGCTTGAATCCTGATGGTGCAGTGAGAAAGGGACTCATGTCTGAGTATACCCTGCCACACCTGTAGTGGCCAAAAACGATTCAGAAAAGGGGGTGGTAATGAACAGAGTGTCTGAATTAAGCAGACCACTCTTACTCAGTCCAAAGATCAGGGCTTGATCCATCACCGTTATTTATCTCACTGCACCATCCCAGCTCAGAACCTGGCTATATGCAAATCAGTCTGTCCCTGGCCCAGTGCATCATGGGAACAGGGCAGACTAAACTACCAAGCCAATTCTTCACCAGAAAGGAGACAAGCTAACGGGGACCGGTTTCTGGCATTTCAGCCGTCTTCGGCCCGGCTTGCCTGAATCCTAATGGTGCAGTGAGAAAGGGACTAATGTCTGAGTATACCCTGCCACACCTATAGTGGCCAAAAACGATTCAGAAAAGGGGGTGGTGACGAACAGAGTGTCTGAATTAAGCAGACCACTCTTACCCAGTCCAAAGATCAGGGCTTGATCCATCACCGTTATTTATCTCACTGCACCATCCCAGCTCAGAACCTGGCTATATGCAAATCAGTCTGTCCCTGGCCCAGTGCATCATGGGAACAGGGCAGACTAAACTACCAAGCCAATTCTTCACCAGAAAGGAGACAAGCTACCGGGGACCGGTTTCTGGCATTTCAGCCGTCTTCGGCCCGGCTTGCTTGAATCCTGATGGTGCAGTGAAAAAGGGACTCATGTCTGAGTATACCCTGCCACACCTATAGTGGCCAAAAATGATTCAGAAAAGGTTGTGGTGATGAACAGAGTGTCTGAATTAAGCAGACCACTCTTACCCAGTCCAAAGATCAGGGCTTGATCCATCACCGTTATTTATCTCACTGCACCATCCCAGCTCAGAACCTGGCTATATGCAAATCAGTCTGTCCCTGGCCCAGTGCATCATGGGAACAGGGCAGACTAAACTACCAAGCCAATTCTTCACCAGAAAGGAGACAAGCTACCGGGGACCGGTTTCTGGCATTTCAGCCGTCTTCGGCCCGGCTTGCTTGAATCCTGATGGTGCAGTGAGAAAGGGACTCATGTCTGAGTATACCCTGCCACACCTATAGTGGCCAAAAACGATTCAGAAAAGGGGGTGGTGATGAACAGAGTGTCTGAATTAAGCAGACCACTCTTACCCAGTCCAAAGATCAGGGCTTGATCCATCACCGTTATTTATCTCACTGCACCATCCCAGCTCAGAACCTGGCTATATGCAAATCAGTCTGTCCCTGGCCCAGTGCATCATGGGAACAGGGCAGACTAAACTACCAAGCCAATTCTTCACCAGAAAGGAGACAAGCTACCGGGGACCGGTTTCTGGCATTTCAGCCGTCTTCGGCCCAGCTTGCTTGAATCCTGATGGTGCAGTGAGAAAGGGACTCATGTCTGAGTATACCCTGCCACACCTATAGTGGCCAAAAACGATTTAGAAAAGGGGGTGGTGATGAACAGAGTGTCTGAATTAAGCAGACCACTCTTACCGAGTCCAAAGATCAGGGCTTGATCCATCACCGTTATTTATCTCACTGCACCATCCCAGCTCAGAACCTGGCTATATGCAATTCAGTCTGTCCCTGGCCCAGTGCATCATGGGAACAGGGCAGACTAAACTACCAAGCCAATTCTTCACCAGAAAGGAGACAAGCTACCGGGGACCGGTTTCTGGCATTTCAGCCATCTTCGGCCCGGCTTGCTTGAATCCTAATGGTGCAGTGAGAAAGGGACTCATGTCTGAGTATACCCTGCCACACCTATAGTGGCCAAAAACGATTCAGAAAAGGGGGTGGTGATGAACAGAGTGTTTGAATTAAGCAGACCACTCTTACCCAGGCCAAAGATCAGGGCTTGATCCATCACCGTTATTTATCTCACTGCACCATCCCAGCTCAGAACCTGGCTATATGCAAATCAGTCTGTCCCTGGCCCAGTGCATCATGGGAACAGGGCAGACTAAACTACCAAGCCAATTCTTCACCAGAAAGGAGACAAGCTACCGGGGACCGGTTTCTGGCATTTCAGCCATCTTCGGCCCGGCTTGCTTGAATCCTGATGGTGCAGTGAGAAAGGGACTCATGTCTGAGTATACCCTGCCACACCTATAGTGGCCAAAAACGATTCAGAAAAGGGGGTGGTGATGAACAGAGTGTCTGAATTAAGCAGACCACTCTCACCCAGTCCAAAGATCAGGGCTTGATCCATCACCGTTATTTATCTCACTGCACCATCTCAGCTCAGAACCTGGCTATATGCAAATCAGTCTGTCCCTGGCCCAGTGCATCATGGGAACAGGGCAGACTAAACTACCAAGCCAATTCTTCACCAGAAAGGAGACAAGCTACCGGGGACCGGTTTCTGGCATTTCAGCCATCTTCGGCCCGGCTTGCTTGAATCCTGATGGTGCAGTGAGAAAGGGACTCATGTCTGAGTATACCCTGCCACACCTATAGTGGCCAAAAACGATTCAGAAAAGGGGGTGGTGATGAACAGAGTGTCTGAATTAAGCAGACCACTCTCACCCAGTCCAAAGATCAGGGCTTGATCCATCACCGTTATTTATCTCACTGCACCATCCCAGCTCAGAACCTGGCTATATGCAAATCAGTCTGTCCCTGGCCCAGTGCATCATGGGAACAGGGCAGACTAAACTACCAAGCCAATTCTTCACCAGAAAGGAGACAAGCTACCGGGGACTGGTTTCTGGCATTTCAGCCGTCTTCGGCCCAGCTTGTTTGAATCCTGATGGTGCAGTGCGAAAGGGACTCATGTCTGAGTATACCCTGCCACACCTATAGTGGCCGAAAACGATTCAGAAAAGGGGGTGGTGATGAACAGAGTGTTTGAATTAAGCAGACCACTCTTACCCAGGCCAAAGATCAGGGCTTGATCCATCACCGTTATTTATCTCACTGCACCATCCCAGCTCAGAACCTGGCTATATGCAAATCAGTCTGTCCCTGGACCAGTGCATCATGGGAACAGGGCAGACTAAACTACCAAGCCAATTCTTCACCAGAAAGGAGACAAGCTACCGGGGACCGGTTTCTGGCATTTCAGCCATCTTCAGCCCGGCTTGCTTGAATCCTGATGGTGCAGTGAGAAAGGGACTCATGTCTGAGTATACCCTGCCACACCTATAGTGGCCAAAAACGATTCAGAAAAGGGGGTGGTGATGAACAGAGTGTCTGAATTAAGCAGACCACTTTTACTCAGTCCAAAGATCAGGGCTTGATCCATCCCCGTTATTTATCTCACTGCACCATCCCAGCTCAGAACCTGGCTATATGCAAATCAGTCTGTCCCTGGCCCAGTGCATCATGGGAACAGGGCAGACTAAACTACCAAGCCAATTCTTCACCAGAAAGGAGACAAGCTACCGGGGACCGGTTTCTGGCATTTCAGCCGTCTTCGGCCCGGCTGGCTTGAATCCTGATGGTGCAGTGAGAAAGGGACTCATGTCTGAGTATACCCTGCCACACCTATAGTGGCAAAAAACGATTCAGAAAAAAGGGTGGTGATGAACAGAGTGTCTGAATTAAGCAGACCACTCTTACCCAGTCCAAAGATCAGGGCTTGATCCATCACCGTTATTTATCTCACTGCACCATCCCAGCTCAGAACCTGGCTATATGCAAATCAGTCTGTCCCTGGCCCAGTGCATCATGGGAACAGGGCAGACTAAACTACCAAGCCAATTCTTCACCAGAAAGGAGACAAGCTACCGGGGACCGGTTTCTGGCATTTCAGCCGTCTTTGGCCCGGCTTGCTTGAATCCTGATGGTGCAGTGAGAAAGGGACTCATGTCTGAGTATACCCTGCCACACCTGTAGTGGCCAAAAACGATTCTGAAAAGGGGGTGGTGACGAACAGAGTGTCTGAATTAAGCAGACCACTCTTACCCAGTCCAAAGATCAGGGCTTGATCCATCACCGTTATTTATCTCACTGCATCATCCCAGCTCAGAACCTGGCTATATGCAAATCAGTCTGTCCCTGGCCCAGTGCATCATGGGAACAGGGCAGACTAAACTACCAAGCCAATTCTTCACCAGAAAGGAGACAAGCTACCGGGGACCGGTTTCTGGCATTTCAGCCGTCTTCGGCCCGGCTTGCTTGAATCCTGATGGTGCAGTGAGAAAGGGACTCATGTCTGAGTATACCCTGCCACACCTATAGTGGCCAAAAACGATTCAGAAAAGGGGGTGGTGATGAACAGAGTGTCTGAATTAAGCAGACCACTCTCACCCAGTCCAAAGATCAGGGCTTGATCCATCACCGTTATTTATCTCACTGCACCATCTCAGCTCAGAACCTGGCTATATGCAAATCAGTCTGTCCCTGGCCCAGTGCATCATGGGAACAGGGCAGACTAAACTACCAAGCCAATTCTTCACCAGAAAGGAGACAAGCTACCGGGGACCGGTTTCTGGCATTTCAGCCATCTTCGGCCCGGCTTGCTTGAATCCTGATGGTGCAGTGAGAAAGGGACTCATGTCTGAGTATACCCTGCCACACCTATAGTGGCCAAAAACGATTCAGAAAAGGGGGTGGTGATGAACAGAGTGTCTGAATTAAGCAGACCACTCTCACCCAGTCCAAAGATCAGGGCTTGATCCATCACCGTTATTTATCTCACTGCACCATCCCAGCTCAGAACCTGGCTATATGCAAATCAGTCTGTCCCTGGCCCAGTGCATCATGGGAACAGGGCAGACTAAACTACCAAGCCAATTCTTCACCAGAAAGGAGACAAGCTACCGGGGACTGGTTTCTGGCATTTCAGCCGTCTTCGGCCCGGCTTGTTTGAATCCTGATGGTGCAGTGCGAAAGGGACTCATGTCTGAGTATACCCTGCCACACCTATAGTGGCCGAAAACGATTCAGAAAAGGGGGTGGTGATGAACAGAGTGTTTGAATTAAGCAGACCACTCTTACCCAGGCCAAAGATCAGGGCTTGATCCATCACCGTTATTTATCTCACTGCACCATCCCAGCTCAGAACCTGGCTATATGCAAATCAGTCTGTCCCTGGACCAGTGCATCATGGGAACAGGGCAGACTAAACTACCAAGCCAATTCTTCACCAGAAAGGAGACAAGCTACCGGGGACCGGTTTCTGGCATTTCAGCCATCTTCAGCCCGGCTTGCTTGAATCCTGATGGTGCAGTGAGAAAGGGACTCATGTCTGAGTATACCCTGCCACACCTATAGTGGCCAAAAACGATTCAGAAAAGGGGGTGGTGATGAACAGAGTGTCTGAATTAAGCAGACCACTTTTACTCAGTCCAAAGATCAGGGCTTGATCCATCCCCGTTATTTATCTCACTGCACCATCCCAGCTCAGAACCTGGCTATATGCAAATCAGTCTGTCCCTGGCCCAGTGCATCATGGGAACAGGGCAGACTAAACTACCAAGCCAATTCTTCACCAGAAAGGAGACAAGCTACCGGGGACCGGTTTCTGGCATTTCAGCCGTCTTCGGCCCGGCTTGCTTGAATCCTGATGGTGCAGTGAGAAAGGGACTCATGTCTGAGTATACCCTGCCACACCTGTAGTGGCCAAAAACGATTCTGAAAAGGGGGTGGTGACGAACAGAGTGTCTGAATTAAGCAGACCACTCTTACCCAGTCCAAAGATCAGGGCTTGATCCATCACCGTTATTTATCTCACTGCATCATCCCAGCTCAGAACCTGGCTATATGCAAATCAGTCTGTCCCTGGCCCAGTGCATCATGGGAACAGGGCAGACTAAACTACCAAGCCAATTCTTCACCAGAAAGGAGACAAGCTACCGGGGACCGGTTTCTGGCATTTCAGCCGTCTTCGGCCCGGCTTGCTTGAATCCTGATGGTGCAGTGAGAAAGGGACTCATGTCTGAGTATACCCTGCCACACCTATAGTGGCCAAAAACGATTCAGAAAAGGGGGTGGTGATGAACAGAGTGTCTGAATTAAGCAGACCACTCTCACCCAGTCCAAAGATCAGGGCTTGATCCATCACCGTTATTTATCTCACTGCACCATCCCAGCTCAGAACCTGGCTATATGCAAATCAGTCTGTCCCTGGCCCAGTGCATCATGGGAACAGGGCAGACTAAACTACCAAGCCAATTCTTCACCAGAAAGGAGACAAGCTACCGGGGACCGGTTTCTGGCATTTCAGCCATCTTCGGCCCGGCTTGCTTGAATCCTGATGGTGCAGTGAGAAAGGGGCTCATGTCTGAGTATACCCTGCCACACCTATAGTGGCCAAAAACGATTCAGAAAAGGGGGTGGTGATGAACAGAGTGTCTGAATTAAGCAGACCACTCTCACCCAGTCCAAAGATCAGGGCTTGATCCATCACCGTTATTTATCTCACTGCACCATCCCAGCTCAGAACCTGGCTATATGCAAATCAGTCTGTCCCTGGCCCAGTGCATCATGGGAACAGGGCAGACTAAACTACCAAGCCAATTCTTCACCAGAAAGGAGACAAGCTACCGGGGACTGGTTTCTGGCATTTCAGCCGTCTTCGGCCCGGCTTGTTTGAATCCTGATGGTGCAGTGAGAAAGGGACTCATGTCTGAGTATACCCTGCCACACCTATAGTGGCCAAAAACGATTCAGAAAAGGGGGTGGTGATGAACAGAGTGTTTGAATTAAGCAGACCACTCTTACCCAGGCCAAAGATCAGGGCTTGATCCATCACCGTTATTTATCTCACTGCACCATCCCAGCTCAGAACCTGGCTATATGCAAATCAGTCTGTCCCTGGACCAGTGCATCATGGGAACAGGGCAGACTAAACTACCAAGCCAATTCTTCACCAGAAAGGAGACAAGCTACCGGGGACCGGTTTCTGGCATTTCAGCCATCTTCAGCCCAGCTTGCTTGAATCCTGATGGTGCAGTGAGAAAGGGACTCATGTCTGAGTATACCCTGCCACACCTATAGTGGCCAAAAACGATTCAGAAAAGGGGGTGGTGATGAACAGAGTGTCTGAATTAAGCAGACCACTTTTACTCAGTCCAAAGATCAGGGCTTGATCCATCCCCGTTATTTATCTCACTGCACCATCCCAGCTCAGAACCTGGCTATATGCAAATCAGTCTGTCCCTGGCCCAGTGCATCATGGGAACAGGGCAGACTAAACTACCAAGCCAATTCTTCACCAGAAAGGAGACAAGCTACCGGGGACCGGTTTCTGGCATTTCAGCCGTCTTCGGCCCGGCTTGCTTGAATCCTGATGGTTCAGTGAGAAAGGGACTCATGTCTGAGTATACCCTGCCACACCTGTAGTAGCCAAAAACGATTCTGAAAAGGGGGTGGTGACGAACAGAGTGTCTGAATTAAGCAGACCACTCTTACCCAGTCCAAAGATCAGGGCTTGATCCATCACCGTTATTTATCTCACTGCATCATCCCAGCTCAGAACCTGGCTATATGCAAATCAGTCTGTCCCTGGCCCAGTGCATCATGGGAACAGGGCAGACTAAACTACCAAGCCAATTCTTCACCAGAAAGGAGACAAGCTACCGGGGACCGGTTTCTGGCATTTCAGCCGTCTTCGACCCGGCTTGCTTGAATCCTGATGGTGCAGTGAGAAAGGGACTCATGTCTGAGTATACCCTGCCACACCTATAGTGGCCAAAAATGATTCAGAAAAGGGGGTGGTGATGAACAGAGTGTCTGAATTAAGCAGACCACTCTTACCCAGTCCAAAGATCAGGGCTTGATCCATCACCGTTATTTATCTCACTGCACCATCCCAGCTCAGAACCTGGCTATATGCAAATCAGTCTGTCCCTGGCCCAGTGCATCATGGGAACAGGGCAGACTAAACTACCAAGCCAATTCTTCACCAGAAAGGAGACAAGCTACCGGGGACCGGTTTCTGGCATTTCAGCCGTCTTCGGCCCGGCTTGCTTGAATCCTGATGGTGCAGTGAGAAAGGGACTCATATCTGAGTATACCCTGCCACACCTATAGTGGCCAAAAACGATTCTGAAAAGGGGGTGGTGACGAACAGAGTGTCTGAATTAAGCAGACCACTCTTACCCAGTCCAAAGATCAGGGCTTGATCCATCACCGTTATTTATCTCACTGCATCATCCCAGCTCAGAACCTGGCTATATGCAAATCAGTCTGTCCCTGGCCCAGTGCATCATGGGAACAGGGCAGACTAAACTACCAAGCCAATTCTTCACCAGAAAGGAGACAAGCTACCGGGGACCGGTTTCTGGCATTTCAGCCGTCTTCGGCCCGGCTTGCTTGAATCCTGATGGTGCAGTGAGAAAGGGACTCATGTCTGAGTATACCCTGCCACACCTATAGTGGCCAAAAATGATTCAGAAAAGGGGGTGGTGATGACCAGAGTGTCTGAATTAAGCAGACCACTCTTACCCAGTCCAAAGATCAGGGCTTGATCCATCACCGTTATTTATCTCACTGCACCATCCCAGCTCAGAACCTGGCTATATGCAAATCAGTCTATCCCTGGCACAGCGCATCATGGGAACAGGGCAGACTAAACTACCAAGCCAATTCTTCACCAGAAAGGAGACAAGCTACCGGGGACCGGTTTCTGGCATTTCAGCCGTCTTCGGCCCGGCTTGCTTGAATCCTGATGGTGCAGTGAAAAAGGGACTCATGTCTGAGTATACCCTGCCACACCTATAGTGGCCAAAAACAATTCAGAAAAGGGGGTGGTGATGAACAGAGTGTCTGAATTAAGCGGACCACTCTTACCCAGTCCAAAGATCAGGGCTTGATCCATCACCGTTATTTATCTCACTGCACCATCCCAGCTCAGAACCTGGCTATATGCAAATCAGTCTGTCCCTGGCCCAGTGCATCATGGGAACAGGGCAGACTAAACTACCAAGCCAATTCTTCACCAGAAAGGAGACAAACTACCGGGGACCGGTTTCTGGCATTTCAGCCGTCTTCGGCCCGGCTTGCTTGAATCCTGATGGTGCAGTGAGAAAGGGACTCATGTCTGAGTATACCCTGCCACACCTATAGTGGCCAAAAACGATTCAGAAAAGGGGGTGGTGATGAACAGAGTGTTTGAATTAAGCAGACCACTCTTACCCAGGCCAAAGATCAGGGCTTGATCCATCACCGTTATTTATCTCACTGCACCATCCCAGCTCAGAACCTGGCTATATGCAAATCAGTCTGTCCCTGGCCCAGTGCATCATGGGAACAGGGCAGACTAAACTACCAAGCCAATTCTTCACCAGAAAGGAGACAAGCTACCGGGGACCGGTTTCTGGCATTTCAGCCATCTTCGGCCCTGCTTGCTTGAATCCTAATGGTGCAGTGAGAAAGGGACTCATGTCTGAGTATACCCTGCCACACCTATAGTGGCCAAAAACGATTCAGAAAAGGGGGTGGTGATGAACAGAGTGTTTGAAATAAGCAGACCACTCTTACCAAGGCCAAAGATCAGGGCTTGATCCATCACCGTTATTTATCTCACTGCACCATCCCAGCTCAGAACCTGGCTATATGCAAATCAGTCTGTCCCTGGCCCAGTGCATCATGGGAACAGGGCAGACTAAACTACCAAGCCAATTCTTCACCAGAAAGGAGACAAGCTACCGGGGACCGGTTTCTGGCATTTCACCCATCTTCGGCCCGGCTTGCTTGAATCCTGATGGTGCAGTGAGAAAGGGACTCATGTCTGAGTATACCCTGCCACACCTATAGTGGCCAAAAACGATTCAGAAAAGGGGGTGGTGATGAACAGAGTGTCTGAATTAAGCAGACCACTCTCACCCAGTCCAAAGATCAGGGCTTGATCCATCACCGTTATTTATCTCACTGCACCATCCCAGCTCAGAACCTGGCTATATGCAAATCAGTCTGTCCCTGGCCCAGTGCATCATGGGAACAGGGCAGACTAAACTACCAAGCCAATTCTTCACCAGAAAGGAGACAAGCTACCGGGGACCGGTTTCTGGCATTTCAGCCATCTTCGGCCCGGCTTGCTTGAATCCTGATGGTGCAGTGAGAAAGGGACTCATGTCTGAGTATACCCTGCCACACCTATAGTGGCCAAAAACGATTCAGAAAAGGGGGTGGTGATGAACAGAGTGTTTGAATTAAGCAGACCACTCTTACCCAGGCCAAAGATCAGGGCTTGATCCATCACCGTTATTTATCTCACTGCACCATCCCAGCTCAGAACCTGGCTATATGCAAATCAGTCTGTCCCTGGCCCAGTGCATCATGGGAACAGGGCAGACTAAACTACCAAGCCAATTCTTCACCAGAAAGGAGACAAGCTACCGGGGACCGGTTTCTGGCATTTCAGCCGTCTTCGGCCCAGCTTGCTTGAATCCTGATGGTGCAGTGAGAAAGGGACTCATGTCTGAGTATACCCTGCCACACCTGTAGTGGCCAAAAATGATTCTGAAAAGGGGGTGGTGACGAACAGAGTGTCTGAATTAAGCAGACCACTCTTACCCAGTCCAAAGATCAGGGCTTGATCCATCACCGTTATTTATCTCACTGCATCATCCCAGCTCAGAACCTGGCTATATGCAAATCAGTCTGTCCCTGGCCCAGTGCATCATGGGAACAGGGCAGACTAAACTACCAAGCCAATTCTTCACCAGAAAGGAGACAAGCTACCGGGGACCGGTTTCTGGCATTTCAGCCGTCTTCGGCCCGGCTTGC
Organism: Lissotriton vulgaris; assembly: GCF_964263255.1. NCBI lineage: Eukaryota > Metazoa > Chordata > Amphibia > Caudata > Salamandridae > Lissotriton > Lissotriton vulgaris. The sequence goes on along the minus strand of NC_141691.1, from coordinate 1,403,923,063 downwards.
TTGAATCCTGATGGTGCAGTGAGAAAGGGACTCATGTCTGAGTATACCCTGCCACACCTATAGTGGCCAAAAATGATTCAGAAAAGGGGGTGGTGATGAACAGAGTGTCTGAATTAAGCAGACCACTCTTACCCAGTCCAAAGATCAGGGCTTGATCCATCACCGTTATTTATCTCACTGCACCATCCCAGCTCAGAACCTGGCTATATGCAAATCAGTCTGTCCCTGGCCCAGTGCATCATGGGAACAGGGCAGACTAAACTACCAAGCCAATTCTTCACCAGAAAGGAGACAAGCTACCGGGGACCGGTTTCTGGCATTTCAGCCGTCTTCGGCCCGGCTTGCTTGAATCCTGATGGTGCAGTGAGAAAGGGACTCATGTCTGAGTATACCCTGCCACACCTATAGTGGCCAAAAACGATTCTGAAAAGGGGGTGGTGACGAACAGAGTGTCTGAATTAAGCAGACCACTCTTACCCTAGTCCAAAGATCAGGGCTTGATCCATCACCGTTATTTATCTCACTGCACCATCCCAGCTCAGAACCTGGCTATATGCAAATCAGTCTTTCCCTGGCCCAGTGCATCATGGGAACAGGGCAGACTAAACTACCAAGCCAATTCTTCACCAGAAAGGAGACAAGCTACCGGGGACCGGTTTCTGGCATTTCAGCCGTCTTCGGCCCAGCTTGCTTGAATCCTGATGGTGCAGTGAGAAAGGGACTCATGTCTGAGTATACCCTGCCACACCTATAGTGGCCAAAAATGATTCAGAAAAGGGGGTGGTGATGACCAGAGTGTCTGAATTAAGCAGACCACTCTTACCCAGTCCAAAGATCAGGGCTTGATCCATCACCGTTATTTATCTCACTGCACCATCCCAGCTCAGAACCTGGCTATATGCAAATCAGTCTATCCCTGGCACAGTGCATCATGGGAACAGGGCAGACTAAACTACCAAGCCAATTCTTCACCAGAAAGGAGACAAGCTACCGGGGACCGGTTTCTGGCATTTCAGCCGTCTTCGGCCCGGCTTGCTTGAATCCTGATGGTGCAGTGAGAAAGGGACTCATGTCTGAGTATACCCTACCACACCTATAGTGGCCAAAAACGATTCAGAAAAGGGGGTGGTGATGAACAGAGTGTCTGAATTAAGCAGACCACTCTTACCCAGTCCAAAGATCAGGGCTTGATCCATCACCGTTATTTATCTCACTGCACCATCCCAGCTCAGAACCTGGCTATATGCAAATCAGTCTGTCCCTGGCCCAGTGCATCATGGGAACAGGGCAGACTAAACTACCAAGCCAATTCTTCACCAGAAAGGAGACAAGCTACCGGGGACCGGTTTCTGGCATTTCAGCCGTCTTCGGCCCGGCTTGCTTGAATCCTGATGGTGCAGTGAGAAAGGGACTCATGTCTGAGTATACCCTGCCACACCTATAGTGGCCAAAAACGATTCAGAAAAGGGGGTGGTGACGAACAGAGTGTCTGAATTAAGCAGACCACTCTTACCTAGTCCAAAGATCAGGGCTTGATCCATCACCGTTATTTATCTCACTGCACCATCCCAGCTCAGAACCTGGCTATATGCAAATCAGTCTGTCCCTGGCCCAGTGCATCATGGGAACAGGGCAGACTAAACTACCAAGCCAATTCTTCACCAGAAAGGAGACAAGCTAACGGGGACCGGTTTCTGGCATTTCAGCCGTCTTCGGCCCGGCTTGCCTGAATCCTGATGGTGCAGTGAGAAAGGGACTCATGTCTGAGTATACCCTGCCACACCTATAGTGGCCAAAAACGATTCAGAAAAGGGGGTGGTGACGAACAGAGGGTCTGAATTAAGCAGACCACTCTTACCCAGTCCAAAGATCAGGGCTTGATCCATCACCGTTATTTATCTCACTGCACCATCCCAGCTCAGAACCTGGCTATATGCAAATCAGTCTGTCCCTGGCCCAGTGCATCATGGGAACAGGGCAGACTAAACTACCAAGCCAATTCTTCAGCAGAAAGGAGACAAACTACCGGGGACCGGTTTCTGGCATTTCAGCCGTCTTCGGCCCGGCTTGCTTGAATCCTGATGGTGCAGTGAGAAAGGGACTCATGTCTGAGTATACCCTGCCACACCTATAGTGGCCAAAAACGATTCAGAAAAGGGGGTGGTGATGAACAGAGTGTTTGAATTAAGCAGACCACTCTTACCCAGGCCAAAGATCAGGGCTTGATCCATCACCGTTATTTATCTCACTGCACCATCCCAGCTCAGAACCTGGCTATATGCAAATCAGTCTGTCCCTGGCCCAGTGCATCATGGGAACAGGGCAGACTAAACTACCAAGCCAATTCTTCACCAGAAAGGAGACAAGCTACCGGGGACCGGTTTCTGGCATTTCAGCCGTCTTCGGCCCGGCTTGCTTGAATCCTGATGGTGCAGTGAGAAAGGGACTCATGTCTGAGTATACCCTGCCACACCTATAGTGGCTAAAAACGATTCAGAAAAGGGGGTGGTGATGAACAGAGTGTCTGAATTAAGCAGACCACTCTTACCGAGTCCAAAGATCAGGGCTTGATCCATCACCGTTATTTATCTCACTGCACCATCCCAGCTCAGAACCTGGCTATATGCAAATCAGTCTGTCCCTGGCCCAGTGCATCATGGGAACAGGGCAGACTAAACTACCAAGCCAATTCTTCACCAGAAAGGAGACAAGCTACCGGGGACCGGTTTCTGGCATTTCAGCCGTCTTCGGCCCGGCTTGCTTGAATCCTGATGGTGCAGTGAGAAAGGGACTCATGTCTGAGTATACCCTGCCACACCTATAGTGGCCAAAAACGATTCAGAAAAGGGGGTGGTGATGAACAGAGTGTTTGAATTAAGCAGACCACTCTTACCCAGGCCAAAGATCAGGGCTTGATCCATCACCATTATTTATCTCACTGCACCATCCCAGCTCAGAACCTGGCTATATGCAAATCAGTCTGTCCCTGGCCCAGTGCATCATGGGAACAGGGCAGACTAAACTACCAAGCCAATTCTTCACCAGAAAGGAGACAAGCTACCGGGGACCGGTTTCTGGCATTTCAGCCGTCTTCGGCCCGGCTTGCTTGAATCCTGATGGTGCAGTGAGAAAGGGACTCATGTCTGAGTATACCCTGCCACACCTATAGTGGCCAAAAACGATTCAGAAAAGGGGGTGGTGATGAACAGAGTGTCTGAATTAAGCAGACCACTCTTACCCAGTCCAAAGATCAGGGCTTGATCCATCACCGTTATTTATCTCACTGCACCATCCCAGCTCAGAACCTGGCTATATGCAAATCAGTCTGTCCCTGGCCCAGTGCATCATGGGAACAGGGCAGACTAAACTACCAAGCCAATTCTTCACCAGAAAGGAGACAAGCTACCGGGGACCGGTTTCTGGCATTTCAGCCATCTTCGGCCCGGTTTGCTTGAATCCTGATGGTGCAGTGTCAAAGGGACTCATGTCTGAGTATACCCTGCCACACCTATAGTGGCCAAAAACGATTCAGAAAAGGGGGTGGTGATGAACAGAGTGTCTGAATTAAGCAGACCACTCTTACCCAGTCCAAAGACCAGGGCTTGATCCATCACCGTTATTTATCTCACTGCACCATCTCTGCTCAGAACCTGGCTATATGCAAATCAGTCTGTCCCTGGCCCAGTGCATCATGGGAACAGGGCAGACTAAATTACAAAGCCAATTCTTCACCAGAAAGGAGACAAGCTACCGGGGACCGGTTTCTGGCATTTCAGCCGTCTTCGGCCCGGCTTGCTTGAATCCTGATCGTGCAGTGAGAAAGGGACTCATGTCTGAGTATACCCTGCCACACCTATAGTGGCCAAAAACGATTCAGAAAAGGGGGTGGTGATGAACAGAGTGTCTGAATTAAGCAGACCACTCTTACCCAGTCCAAAGATCAGGGCTTGATCCATCACCGTTATTTATCTCACTGCACCATCCCAGCTCAGAACCTGGCTATACGCAAATCAGTCTGTCCCTGGCCCAGTGCATCATGGGAACAGGGCAGACTAAACTACCAAGCAAATTCTTCACCAGAAAGGAGACAAACTACCGGGGACCGGTTTCTGGCATTTCAGCCGTCTTCATCCCGGCTTGCTTGAATCCTGATGGTGCAGTGAGAAAGGGACTCATGTCTGAGTATACCCTGCCACACCTATAGTGGCCAAAAACGATTCAGAAAAGGGGGTGGTGATGAACAGAGTGTTTGAATTAAGCAGACCACTCTTACCCAGGCCAAAGATCAGGGCTTGATCCATCACCGTTATTTATCTCACTGCACCATCCCAGCTCAGAACCTGGCTATATGCAAATCAGTCTGTCCCTGGCCCAGTGCATCATGGGAACAGGGCAGACTAAACTACCAAGGCAATTCTTCACCAGAAAGGAGACAAGCTACCGGGGACCGGTTTCTGGCATTTCAGCCGTCTTCGGCCCGGCTTGCTTGAATCCTGATGGTGCAGTGAGAAAGGGACTCATGTCTGAGTATACCCTGCCACACCTATAGTGTCCAAAAACGATTCAGAAAAGGGGGTGGTGATGAACAGAGTGTCTGAATTAAGCAGACCACTCTTACCCAGTCCAAAGATCAGGGCTTGATCCATCACCGTTATTTATCTCACTGCACCATCCCAGCTCAGAACCTGGCTATATGAAAATCAGTCTGTCCCTGGCCCAGTGCATCATGGGAACAGGGCAGACTAAACTACCAAGCCAATTCTTCACCAGAAAGGAGACAAGCTACCGGGGACCGGTTTCTGGCATTTCAGCCGTCTTCGGCCCGGCTTGCTTGAATCCTGATGGTGCAGTGAGAAAGGGACTCATGTCTGAGTATACCCTGCCACACCTATAGTGGCCAAAAACGATTCAGAAAAGGGGGTGGTGATGAACAGAGTGTCTGAATTAAGCAGACCACTCTTACCGAGTCCAAAGATCAGGGCTTGATCCATCACCGTTATTTATCTCACTGCACCATCCCAGCTCAGAACCTGGCTATATGCAAATCAGTCTGTCGCTGGCCCAGTGCATCATGGGAACAGGGCAGACTAAACTACCAAGCCAATTCTTCACCAGAAAGGAGACAAGCTACCGGGGACCGGTTTCTGGCATTTCAGCCGTCTTCGGCCCGGCTTGCTTGAATCCTGATGGTGCAGTGAGAAAGGGACTCATGTCTGAGTATACCCTGCCACACCTATAGTGGCCAAAAACGATTCAGAAAAGGGGGTGGTGATGAACAGAGTGTTTGAATTAAGCAGACCACTCTTACCCAGGCCAAAGATCAGGGCTTGATCCATCACCGTTATTTATCTCACTGCACCATCCCAGCTCAGAACCTGGCTATATGCAAATCAGTCTGTCCCTGGCCCAGTGCATCATGGGAACAGGGCAGACTAAACTACCAAGCCAATTCTTCACCAGAAAGGAGACAAGCTACCGGGGACCGGTTTCTGGCATTTCAGCCATCTTCGGCCCGGCTTGCTTGAATCCTGATGGTGCAGTGAGAAAGGGACTCATGTCTGAGTATACCCTGCCACACCTATAGTGGCCAACAACGATTCAGAAAAGGGGATGGTGATGAACAGAGTGTCTGAATTAAGCAGACCACTCTCACCCAGTCCAAAGATCAGGGCTTGATCCATCACTGTTATTTATCTCACTGCACCATCCCAGCTCAGAACCTGGCTATATGCAAATCAGTCTGTCCCTGGCCCAGTGCATCATGGGAACAGGGCAGACTAAACTACCAAGCCAATTCTTCACCAGAAAGGAGACAAGCTACCGGGGACCGGTTTCTGGCATTTCAGCCGTCTTTGGCCCGGCTTGCTTGAATCCTGATGGTGCAGTGTGAAAGGGACTCATGTCTGAGTATACCCTGCCACACCTATAGTGGCCAAAAACGATTCAGAAAAGGGGGTGGTGATGAACAGAGTGTCTGAATTAAGCAGACCACTCTTACCCAGTCCAAAGACCAGGGCTTGATCCATCACCGTTATTTATCTCACTGCACCATCCCCGCTCAGAACCTGGCTATATGCAAATCAGTCTGTCCCTGGCCCAGTGCATCATGGGAACAGGGCAGACTAAACTACAAAGCCAATTCTTCACCAGAAAGGAGACAAGCTACCGGGGATCGGTTTCTGGCATTTCAGCCGTCTTGGGCCCGGCTTGCTTGAATCCTGATCGTGCAGTGAGAAAGGGACTCATTTCTGAGTATACCCTGCCACACCTATAGTGGCCAAAAACGATTCTGAAAAGGGGGTGGTGACGAACAGAGTGTCTGAATTAAGCAGACCACTCTTACCGAGTCCAAAGATCAGGGCTTGATCCATCACCGTTATTTATCTCACTGCACCATCCCAGCTCAGAACCTGGCTATATGCAAATCAGTCTGTCCCTGGCCCAGTGCATCATGGGAACAGGGCAGACTAAACTACCAAGCAAATTCTTCACCAGAAAGGAGACAAACTACCGGGGACCGGTTTCTGGCATTTCAGCCGTCTTCATCCCGGCTTGCTTGAATCCTGATGGTGCAGTGAGAAAGGGACTCATGTCTGAGTATACCCTGCCACACCTATAGTGGCCAAAAACGATTCAGAAAAGGGGGTGGTGATGAACAGAGTGTTTGAATTAAGCAGACCACTCTTACCCAGGCCAAAGATCAGGGCTTGATCCATCACCGTTATTTATCTCACTGCACCATCCCAGCTCAGAACCTGGCTATATGCAAATCAGTCTGTCCCTGGCCCAGTGCATCATGGGAACAGGGCAGACTAAACTACCAAGGCAATTCTTCACCAGAAAGGAGACAAGCTACCGGGGACCGGTTTCTGGCATTTCAGCCGTCTTCGGCCCGGCTTGCTTGAATCCTGATGGTGCAGTGAGAAAGGGACTCATGTCTGAGTATACCCTGCCACACCTATAGTGTCCAAAAACGATTCAGAAAAGGGGGTGGTGATGAACAGAGTGTCTGAATTAAGCAGACCACTCTTACCCAGTCCAAAGATCAGGGCTTGATCCATCACCGTTATTTATCTCACTGCACCATCCCAGCTCAGAACCTGGCTATATGAAAATCAGTCTGTCCCTGGCCCAGTGCATCATGGGAACAGGGCAGACTAAACTACCAAGCCAATTCTTCACCAGAAAGGAGACAAGCTACCGGGGACCGGTTTCTGGCATTTCAGCCGTCTTCGGCCCGGCTTGCTTGAATCCTGATGGTGCAGTGAGAAAGGGACTCATGTCTGAGTATACCCTGCCACACCTATAGTGGCCAAAAACGATTCAGAAAAGGGGGTGGTGATGAACAGAGTGTCTGAATTAAGCAGACCACTCTTACCGAGTCCAAAGATCAGGGCTTGATCCATCACCGTTATTTATCTCACTGCACCATCCCAGCTCAGAACCTGGCTATATGCAAATCAGTCTGTCGCTGGCCCAGTGCATCATGGGAACAGGGCAGACTAAACTACCAAGCCAATTCTTCACCAGAAAGGAGACAAGCTACCGGGGACCGGTTTCTGGCATTTCAGCCGTCTTCGGCCCGGCTTGCTTGAATCCTGATGGTGCAGTGAGAAAGGGACTCATGTCTGAGTATACCCTGCCACACCTATAGTGGCCAAAAACGATTCAGAAAAGGGGGTGGTGATGAACAGAGTGTTTGAATTAAGCAGACCACTCTTACCCAGGCCAAAGATCAGGGCTTGATCCATCACCGTTATTTATCTCACTGCACCATCCCAGCTCAGAACCTGGCTATATGCAAATCAGTCTGTCCCTGGCCCAGTGCATCATGGGAACAGGGCAGACTAAACTACCAAGCCAATTCTTCACCAGAAAGGAGACAAGCTACCGGGGACCGGTTTCTGGCATTTCAGCCATCTTCGGCCCGGCTTGCTTGAATCCTGATGGTGCAGTGAGAAAGGGACTCATGTCTGAGTATACCCTGCCACACCTATAGTGGCCAACAACGATTCAGAAAAGGGGATGGTGATGAACAGAGTGTCTGAATTAAGCAGACCACTCTCACCCAGTCCAAAGATCAGGGCTTGATCCATCACTGTTATTTATCTCACTGCACCATCCCAGCTCAGAACCTGGCTATATGCAAATCAGTCTGTCCCTGGCCCAGTGCATCATGGGAACAGGGCAGACTAAACTACCAAGCCAATTCTTCACCAGAAAGGAGACAAGCTACCGGGGACCGGTTTCTGGCATTTCAGCCGTCTTTGGCCCGGCTTGCTTGAATCCTGATGGTGCAGTGTGAAAGGGACTCATGTCTGAGTATACCCTGCCACACCTATAGTGGCCAAAAACGATTCAGAAAAGGGGGTGGTGATGAACAGAGTGTCTGAATTAAGCAGACCACTCTTACCCAGTCCAAAGACCAGGGCTTGATCCATCACCGTTATTTATCTCACTGCACCATCCCCGCTCAGAACCTGGCTATATGCAAATCAGTCTGTCCCTGGCCCAGTGCATCATGGGAACAGGGCAGACTAAACTACAAAGCCAATTCTTCACCAGAAAGGAGACAAGCTACCGGGGATCGGTTTCTGGCATTTCAGCCGTCTTGGGCCCGGCTTGCTTGAATCCTGATCGTGCAGTGAGAAAGGGACTCATGTCTGAGTATACCCTGCCACACCTATAGTGGCCAGAAACGATTCAGAAAAGGGGGTGGTGATGAACAGAGTGTCTGAATTAAGCAGACCACTCTTACCCAGTCCAAAGATCAGGGCTTGATCCATCACCGTTATTTATCTCACTGCACCATCCCAGCTCAGAACCTGGCTATATGCAAATCAGTCTGTCCCTGGCCCAGTACATCATGGGAACAGGGCAGACTAAACTACCAAGCCAATTCTTCACCAGAAAGGAGACAAGCTACCGGGGACCAGTTTCTGGCATTTCAGCCGTCTTCGGCCCGGCTTGCTTGAATCCTGATGGTGCAGTGAGAAAGGGACTCATGTCTGAGTATACCCTGCCACACCTATAGTGGCCAAAAACGATTCAGAAAAGTGGGTGGTGATGAACAGAGTGTTTGAATTAAGCAGACCACTCTTACCCAGGCCAAAGATCAGGGCTTGATCCATCACCGTTATTTATCTCACTGCACCATCCCAGCTCAGAACCTGGCTATATGCAAATCAGTCTGTCCCTGGCCCAGTGCATCATGGGAACAGGGCAGACTAAACTACCAAGCCAATTCTTCACCAGAAAGGAGACAAGCTACCGGGGACCGGTTTCTGGCATTTCAGCCGTCTTTGGCCCGGCTTGCTTGAATCCTGATGGTGCAGTGAGAAAGGGACTCATGTCTGAGTATACCCTGCCACACCTATAGTGGCCAAAAACGATTCAGAAAAGGGGGTGGTGATGAATAGAGTGTCTGAATTAAGCAGGCCACTCTTACCCAGTCCAAAGATCAGGGCTTGATCCATCACCGTTATTTATCTCACTGCACCATCCCAGCTCAGAACCTGGCTATATGCAAATCAGTCTGTCCCTGGCCCAGTGCATCATGGGAACAGGGCAGACTAAACTACCAAGCCAATTCTTCACCAGAAAGGAGACAAGCTACCAGGGACCGGTTTCTGGCATTTCAGCCGTCTTCGGCCCGGCTTGTTTGAATCCTGATGGTGCAGTGAGAAAGGGACTCATGTCTGAGTATACCTTCCACACCTATAGTGGCCAAAAACGATTCAGAAAAGGGGGTGGTGATGAACAGAGTGTCTGAATTAAGCAGACCACTCTTACCGAGTCCAAAGATCAGGGCTTGATCCATCACCGTTATTTATCTCACTGCACCATCCCAGCTCAGAACCTGGCTATATGCAAATCAGTCTGTCCCTGGCCCAGTGCATCATGGGAACAGGGCAGACTAAACTACCAAGCCAATTCTTCACCAGAAAGGAGACAAGCTACCGGGGACCGGTTTCTGGCATTTCAGCCGTCTTCGGCCCGGCTTGCTTGAATCCTGATGGTGCAGTGAGAAAGGGACTCATGTCTGAGTATACCCTGCCACACCTATAGTGGCCAAAAACGATTCAGAAAAGGGGGTGGTGATGAACAGAGTGTTTGAATTAAGCAGACCACTCTTACCCAGGCCAAAGATCAGGGCTTGATCCATCACCGTTATTTATCTCACTGCACCATCCCAGCTCAGAACCTGGCTATATGCAAATCAGTCTGTCCCTGGCCCAGTGCATCATGGGAACAGGGCAGACTAAACTACCAAGCCAATTCTTCACCAGAAAGGAGACAAGCTACCGGGGACCGGTTTCTGGCATTTCAGCCATCTTCGGCCCGGCTTGCTTGAATCCTGATGGTGCAGTGAGAAAGGGACTCATGTCTGAGTATACCCTGCCACACCTATAGTGGCCAAAAACGATTCAGAAAAGGGGGTGGTGATGAACAGAGTGTCTGAATTAGGCAGACCACTCTCACCCAGTCCAAAAATCAGGGCTTGACCCATCACCGTTATTTATCTCACTGCACCATCCCAGCTCAGAACCTGGCTATATGCAAATCAGTCTGTCCCTGGCCCAGTGCATCATGGGAACAGGGCAGACTAAACTACCAAGCCAATTCTTCACCAGAAAGGAGACAAGCTACCGGGGACCGGTTTCTGGCATTTCAGCCGTCTTCGGCCCGGCTTGCTTGAATCCTGATGGTGCAGTGAGAAAGGGACTCATGTCTGAGTATACCCTGCCACACCTATAGTGGCCAAAAACGATTCAGAAAAGGGGGTGGTGATGAACAGAGTGTCTGAATTAAGCAGACCACTCTTAGCCAGTCCAAAGATCAGGGCTTGATCCATCACCGTTATTTATCTCACTGCACCATCCCAGCTCAGAACCTGGCTATATGCAAATCAGTCTGTCCCTGGCCCAGTGCATCATGGGAACAGGGCAGACTAAACTACCAAGCCAATTCTTCACCAGAAAGGAGACAAGCTACCGGGGACTGGTTTCTGGCATTTCAGCCATCTTCGGCCCGGCTTGCTTGAATCCTGATGGTGCAGTGTGAAAGGGACTCATGTCTGAGTATACCCTGCCACACCTATAGTGGCCAAAAACGATTCAGAAAAGGGGGTGGTGATGAACAGAGTGTCTGAATTAAGCAGACCACTCTTACCCAGTCCAAAGACCAGGGCTTGATCCATCACCGTTATTTATCTCACTGCACCATCCCCGCTCAGAACCTGGCTATATGCAAATCAGCCTGTCCCTGGCCCAGTGCATCATGGGAACAGGGCAGACTAAACTACCAAGCCAATTCTTCACCAGAAAGGAGACAAGCTACCGGGGACCGGTTTCTGGCATTTCAGCCGTCTTCGGCCCGGCTTGCTTGAATCCTGATGGTGCAGTGAGAAAGGGACTCATGTCTGAGTATACCCTGCCACACCTATAGTGGCCAAAAACGATTCAGAAAAGGGGGTGGTGATGAACAGAGTGTCTGAATTAAGCAGACAACTCTTACCCAGTCCAAAGATCAGGGCTTGATCCATCACCGTTATTTATCTCACTGCACCATCCCAGCTCAGAACCTGGCTATGTGCAAATCAGTCTGTCCCTGGCCCAGTGCATCATGGGAACAGGGCAGACTAAACTACCAAGCCAATTCTTCACCAGAAAGGAGACAAGCTACCGGGGACCGGTTTCTGGCATTTCAGCCGTCTTCGGCCCGGCTTGCCTGAATCCTGAGGGTGCAGTGAGAAAGGGACTCATGTCTGAGTATACCCTGCCACACCTATAGTGGCCAAAAACGATTCAGAAAAGGGGGTGGTGACGAACAGAGTGTCTGAATTAAGCAGACCACTCTTACCCAGTATAAAGATCAGGGCTTGATACATCACCGTTATTTATCTCACTGCACCATCCCAGCTCAGAACCTGGCTATATGCAAATCAGTCTGTCCCTGGCCCAGTGCATCATGGGAACAGGGCAGACTAAACTACCAAGCCAATTCTTCACCAGAAAGGAGACAAGCTAACGGGGGCCGGTTTCTGGCATTTCAGCCGTCTTCGGCCCGGCTTGCTTGAATCCTGATGGTGCAGTGAGAAAGGGACTCATGTCTGAGTATACCCTGCCACACCTATAGTGGCCAAAAACGATTCAGAAAAGGGGGTGGTGATGAACAGAGTGTCTGAATTAAGCAGACCACTCTTACCCAGTCCAAAGATCAGGGCTTGATCCATCACCGTTATTTATCTCACTGCACCATCCCAGCTCAGAACCTGGCTATATGCAAATCAGTCTGTCCCTGGCCCAGTGCATCATGGGAACAGGGCAGACTAAACTAGCAAGCCAATTCTTCACCAGAAAGGAGACAAGCTACCGGGGACCAGTTTCTGGCATTTCAGCCGTCTTTGGCCACGCTTGCTTGAATCCTGATGGTGCAGTGAGAAAGGGACTCATGTCTGAGTATACCCTGCCACACCTATAGTGGCCAAAAACGATGCAGAAAAGGGGGTGGTGATTAACAGAGTGTCTGAATTAAGCAGACCACTCTTACCCAGTCCAAAGATCAGGGCTTGATCCATCACCGTTATTTATCTCACTGCACCATCCCAGCTCAGAACCTGGCTATGTGCAAATCAGTCTGTCCCTGGCCCAGTGCATCATGGGAACAGGGCAGACTAAACTACCAAGCCAATTCTTCACCAGAAAGGAGACAAGCTACCGGGGACCGGTTTCTGGCATTTCAGCCGTCTTCGGCCCGGCTTGCCTGAATCCTGAGGGTGCAGTGAGAAAGGGACTCATGTCTGAGTATACCCTGCCACACCTATAGTGGCCAAAAACGATTCAGAAAAGGGGGTGGTGACGAACAGAGTGTCTGAATTAAGCAGACCACTCTTACCCAGTATAAAGATCAGGGCTTGATACATCACCGTTATTTATCTCACTGCACCATCCCAGCTCAGAACCTGGCTATATGCAAATCAGTCTGTCCCTGGCCCAGTGCATCATGGGAACAGGGCAGACTAAACTACCAAGCCAATTCTTCACCAGAAAGGAGACAAGCTAACGGGGGCCGGTTTCTGGCATTTCAGCCGTCTTCGGCCCGGCTTGCTTGAATCCTGATGGTGCAGTGAGAAAGGGACTCATGTCTGAGTATACCCTGCCACACCTATAGTGGCCAAAAACGATTCAGAAAAGGGGGTGGTGATGAACAGAGTGTCTGAATTAAGCAGACCACTCTTACCGAGTCCAAAGATCAGGGCTTGATCCATCACCGTTATTTATCTCACTGCACCATCCCAGCTCAGAACCTGGCTATATGCAAATCAGTCTGTCCCTGGCCCAGTGCATCATGGGAACAGGGCAGACTAAACTACCAAGCCAATTCTTCACCAGAAAGGAGACAAGCTACCGGGGACCGGTTTCTGGCATTTCAGCCGTCTTCGGCCCAGCTTGCTTGAATCCTGATGGTGCAGTGAGAAAGGGACTCATGTCTGAGTATACCCTGCCACACCTATAGTGGCCAAAAACGATTCAGAAAAGGGGGTGGTGATGAACAGAGTGTTTGAATTAAGCAGACCACTCTTACCCAGGCCAAAGATCAGGGCTTGATCCATCACCGTTATTTATCTCACTGCACCATCCCAGCTCAGAACCTGGCTATATGCAAATCAGTCTGTCCCTGGCCCAGTGCATCATGGGAACAGGGCAGACTAAACTACCAAGCCAATTCTTCACCAGAAAGGAGACAAGCTACCGGGGACCGGTTTCTGGCATTTCAGCCGTCTTCGGCCCGGCTTGCTTGAATCCTGATGGTGCAGTGAGAAAGGGACTCATGTCTGAGTATACCCTGCCACACCTATAGTGGCCAAAAACGATTCAGAAAAGGGGGTGGTGATGAACAGAGTGTCTGAATTAAGCAGACCACTCTTACCCAGTCCAAAGATCAGGGCTTGATCCATCACCGTTATTTATCTCACTGCACCATCCCAGCTCAGAACCTGGCTATATGCAAATCAGTCTGTCCCTGGCCCAGCGCATCATGGGAACAGGGCAGACTAAACTACAAAGCCAATTCTTCACCAGAAAGGAGACAAGCTACCGGGGACCGGTTTCTGGCATTTCAGCCGTCTTCGGCCCGGCTTGCTTGAATCCTGATCGTGCAGTGAGAAAGGGACTCATGTCTGAGTATACCCTGCCACACCTATAGTGGCCAAAAACGATTCAGAAAAGGGGGTGGTGATGAACAGAGTGTCTGAATTAAGCAGACCACTCTTACCCAGTCCAAAGATCAGGGCTTGATCCATCACCGTTATTTATCTCACTGCACCATCCCAGCTCAGAACCTGGCTATATGCAAATCAGTCTGTCCCTGGCCCAGTGCATCATGGGAACAGGGCAGACTAAACTACCAAGCCAATTCTTCACCAGAAAGGAGACAAGCTACCGGGGACCAGTTTCTGGCATTTCAGCCGTCTTTGGCCACGCTTGCTTGAATCCTGATGGTGCAGTGAGAAAGGGACTCATGTCTGAGTATACCCTGCCACACCTATAGTGGCCAAAAACGATGCAGAAAAGGGGGTGGTGATTAACAGAGTGTCTGAATTAAGCAGACCACTCTTACCCAGTCCAAAGATCAGGGCTTGATCCATCACCGTTATTTATCTCACTGCACCATCCCAGCTCAGAACCTGGCTATCTGCAAATCAGTCTGTCCCTGGCCCAGTGCATCATGGGAACAGGGCAGACTAAACTACCAAGCCAATTCTTCACCAGAAAGGAGACAAGCTACCGGGGACCGGTTTCTGGCATTTCAGCCGTCTTCGGCCCGGCTTGCTTGAATCCTGATGGTGCAGTGAGAAAGGGACTCATGTCTGAGTATACCCTGCCACACCTATAGTGGCCAAAAACGATTCAGAAAAGGGGGTGGTGACGAACAGAGTGTCTGAATTAAGCAGACCACTCTTACCCAGTCCAAAGATCAGGGCTTGATACATCACTGTTATTTATCTCACTGCACCATCCCAGCTCAGAATCTGGCTATATGCAAATCAGTCTGTCCCTGGCCCAGTGCATCATGGGAATAGGGCAGACTAAACTACCAAGCCAATTCTTCACCAGAAAGGAGACAAGCTACCGGGGACCGGTTTCTGGCATTTCAGCCGTCTTCGGCCCGGCTTGCTTGAATCCTGATGGTGCAGTGAGAAAGGGACTCATGTCTGAGTATACCCTGCCACACCTATAGTGGCCAAAAACGATTCAGAAAAGGGGGTGGTGATGAACAGAGTGTCTGAATTAAGCAGACCACTCTTACCGAGTCCAAAGATCAGGGCTTGATCCATCACCGTTATTTATCTCACTGCACCATCCCAGCTCAGAACCTGGCTATATGCAAATCAGTCTGTCCCTGGCCCAGTGCATCATGGGAACAGGGCAGACTAAACTACCAAGCCAATTCTTCACCAGAAAGGAGACAAGCTACCGGGGACCGGTTTCTGGCATTTCAGCCGTCTTCGGCCCGGCTTGCTTGAATCCTGATGGTGCAGTGAGAAAGGGACTCATGTCTGAGTATACCCTGCCACACCTATAGTGGCCAAAAACGATTCAGAAAAGGGGGTGGTGATGAACAGAGTGTTTGAATTAAGCAGGCCACTCTTACCCAGTCCAAAGATCAGGGCTTGATCCATCACCGTTATTTATCTCACTGCACCATCCCAGCTCAGAACCTGGCTATATGCAAATCAGTCTGTCCCTGGCCCAGTGCATCATGGGAACAGGGCAGACTAAACTACCAAGCCAATTCTTCACCAGAAAGGAGACAAGCTACCGGGGACCGGTTTCTGGCATTTCAGCCATCTTCGGCCCGGCTTGCTTGAATCCTGATGGTGCAGTGAGAAAGGGACTCATGTCTGAGTATACCCTGCCACACCTATAGTGGCCAAAAACGATTCAGAAAAGGGGGTGGTGATGAACAGAGTGTCTGAATTAAGCAGACCACTCTTACCCAGTCCAAAGACCAGGGCTTGGTCCATCACCGTTATTTATCTCACTGCACCATCCCAGCTCAGAACCTGGCTATATGCAAATCAGCCTGTCCCTGGCCCAGTGCATCATGGGAACAGGGCAGACTAAACTACAAAGCCAATTCTTCACCAGAAAGGAGACAAGCTACCGGGGACCGGTTTCTGGCATTTCAGCCGTCTTCGGCCCGGCTTGCTTGAATCCTGATCGTGCAGTGAGAAAGGGACTCATGTCTGAGTATACCCTGCCACACCTATAGTGGCCAAAAACGATTCAGAAAAGGGGGTGGTGATGAACAGAGTGTCTGAATTAAGCAGACCACTCTTACCCAGTCCAAAGATCAGGGCTTGATCCATCACCGTTATTTATCTCACTGCACCATCCCAGCTCAGAACCTGGCTATATGCAAATCAGTCTGTCCCTGGCCCAGTGCATCATGGGAACAGGGCAGACTAAACTACCAAGCCAATTCTTCACCAGAAAGGAGACAAGCTACCGGGGACCAGTTTCTGGCATTTCAGCCGTCTTTGGCCATGCTTGCTTGAATCCTGATGGTGCAGTGAGAAAGGGACTCATGTCTGAGTATACCCTGCCACACCTATAGTGGCCAAAAACGATGCAGAAAAGGGGGTGGTGATTAACAGAGTGTCTGAATTAAGCAGACCACTCTTACCCAGTCCAAAGATCAGGGCTTGATCCATCACCGTTATTTATCTCACTGCACCATCCCAGCTCAGAACCTGGCTATCTGCAAATCAGTCTGTCCCTGGCCCAGTGCATCATGGGAACAGGGCAGACTAAACTACCAAGCCAATTCTTCACCAGAAAGGAGACAAGCTACCGGGGACCGGTTTCTGGCATTTCAGCCGTCTTCGGCCCGGCTTGCTTGAATCCTGATGGTGCAGTGAGAAAGGGACTCATGTCTGAGTATACCCTGCCACACCTATAGTGGCCAAAAACGATTCAGAAAAGGGGGTGGTGACGAACAGAGTGTCTGAATTAAGCAGACCACTCTTACCCAGTCCAAAGATCAGGGCTTGATACATCACTGTTATTTATCTCACTGCACCATCCCAGCTCAGAATCTGGCTATATGCAAATCAGTCTGTCCCTGGCCCAGTGCATCATGGGAATAGGGCAGACTAAACTACCAAGCCAATTCTTCACCAGAAAGGAGACAAGCTACCGGGGACCGGTTTCTGGCATTTCAGCCGTCTTCGGCCCGGCTTGCTTGAATCCTGATGGTGCAGTGAGAAAGGGACTCATGTCTGAGTATACCCTGCCACACCTATAGTGGCCAAAAACGATTCAGAAAAGGGGGTGGTGATGAACAGAGTGTCTGAATTAAGCAGACCACTCTTACCGAGTCCAAAGATCAGGGCTTGATCCATCACCGTTATTTATCTCACTGCACCATCCCAGCTCAGAACCTGGCTATATGCAAATCAGTCTGTCCCTGGCCCAGTGCATCATGGGAACAGGGCAGACTAAACTACCAAGCCAATTCTTCACCAGAAAGGAGACAAGCTACCGGGGACCGGTTTCTGGCATTTCAGCCGTCTTCGGCCCGGCTTGCTTGAATCCTGATGGTGCAGTGAGAAAGGGACTCATGTCTGAGTATACCCTGCCACACCTATAGTGGCCAAAAACGATTCAGAAAAGGGGGTGGTGATGAACAGAGTGTTTGAATTAAGCAGGCCACTCTTACCCAGTCCAAAGATCAGGGCTTGATCCATCACCGTTATTTATCTCACTGCACCATCCCAGCTCAGAACCTGGCTATATGCAAATCAGTCTGTCCCTGGCCCAGTGCATCATGGGAACAGGGCAGACTAAACTACCAAGCCAATTCTTCACCAGAAAGGAGACAAGCTACCGGGGACCGGTTTCTGGCATTTCAGCCATCTTCGGCCCGGCTTGCTTGAATCCTGATGGTGCAGTGAGAAAGGGACTCATGTCTGAGTATACCCTGCCACACCTATAGTGGCCAAAAACGATTCAGAAAAGGGGGTGGTGATGAACAGAGTGTCTGAATTAAGCAGACCACTCTTACCCAGTCCAAAGACCAGGGCTTGGTCCATCACCGTTATTTATCTCACTGCACCATCCCAGCTCAGAACCTGGCTATATGCAAATCAGCCTGTCCCTGGCCCAGTGCATCATGGGAACAGGGCAGACTAAACTACCAAGCCAATTCTTCACCAGAAAGGAGACAAGCTACCGGGGACCGGTTTCTGGCATTTCAGCCGTCTTCGGCCCGGCTTGCTTGAATCCTGATGGTGCAGTGAGAAAGGGACTCATGTCTTAGTATACCCTGCCACACCTATAGTGGCCAAAAACGATTCAGAAAAGGGGGTGGTGATGAACAGAGTGTCTGAATTAAGCAGACCACTCTTACCCAGTCCAAAGATCAGGGCTTGATCCATCACCGTTATTTATCTCACTGCACCATCCCAGCTCAGAACCTTGCTATATGCAAATCAGTCTGTCCCTGGCCCAGTGCATCATGGGAACAGGGCAGACTAAACTACCAAGCCAATTCTTCACCAGAAAGGAGACAAGCTACCGGGGACCGGTTTCTGGCATTTCAGCCGTCTTCGGCCCGGCTTGCTTGAATCCTGATGGTGCAGTGAGAAAGGGACTCATGTCTGAGTATACCCTGCCACACCTATAGTGGCCAAAAACGATTCAGAAAAGGGGGTGGTGATGAACAGAGTGTCTGAATTAAGCAGACCACTCTTACCCAGTCCAAAGATCAGGGCTTGATCCATCACCGTTATTTATCTCACTGCACCATCCCAGCTCAGAACCTGGCTATATGCAAATCAGTCTGTCCCTGGCCCAGTGCATCATGGGAACAGGGCAGACTAAACTACCAGGCCAATTCTTCACCAGAAAGGAGACAAGCTACCGGGGACCGGTTTCTGGCATTTCAGCCGTCTTCGGCCCAGCTTGCTTGAATCCTGATGGTGCAGTGAGAAAGGGACTCATGTCTGAGTATACCCTGCCACACCTATAGTGGCCGAAAACGATTCAGAAAAGGGGGTGGTGATGAACAGAGTGTCTGAATTAAGCAGACCACTCTTACCCAGTCCAAAGATCAGGGCTTGATCCATCACCGTTATTTATCTCACTGCACCATCCCAGCTCAGAACCTGGCTGTATGCAAATCAGTCTGTCCCTGGCCCAGTGCATCATGGGAACAGTGCAGACTAAACTACCAAGCCAATTCTTCACCAGAAAGGAGACAAGCTATCGGGGACCGGTTTCTGGCATTTCAGACGTCTTCGGCCCGGCTTGCTTGAATCCTGATGGTGCAGTGAGAAAGGGACTCATGTCTGAGTATACCCTGCCACACCTATAGTGGCCAAAAACGATTCAGAAAAGGGGGTGGTGATGAACAGAGTGTCTGAATTAAGCAGACCACTCTTACCCAGTTCAAAGATCAGGGCTTGATCCATTACCGTTATATATCTCACTGCACCATCCCAGCTCAGAACCTGGCTATTTGCAAATCAGTCTGTCCCTGGCCCAGTGCATCATGGGAACCGGGCAGACTAAACTACCAATCTAATTCTTCACCAGAAAGGAGACAAGCTACCGGGGACCGGTTTCTGGCATTTCAGCTGTCTTCGGCCCCGCTTGCTTGAATCCTGATGGTGCAGTGAGAAAGGGACTCATGTCTGAGTATACCCTGCCACACCTATAGTGGCCAAAAACGATTCAGAAAAGGGGGTGGTGATGAACAGAGTGTCTGAATTAAGAAGACCACTCTTACCCAGTCCAAAGATCAGGGCTTGATCCATCACCGTTATTTATCTCACTGCACCATCCCAGCTCAGAACCTGGCTATATGCAAATCAGTCTGTCCCTGGCCCAGTGCATCATGGGAACAGAGCAGACTAAACTACAAAGACAATTCTTCACCAGAAAGGAGACAAGCTACCGGGGACCGGTTTCTGGCATTTCAGCCGTCTTCGGCCCGGCTTGCTTGAATCCTGATGGTGCAGTGAGAAAGGGACTCATGTCTGAGTATACCCTGCCACACCTATAGTGGCCAAAAACGATTCAGAAAAGGGGGTGGTGATGAACAGAGTGTCTGAATTAAGAAGACCACTCTTACCCAGTCCAAAGATCAGGGCTTGATCCATCACCGTTATTTATCTCACTGCACCATCCCAGCTCAGAACCTGGCTATATGCAAATCAGTCTGTCCCTGGCCCAGTGCATCATGGGAACAGGGCAGACTAAACTACCAAGCCAATTCTTCACCAGAAAGGAGACAAGCTACCGGGGACCGGTTTCTGGCATTTCAGCCGTCTTCGGCCCGGCTTGCTTGAATCCTGATGGTGCAGTGAGAAAGGGACTCATGTCTGAGTATACCCTGCCACACCTATAGTGGCCAAAAACGATTCAGAAAAGGGGGTGGTGATTAACAGAGTGTCTGAATTAAGCAGACCACTCTTACCCAGTCCAAAGATCAGGGCTTGATCCATCACCGTTATTTATCTCACTGCACCATCCCAGCTCAGAACCTGGCTATATGCAAATCAGTCTGTCCCTGGCCCAGTGCATCATGGGAACAGGGCAGACTAAACTACCAGGCCAATTCTTCACCAGAAAGGAGACAAGCTACCGGGGACCGGTTTCTGGCATTTCAGCCGTCTTCGGCCCAGCTTGCTTGAATCCTGATGGTGCAGTGAGAAAGGGACTCATGTCTGAGTATACCCTGCCACACCTATAGTGGCCGAAAACGATTCAGAAAAGGGGGTGGTGATGAACAGAGTGTCTGAATTAAGCAGACCACTCTTACCCAGTCCAAAGATCAGGGCTTGATCCATCACTGTTATTTATCTCACTGCACCATCCCAGCTCAGAACCTGGCTGTATGCAAATCAGTCTGTCCCTGGCCCAGTGCATCATGGGAACAGTGCAGACTAAACTACCAAGCCAATTCTTCACCAGAAAGGAGACAAGCTATCGGGGACCGGTTTCTGGCATTTCAGACGTCTTCGGCCCGGCTTGCTTGAATCCTGATGGTGCAGTGAGAAAGGGACTCATGTCTGAGTATACCCTGCCACACCTATAGTGGCCAAAAACGATTCAGAAAAGGGGGTGGTGATGAACAGAGTGTCTGAATTAAGCAGACCACTCTTACCCAGTTCAAAGATCAGGGCTTGATCCATTACCGTTATGTATCTCACTGCACCATCCCAGCTCAGAACCTGGCTATTTGCAAATCAGTCTGTCCCTGGCCCAGTGCATCATGGGAACCGGGCAGACTAAACTACCAATCTAATTCTTCACCAGAAAGGAGACAAGCTACCGGGGACCGGTTTCTGGCATTTCAGCTGTCTTCGGCCCCGCTTGCTTGAATCCTGATGGTGCAGTGAGAAAGGGACTCATGTCTGAGTATACCCTGCCACACCTATAGTGGCCAAAAACGATTCAGAAAAGGGGGTGGTGATGAACAGAGTGTCTGAATTAAGAAGACCACTCTTACCCAGTCCAAAGATCAGGGCTTGATCCATCACCGTTATTTATCTCACTGCACCATCCCAGCTCAGAACCTGGCTATATGCAAATCAGTCTGTCCCTGGCCCAGTGCATCATGGGAACAGAGCAGACTAAACTACAAAGACAATTCTTCACCAGAAAGGAGACAAGCTACCGGGGACCGGTTTCTGGCATTTCAGCCGTCTTCGGCCCGGCTTGCTTGAATCCTGATGGTGCAGTGAGAAAGGGACTCATGTCTGAGTATACCCTGCCACACCTATAGTGGCCAAAAACGATTCAGAAAAGGGGGTGGTGATGAACAGAGTGTCTGAATTAAGAAGACCACTCTTACCCAGTCCAAAGATCAGGGCTTGATCCATCACCGTTATTTATCTCACTGCACCATCCCAGCTCAGAACCTGGCTATATGCAAATCAGTCTGTCCCTGGCCCAGTGCATCATGGGAACAGGGCAGACTAAACTACCAAGCCAATTCTTCACCAGAAAGGAGACAAGCTACCGGGGACCGGTTTCTGGCATTTCAGCCGTCTTCGGCCCGGCTTGCTTGAATCCTGATGGTGCAGTGAGAAAGGGACTCATGTCTGAGTATACCCTGCCACACCTATAGTGGCCAAAAACGATTCAGAAAAGGGGGTGGTGATGAACAGAGTGTCTGAATTAAGCAGACCACTCTTACCCACTCTTACTCACTCTTACTGATTGCTTATCTATATTAGACTCTTATACGACTGCTACTGGACTAAAATCATGGCACGGATGCCTTAATATTTGTTTCCAGAGTGTTTACTAGGGATGTACACTGTGACCTGAGTGCCCTACTAACTTGCAATCCATTCACTACTGCCTATTATTCCGTTCTCAACAGTGTGTTTACTCACCCTCTGGGGTGCTATAATCTTACTCGAATCGTCATTGCAGGGCTTCAATATTATTGCTTCTAGATTGTTATTAGTGTGCATACTCTTGTGCAAGTACTACCCTACTTTGCAACTCACTCCCTACCGTATATTACACTGTTTTCAAAAGTTTGTTTTCCTACCTACTGTTTCTGTAAAGCGCTCTGATATCTGCAAAGATCTTGTTCGCGCTATATAAAACTCTAAAATAAATAAATAAAATACCCAGTCCAAAGATCAGGGCTTGATCCATCACCGTTATTTATCTCACTGCACCATCCCAGCTCAGAACCTGGCTATATGCAAATCAGTCTGTCCCTGGCCCAGTGCATCATGGGAACAGGGCAGACTAAACTACCAAGCCAATTCTTCACCAGAAAGGAGACAAGCTACCGGGGACCGGTTTCTGGCATTTCAGCCGTCTTCGGCCCGGTCCATCACCACCCCTTGTTGTTAATTATTTTGTCCACCCTAAGCGTGGAAGGGTATACTCAGATGTGAGTCCCTTGCTCATTGCACCATCAGGATTCAAGCAAGCCGGGCCGACGACGGCTGAAATGCCAGAAACCGGTCCCCGGAAGCTTGTTTCCTTCCCAGTGTAAGAATTAACTTGGTAGTTTGGTTTGCCCTGTTCCCATCATGCACTGGGACAGGAACAGACTAATTTGCATATAGCCAGGTTCTGAACTGGGATGGTGCAGTGAGCTAAAAAACGGTGTTGGATCTAGCCCTGATCTCTTGACTGGGTGAGAGTATTCTGATTAATTCAGAAACTCTGTCCATCACCACCCCTTGTTGTTAATTATTTTGTCCATCCTAAGCGTGGAAGGGTATACTCAGATGTGAGTCCCTTGCTCATTGCACCATCAGGATTCAAGCAAGCCGGGCCGACGACGGCTGAAATGCCAGAAACCGGTCCCCGGAAGCTTGTTTCCTTCCCAGTGTAAGAATTGGCTTGGTAGTTTGGTTTGCCCTGTTCCCATCATGAACTGGGACAGGAACAGACTAATTTGCATATAGCCAGGTTCTGAACTGGGATGGTGCAGTGAGCTAAAAAACGGTGTTGGATCTAGCCCTGATCTCTTGACTGGGTGAGAGTATTCTGCTTAATTCAGAAACTCTGTCCATCACCACCCCTTGTTGTTAATTATTTTGTCCACCCTAAGCGTGGAAGGGTATACTCAGATGTGAGTCCCTTGCTCATTGCACCATCAGGATTCAAGCAAGCCGGGCCGACGACAGCTGAAATGCCAGAAACCGGTCCCCGGAAGCTTGTTTCCTTCCCAGTGTAAGAATTGGCTTGGTAGTTTGGTTTGCCCTTTTCCCATCATGCACTGGGACAGGAACAGACTAATTGGCATATAGCCAGGTTCTGAACTGGGATGGTGCAGTGAGCTAAAAAACGGTGTTGGATCTAGCCCTGATCTCTTGACTGGGTGAGAGTATTCTTCTTAATTCAGAAACTCTGTCCATCACCACCGCTTGTTGTTAATTATTTTGTCCACCCTAAGCGTGGAAGGGTATACTCAGATGTGAGTCCCTTGCTCATTGCACCATCAGGATTCAAGCAAGCCGGGCCGACGACGGCTGAAATGCCAGAAACCGGTCCCCAGAAGCTTGTTTCCTTCCCAGTGTAAGAATTGGCTTGGTAGTTTGGTTTGCCCTGTTCCCATCATGCACTTGGACAGGAACAGACTAATTTGCATATAGCCAGGTTCTGAACTGGGATGGTGCAGTGAGCTAAAAAACGGTGTTGGATCTAGCCCTGATCTCTTGACTGGGTGAGAGTATTCTGCTTAATTCAGAAACTCTGTCCATCACCACCCCTTGTTGTTAATTATTTTGTCCACCCTAAGCGTGGAAGGGTATACTCAGATGTGAGTCCCTTGCTCATTGCACCATCAGGATTCAAGCAAGCCGGGCCGACGACGGCTGAAATGCCAGAAACCGGTCCCCGGAAGCTTGTTTCCTTCCCAGTGTAAGAATTGGCTTGGTAGTTTGGTTTGTCCTGTTCCCATCATGCACTGGGACAGGAACAGACTAATTTGCATATAGCCAGGTTCTGAACAGGGATGGTGCAGTGAGCTAAAAAACGGTGTTGGATCTAGCCCTGATCTCTTGACTGGGTGAGAGTATTCTGCTTAATTCAGAAACTCTGTCCATCACCACCCCTTGTTGTTAATTATTTTGTCCACCCTAAGCGTGGAAGGGTATATTCAGATGTGAGTCCCTTGCTCATTGCACCATCAGGATTCAAGCAAGCCGGGCCGACGACGGCTGAAATGCCAGAAACCGGTCCCCAGAAGCTTGTTTCCTTCCCAGTGTAAGAATTGGCTTGGTAGTTTGGTTTGTCCTGTTCCCATCATGCACTGGGACAGGAACAGACTAATTTGCATATAGCCAGGTTCTGAACAGGGATGGTGCAGTGAGCTAAAAAACAGTGTTGGATCTAGCCCTGATCTCTTGACTGGGTGAGAGTATTCTGCTTAATTCAGAAACTCTGTCCATCACCACCCCTTGTTGTTAATTATTTTGTCCACCCTAAGCGTGGAAGGGTATACTCAGATGTGAGTCCCTTGCTCATTGCACCATCAGGATTCAAGCAAGCCGGGCCGACGATGGCTGAAATGCCAGAAACTGGTCCCCGGAAGCCTGTTTCCTTCCCAGTGTAAGAATAGGCTTGGTAGTTTGGTTTGCCCTGTTCCCATCATGCACTGGGACAGGAACAGACTAATTTGCATATAGCCAGGTTCTGAACTGGGATGGTGCAGTGAGCTAAAAAACGGTGTTGGATCTAGCCCTGATCTCTTGACTGGGTGAGAGTATTCTGCCTAATTCAGAAACTCTGTCCATCACCACCCCTTGTTGTTAATTATTTTGTCCACCCTAAGCGTGGAAGGGTATACTCAGATGTGAGTCCCTTGCTCATTGCACCATCAGGATTCAAGTAAGCCGGGCCGACGACGGCTGAAATGCCAGAAACCGGTCCCCGGAATTTTGTTTCCTTCCCAGTGTAAGAAATGGCTTGGTGGTTTGGTTTGCCCTGTTCCCATCATGCACTTGGACAGGAACAGACTAATTTGCATATAGCCAGGTTCTGAACTGGGATGGTGCAGTGAGCTAAAAAACGGTGTTGGATCTAGCCCTGATCTCTTGACTGGGTGAGAGTATTCTGCTTAATTCAGAAACTCTTTCCATCACCACCCCTTGTTGTTAATTATTTTGTCCACCCTAAGCGTGGAAGGGTATACTCAGATGTGAGTCCCTTGTTCATTGCACCATCAGGATTCAAGCAAGCCGGGCCGACGACGGCTGAAATGCCAGAAACCGGTCCCCAGAAGCTTGTTTCCTTCCCAGTGTAAGAATTGGCTTGGTAGTTTGGTTTGCCCTGTTCCCATCATGCACTGGGACAGGAACAGACTCATTTGCATATAGCCAGGTTCTGAACTGGGATGGTGCAGTGAGCTAAAAAACGGTGTTGGATCTAGCCCTGATCTCTTGACTGGGTGAGAGTATTCTGCTTAATTCAGAAACTCTGTCCATCACCACCCCTTGTTGTTAATTATTTTGTCCACCCTAAGTGTGGAAGGGTATACTCAGATGTGAGTCCCTTGCTCATTGCACCATCAGGATTCAAGCAAGCCGGGCCGACGACGGCTGAAATGCCAGAAACCGGTCCCCGGAAGCTTGTTTCCTTCCCAGGGTAAGAATTGGCTTGGTAGTTTGGTTTGCCCTGTTCCCATCATGCACTGGGACAGGAGCAGACTAATTTGCATATAGCCAGGTTCTGAACTGGGATGGTGCAGTGAGCTAAAAAACGGTTTTGGATCTAGCCCTGATCTCTTGACTGGGTGAGAGTATTCTGCTTAATTCAAAAACTCTGTCCATCACCACCCCTTGTTGTTAATCAATATCTACAAGGGTGGCGTAAATATGGAGAGCATTAAAATTAGTCATAACAGGGCAAAATGAGGAGAAATGCTATATTGTTTCTCGTTTCTATGTGTGCTGCATTGTGCAGTACATACAGAAACAGCAAAACGCAATTGCGATATGCAACTTCTATCGGTGCTGCACAATGCAGCATTCACAGGAGTTACAAATCATCATTTGTGATTGTTTATGTGCAGGAAGGGGCACCTTCAAGTCAACGCCGTCTCATCTTCATGTTTTAACATCCTACTCCAAAATATCTTCCGATGGATCCCCACCGAGCCCAGGAAGACGGTAACCCAGGCTCTCGTCACCAGCCGACTGGACTACAGAAACACCCTCTACACCGGAACCACAGCAAAACTACAGAAAAGACTCCAAAGCATCCAGAACGCCTCCGCACGACTCATCCTGGACATCCCCCGACACAGCCACATCTCCGGACACCTGAGAGGCCTGCACTGGTGCCCCGTCAGCAAGAGGATCACGTTCCGACTCCTCACCCACGCACACAAAGCCCTCCACGACCTGGGCCCCAGGTACCTCAACAACCGCCTGACCTTCTACACTCCCACCCGTCATCTACGATCGACCAGCCACGCCCTCGCCGCCATTTCACGCATCCGAAGAGCCACCATGGGAGGAAGATCCTTCTCCTACCTGACAGCCAAGATTTGGAACTCCCTCCCCATCCACCTCCGCCTGACCCAAGATCACCTCTCCTTCAGGAAGCAACTCAAGACCTGGCTGTTTGAGCAGTAGCAGACCCCCCTCCCCCAAGCGCCTTGAGACCCTCAGGGTGAGTAGCGTGCTATATAAATGCCTTGATTGATTGATTGATTAAACTCTCACTATCGCTCGCAGGCAAGATTGCACTAGTCAAAATGATTATTTTGCCAAAATTTTTGTATCGCTTCATAAATCTGCCATTGATACTCTCTAGTCCTTTCTTTAAGACACTGAAATCTTTATTGGTCTCTTTGGTCTGGGCGAATGGTCAGGCTCGGGTGTCCTGGGCTCTCTTGTAGCTTCCAACATCTCAGGGTCGGAGGGTCGCGCTAAACATGAAATTGTACGCACTATGTGCACAGGCACAATTACTGCATTATTGGTTGCATCCAATGCCCTTCCAGCCTCACAAGACAGTGGAGGCCGATGCAGTGGCGCCTGTTCCACTCAGGGTAGCTACATATCAACCCTATAAGTGGCCTAGAGATGACATAGACACATCTGAAAACTTGCGGTGGGCTTGGGATGGAATGCGGAGATGGGCGGGAGCAAAGGTTCGATATGCCCCTTCTATTCCCCTTGCACAGAACCCTATGTTACCCAATATTAAAGATGAAATCAGCGACAGAGTGGCACAAAATTTGTCTCTACACACATTTGCTGACCTATACCGAGGGTATGTTCAGAGGTCTCCCAGTTGCAGACGAAGGACAAAGTGTGCCTTTTGGGGTGGTATTCTTTTATCACAAACTTCGGGCCGCATGTAAGGCACTACATATTGACTTTCCCTCCCAGCCAAACCCAATGAACGCTCTGGAAAATCTCTTGCGGACACCATCTTCACATAGACTCATTATCAGGCTGTAAACTTCCATGCAGAGGAATGCCCCTGTGACTGTTTCCAACGCTCAACATAAAGGGTCTGTCGAGATGCCATCCCCCCTGACGGACAACCAATGGTCGTACTGCTGTGCCTAGATGACCGAATTGTCACCCAAATATAAACTCAGATTAATTAATTGCAAATTTTTGCACCGCTACAATAGAACGCCCATCGGTCCACACGGAATGGGTTTGAGGGAGGGTGATAGTTGCTAGCGTTGTGGGGCAGCCGCCGCCACATTCTTACACATGGCGTGGACCTGTCCGCTCATCACCGAATATTGGTCTGCGATCTTTGAGGCCATAAATCAGATCCTGGAGCTGTCGCTTTCTCCAACCCCACTCCTGGTTCTGCTAGGCTATGGGAAAGACACACACATTAAGAAACGCAAACTGCATGCACTGTTGCTGCTCTTCGCCAAGCGTCAAATAGCCCAGTTGTGGGGTAGAAAGAGTAAACCTACTACCGCGCACTGGATCAGCGAGGTCACCTATGGCCAGATGCAATTAGCTACGTTCTGGGAGCTCATGCCGCCCGCCTCCAGGCCTAAAGAAATATGGGGGCCCTTCATCGACTGGGCTCGGGAACGGGCAGGTGGATCTGGAGGAGGAGCTGGGACTGTCAACAATGTTGGTTCCACTTGAAGGTGCAACTCTTGCGGGGATTTAATGTCAGTGGTGTTGGGATACTTACTGATTCTTTCTTGTTTGCATTATGTGATAGTCATTATTTATTGTAGACTCCTCGTGACAATGGCCATGTTTCTACTTGTCAACGTACTTTTCTCTTTCTATTGTGATTTACAATGCTACTTTATGGGGTGGCTGACGGCCCCTGCTGTTACATCATCTCCTGTACTACTGTATTGGAAATGCACTGTTTCCTTCTCTTTTCTTTTTCCCTTTTCTTTTTTGGGGGGCTCTGTTTTTTTGATTTGTATTTGTGTTATATTTGAAAATCAATAAAGAAATTTAAAAAGGTAAAAAAAAGTAAAATAGCATTATATCCATTTAGTTCATCAAGAATAATAAAAAACAAATATAATATGCCTGCTTTCAAAAAGAATGTGTAGACCTTTATCATTTTTAAAGTTGGAATTAGTCATTTTCAAAAAGTGATCTTTAACAACAAAAAAGGCTTAACTTGTCGTATTGGATAGTCTGCCTCAAAAGGTGCAGACTCTATCTCTACACCACATAAGACAACAAAACATACATTTCAGGTTGATTATAATATTTCTACTGTGCTAAAACAACAATAAATAGAAGATTTTGTATAATGTTAAACGAGCTTTCTCATAGGCTCAAGTTATTTGGAATCTATCATTTTATAGGGTTGGTTATAAAAAGAAAACCGTCTTTAACATCTGCATTCTGTCAGAAAAGACTAATTAAAATAAGATAATATTCTACTACATTGCATTGTGACTTTGCTAAGATGGTACCAGGGCTTTTAATGGGATAAAAAAACTGGTGGGGGGGGGGGCTCTCAAAGGTGTGTGACTGATGTAATTAAGGGTGTGGCTTAAAAAACACATAAGCTAAAATGGTGTGCTTATCAAAGTGCACCGCTCAATTGGAATTTTGGTGCTTCTGTCATTGCATCCAGAAATATAATACAATAGGTAACACTACACCTACAACAGGCCAACACATTTGGCTTTACCAATGGTTGTTATTTGCATAAGATCAAAAGCAACCACTACGGCTTTGTTGTATATAACATTGAAAATGCCTACGTTCTGAAATGATGGGACTGTGAACAAACTATAACGAGTCACTTTGAAGTCTCGTCAAAGGCAGAGAAGGGTGGTACTGCTGCAGAGTTAAGATTTATTTTTCATCGAGGGTGAGGGCAAAAATAGAATGCCCGATAGTGGCCTGTTTTAGCACCTGCTTTTTAGAACTGTCGTGATCAGCACAGGCAGAACTCAGCCCACTTAAATCCCCAGATGGTACTCATAATATATAAACATAACTATACTCCATTGTATCGTTTAGTCCAATTTTCTCACTTACCCTCAATTGAGTGCGAAAATACAGTACTATAATTTCTTGAGTTTAGTTGTGAATTAATCAGGATTCTAGCATTTTAGAAAATTAGTATTTGCTCTATTTAAAACAATGAAAGTGAGACATTGTGTTATTAGTTGACGGGTTTGAGACTTTAAATAAGTGTCACTTTCCCTGACTGAGAGTTCAACTAAAGCTGCTAAATAAACCAGAGCCCACCCCCAGGTAAT
Organism: Lissotriton vulgaris; assembly: GCF_964263255.1. NCBI lineage: Eukaryota > Metazoa > Chordata > Amphibia > Caudata > Salamandridae > Lissotriton > Lissotriton vulgaris. The sequence continues at coordinate 1,403,892,844 of NC_141691.1, read as the reverse complement.
TAGGCACAGAGCAGGGGTAACGTAAAGGAAATGTGTGAAGTATGTATGCAGTACTCACACAATAATATAGTAAAACAACAGACAAGAAAAAATGAAATAAATGTAATAAATAAATCACAAAATTCAAATCATTAGCAGTGGAATTATAAGTTTTTTAAAGCTTAAAGTGAAAAATAGCACCACAAAGCATCAACCACGGTCATTTGTTGATTGCACAGGTCTGGGACAAGGACACATTTAAGGCTGCTTACAATTCCGATTAAATCAGATACAAGGACCAGATACGTTCCCATCGAAAAGTTATTTTCTCACTTAGAAACTCTTATGGACATGGAAAGTTTTTGGCAGAACAAGGTGGTATGTTGACATCAAGAGAAGGGGCTCAACTTCAACAGATTCCAGTGTCAGAGCAAAGCTTCATGACGCTGTTGGTTTAGGTGGTCTAAACCACAGAGCAAGAAAAGTTCACGTTCCCTGCCCTGGAGTCAATCAAACCTTTTCGATGGCAGCACCGCGGAAGCTGCTAGGGCTTGAACAGTACACAGGTGAAGGGGAGAGAGGATTCGGCATCAATGGATTCCAGCATCGAGAGAAGAAAGCAGAAGTTTGGAAAAACTCAGGTCCAGCAGTTATTCACTCTTGTAGGTTCTGCTGTGCAGGCTGGACCCGGTCTCTTGTTGGTTTACCAGGTAAAAAAACATCATGACACAAAGAGGAGCAGTGCAGCTCATGTGTAATATGGCCCATGGTCAATTTATTTAAGAAGGAACTCAATCATAAACAAAATCCTATTTTGGAGTTCATTTGAAAGGATCCCACTTTCTTTAGAACAACCTGTACTGCAGGGGCAACCACATTTTACTTTTTTAGAGCAAATCATTATTGCTTGTAAACAACCCCCAATGTAAGTTATGGTGACTGTAGCTATGGGCAGTTTTATTTATTAGATGCTCAACTATTAAACATTCCTCTGACCTCTAAAGAAAAACCTGAGCTAGTGCAGACAATTGAAAGGCTTGAATTGACAATGATCTCCAGTAAGCAGTTACTTTGTTTAAGGATGCCTTGAGGTCAATATGAAGAAATGACCCCGTAATAATGATGTACTGTATATCCAAGAAATCAATACTTGGTTGTGATTATAGGACCCTAAGATTGACTTGGAAACTGAGAGACTTTCCTCTCCATTGCAGTATTTGCAGGGTAAGTGTAGAAGTAGAGAACATGTACCAGAGGTTGTGGTAGTAAAGAGTGAAAAGGTTCAATAAGAAGTGATTCAGTCTCAATTATTATTGTGTAACAAGGATTTCTGGGAGGTATTTGAGAAGGTCTAAGCTAGTTCCCCCCCGTAGCAAAGCATTCTCAGTGAAACAACTGAGATGGACTCTTTTTTTTCAGACTATAGGGCATATGTACAAGGGGCTAACGCCACCTTAGCAGCATTTCTCCGACGGTTTTGCAGTGATATTGTTATCGCCATATGTACAAGCTGCCGCTAACTTCTGTTAGCTGCAGTTTTCCAGCAAAAACGTCCATTATAAAGATCGCCCCTTTTGTTAGCGATAATGACATACAAGGGAAGCCTTCCTGTGCAAAAGAGACTGCTTACCCCACTTTGCGATATTTACAATAGGATTCTTTAAGTTTGGAGAACCCACAAAACTGCCTCTAATTGCAGTTAGAGACAGTTGTTTAGGATCAGAAAATGGCTGGTCTTAAAAAGGGAGATAACCCTTGAGGCCTCATTTCAGAAGGTTATGTTGCTGGACCACGCTGCAAGCAATGTAGCTGCGCTGCCCTGTGACAAAACTACAGGGCAGGACGGCTCACCATCAGTAAGACAGTGCGCATTACTGGGCCTCACTCATGATAAGTGTTGCAGCGCTGAGACAAGACAGCATTGCAACACTTTTCACTAACCCCTTCCATGACACAAGTAATGACAGACACGTCTGGAATCCTGACATATCTGTCTGCGATAAAGTCACGCATTTCTGCAGTCATGTCACAACCATGACGCAACTCCAGCAATACATGGCCAAGCCTATCCCTGTGGCACTGCGTTACCCCTACGCCTGCTATCATGCATACGCCTGCTATCATGCAGGCATAAGGCACTGATGCAGTGCTGTCCTTAAGGGGTACCCGGCTTTCGGGACACTTGGAGATCCATTAGTGGTGGTTGTGTGCTGTGTTGTCATCGTCTGTAAGCGTTGGCGGAGTGGTGGTGCTGAGGGAGTTGATGAGACGTACTTCGGTGGCCTTGATCCAGCTGCGAGAGAGGCAATGATGGCAGTTGTGTACAGTGATGAATTATCATGGAGAGAGAGAGGACTGGATAGCCAGTCCTTGTAACCAGGGAGATTATATGTAATCAATAAAGGACTGGTCTATTGTAAATAAATAATTCAGAACTGTATGTATTGGGGAACAGATTGTGTTCCTTCATGAAGCCCTCACCCACCAACCTAGTCGGTGGCAAGCTTCATCATCGGGCCCACCCAGTGACACCGGATGTCTCCCGGGTGTGCTTCAACGGAGAACCGCCACAGCCGAATAGGATTCTGAAGGGTTGAGACCACCATTAGTGGTCCCTCCCTCTGCCGGGAATCTCTATAGGGGCATTTGCTTCAAAACAGCAGTTTATGCTTGGAGTGGGAATCTCACCTCCCACACGTAAGGCAGCTTAGCTCGTGCAACACATTTTACAACCACATAATCACTCCTAGTACAACCATCACACTACAATGGTCCTGAGGAAAGCAAGTTTGATAAAGGCCTTGCTGAAAACATATAGACCAAGCTGTTCTCGACAAACATATAAATGCACGGTAGTCAACGTCAACAACGGACGAGAATAGCTTGGCTTATGATGCGATGTTTACACGCGAGGAGATTGACAAGACGCTAACCATAATTTCCAGGTATGTTAGCTTTAGAGGAATTAGAATTAAAGTCAGTAATATTGATGGTTTGGAGTTCCCTTAGTGTTCGTCTTGTATTGATAGATCCGACCGAGAGCAAGATGACCGTTTTTAAAGGGAATCCCCGACCAGTGGTTTTTCTACACAGCAAACAGCATTTTTCATGGGAGCAAGAAATTTGAGGTACGACCATGTGTTGATAAGGTTGCATGTTACTCTGGTAATTTTTGGTTCATCCAGCATGCTAAGTGTATGATTATTACCAACAGGCGCATGCTAGTTTGGTTGGATCACTCTTTTTTGTTGAAACTGCTTTCTGTTCGGGCTCATCATCATCTTACTCAGGTACTCTCTTTCGTTTTTGTATGGTGTATGTTACAACATCTTAAATGTGCAAGTAGATGTTTTGTTCATGATGTGGATTGATTTGAGACCTTCTTGATACTTTGAGTGAGGTACCTATATTATTCAATAGGACATCGTGGTTTATATCTCTGTAGGCCGCAACATCATCAATATTTAGTGTTTATCTTCCACGGAAGAATACAGTGATATCTTGATTCACCTTACATTATTTCAGGTAATAGAGCTACACGGATTTAATCTCTTCGTATCTCAACTGCACGTCCTTTGGGCAGCAACCTCTACTGATTCACGCAATCGTAAGCCCTGTTTTAATTTTATTTCATTTTTTCCATTTCTGTTATTTAATCCTTTACGCTTTAGCTCTATTTCTAGTTCACATTCTGAACACTGTTTAGACAGTTCATAGAGGAAGACAGATAGCCTATATTCATTGATAGCGAATTGTGCCGTAATGTTCATGTGTTGAATGTCGAAAACAAACTATGAATGTTTATCGTATGTTTATTATTCTTTACAGTGCCCCTGACGAAGGGATTACTCCCGAAATGCATTGGGACTGGATGACATTTTTATGTTATAGTGCCAATATACCATGTGTCCCGCCACCACCGCATGGAGCACAATCAAGCCAGTACCCACTGAATGCATGCTGCGCTTCAGTGACTGTCACTTGTTCTTGAAGTATCAGATATTGCCATGCATGTCAAACATCACCCAATCTTGCATGGCTGGTATAGCCTCATAGCAGACTCTCATAACGCATTGTTGTGTATTGTCTTTTTCCTTCCCACAGGATTTTTCTCGCATACCTGCAGTGCCTGTAAGTAACACAGCCGCACCTTTTTAATTCTTTTAATTCCTTCCACCTTTTTCCACACACCTTAGCGCGTGTGTAGGAGATATTCACAGGTGGCACTACTTTTTGCCACTCACTCATCTTTTCCTGGTCCTGACAAAAGTCCCGCATATTTTTCCGCAGGCACTGAAACATGTAGACCTCCAACACCTAGTCAACTAAGTAGTCGCAAGTTTTCTACTTGTAGTTGCATCACTATTTTTAACTCACACCCTGGGCCTCCACAAATAAAATATTGGGCAAGGATTATCAGAGATGTATTTCATTACTCACCTTCATCCACATCACACTGTTGCACGACACCTGCTCCGCTGTAGTCAGGGGTAGAAGCACAACCAGGCGGCATTCCGCTGCCTGGTTGGACCCCGATGATGAAGCATGACACCAACCAGGTTGGTGTGTGAGGGGTTTATAAACAAAAACCTATTGTGCCCATCTGAAAAGTCACACTCACAAGTGCCCTGGAATACTAATTAATATTCCATTACTTCCACATAGTGGGCTAGTCCACATTGTTTTCTTGGTTACATATTTGGGGACATTAAGAGATCCTGCAAGATATCGATACATAAGGAGGATCATACATTTTCATCAACAGGTCAGATTGAGACGGTGGATCGGTCCAGAACAGAGGAAATGTATAAACGTCATAGCATCCAACCATTGCATTCTAAAGAAGTTATTGGTGATGCCATTGATCTGTTTCAAATGAATGAGGTGAAAGGAGCTCTAGTAAGTGTGTGGGAGAAAAGTTTAGAAGCTCAAGGTTTCCCACATAATTTTCCTACTGGAGTAGGTGGCAGGTATGATGAGTGACCAGTGCAAATACCTGCAGCTGAGTATAGATCTACTAGACATTTTTCAAAAGACCCTTGATGTCAGTGCATTCCATATATATTTCACCAACTATTTGAGATTGACTTATCTGGCCTCTAATATGCTGTGAATCACATTAATTTGCAGAATATATCAGCAAGAGAATTTCTGAAGAAATATCAAGGAAAAGATAAACACTTGGAATACAATCTAATAAACCTAATGCATGTCATCATGGGACTAATGAATACTGACATTGGTGTCAGGGTGAACTCAAGTGCATGTTGAAGAACATTGAAGCACCTACTTGCTTTCTGATGTTTAGTTGTGCTGAGTATGCATGGGATGACCTGCTTGCATTCTTGCAGGAGGCAAATTCCAATATAAAAGACATTCGTCTGAAGACGCCAGGAGAAGTGTGCTCATGAGACCCAGCAAATCTTTGCAGATATTTTAATCTCAGATTTCAAGCAATGATAGCTTTCATCTTGAACAAAACAAAACCTCCTCTTGGTGAAGCGACTGATTTCTTTTCACGCAAAGAGTACCAAGTCAGAGGTGCTGCCCATATTCACATGCTGTTGTGGGTAAAAGATTCTCCAAAGTTTGGAACAGACAGTGATGAGTTTGGCCTTTCCTTTATTGGGCAGTATGCAACTTGATACGTCCCAAAGGAGAGTGGTGACAGAATATTAAGACAACAAGTTGTACAATTCCAAAATATTAGAAGTGGAAAATACTATCAGTGAAAATAAAAGACAAAAAGGGAAAATGTATTCAAGATGTCGTTTTGGATTCCCACAACCTGTCATCTCACAAGGAAGAGTCAACAGATTCTTGTCTGCAGTCAGACATAAACTTACAAGGAAGTCACTATCTTAAAAGAACAGTGGCCTCCAAGTACATGAACATCTACAACCCTGTGATTCTGAAGATGTGGAATGCAAACATGGATGTACAGTTTGTTGCAGACAATTCAATTGCTGTTGCTTGCTATGTCACCTCTTATATAACAATGTCAGAAAAAATTGAGATGAAGTTGATGTGGGAGGAAATGTCACCATAAAAGAGTCTTACAAAGAAATTGTACAGTTTTAGATTGAAAATGCTTTCTCACAGAGAAATTAAATTGGCTCCTATGAATGTGTAGACTGATTAAACTCAGCTGGTTTTTTTTTTAAATCTAGAAGAGTTTTATGGGTGAGTTTAGGGTGTGCTAACACTCATAACAAAGTACTGAAGTCTTTTCCTGAAATTCAATATCTTGCGGAATTTGAGCCACACAGTCAGATGTTCTGAAGACTAGCAAGCTGGATATGTACTATCCAAGAAGGAGTCCTTATCTGGAAAGGATTTGTCTCTATGAAATACTTCAACATTATATATTCAGAAATAATTTCAGTGAAAACATAGAACAAGGAAAATTAGCTGTTTTTGGATGTAAAGGATGTTTGGTCAGACATAACAAAGGAAATGTAATCAACCATTGGAAGCTTAGTTGCCAAACTCCAGACAAAGAAACTCCAGAGAAAAAAACATAAGTCTCACCGTCTACAAACAACTTTTATTTAATGCCAAAAAATGCATTTTTTGCAAACCAAAATAAACTAACCAAACGTTAATCTAAAGAAATTTTTAGAACTGTATCTAGATTGGTCTCTTCCTGTCCACCGAAAATTCAGTCGAGCTGGGATTATGTGAGAAAATTGCCACTTTTGACCTAAATAAGGTGAAGGTCATCTCCTTGGCCTTTAAACTCTCCTCGTCGGGAGGGACGGAAGCTTTAATTGAGGGAACTAAACCAGCAACTGGCCTCCCTCCCACCTTGGATAAGTTCACTCCACTATCAACAAATGATACAAAAATGCTTGTTGCTTCAGTTAAATCAGGTTCGCCTTATAATCCATGCCCAGTTTTTGTGATCATATTAGCCCCTGAACCTATTGCCATATCGCTTACCTCCTTGTGTAATGCCATGTTTGAGTAAAGGAATTTCCCAAAAACATGGACGCTAGCTACAATACTTCTATTGCTGAAAAACCACAATTTAGATCTTAAGGATCCCAACAATTTCCGACCAATTTTTCCCCTTCCACTGCTGGCAAAATTGATTGAGAAAACAATGAATTTATAGCTTAGTGCCTTTTTACATGAAAATCATACTCTGGACCACACTCAAAATAGTTTCAGAGAAGGACACGGCACAGAGTCAGCCCTCATAAAATCTACAGAAGAAATCAGGGAAGCCCTGGATCAGGGAGGCAAGGCTGCACTGATTATGCTGGATCTCTTTGAGGCCTTCAATATGGTCCATCATGACCTTTTGATGGATTGCTTGTTGGCATGCTGGGTTCAGTGCAAAGCCTGGAAGCTACTAAAAACTTTCCTAACTGACAATTTTACTCAGAACCTTTTTCCCTACCATGTGGTGTACCACAGGGGTCATCCCTTAGCCCTACTCTTTTTAATGTCTCCATATCTGTCTTGGTCACCTTGATTAAATTCTTCAGCTTTTTTCTTACTTCCTATGCAGATGACATGCAAAATGTTGTGTCTCTGCTGCCAGGACAGGAACCAGGAAAGAGTAAGAGGTTTTATGACTGTATGAAAGCAGTCAAGATATGGATGACACAAAATTGCCTGAATCGTAACTCAGGTTTAACCGAGATCATAATTTTTGGAAACAATGCCAACTTTTGGACCCCCGATTGGTGGCCAGAAGATTTGGACACTCTCTGTAAACCCACTAGTAAAGCTAAGAACCTGGGAGTTGTAGTTAATGACAAACTAAACTTTGGTGCTCAGATAAATGTCATTGCCTCAGCCACCTTTCATTCTCTTAGAATGATCAAGAAAATAACGCAGTTCCTGCCGGCGGACAGTCAACATACGGTTGTTACATCTCTAATTTTATCAAGGTTGGACTACAGCATTTAACATTTAAGAACAATATCTAAATAAACTTCAACTTTTGCAAAACGCGGCAGCAAGACTTATTACAGGCACCCAAAAATGTGTTTTGGTTTTGAAGGAAATCAAAAGACTTCATTGGCTACCAGTCAGAAAACTGATGCATTTTAAATCCTTATGCACTGTTTTCATGGCCCTCCAAAGAACAGAACTAGAATATCTGAATCGGCGGTTTCAACAGTATACCCCTAAACGAACTCTTCACTCCCTTGGAGCTAAGATGGTGACAGTACCCCCCCATTAAAAAAGCCACATGGGGAGGGAGAAGCTTTATAACCTGTGCCAAAAAGGCCTTGAATGACCTTCCCTTCCATCTAAGAACTGCCACTGACCTCATGGCATTTAGGAAGGGACTAAAAACTTGTCTTTTGGATGTGTAGTATTTCTATAATAATCTGTGCTCAGGGGGTGGTAGCCAGCGCCAGGATACTTTCGGGTAACCGTTGTGCTTTAGAAATATATATAACAACATAACAAAAGAGTTTTCCTATTTAGCCTTGTTGCAGTTGTTCAACCCATGGCGAACTGTAAGCGAGCTACTTGGAGAATTCGACTGTTATGTAGACGCTGTGAAAGACATTATTGAGTGCTCTGTGTTTCCAGTGTATCTTCAAATGTTGAGAGATGAGATTGAAGAACCAATTGCTGCTGAGATAGGGAGAGAGAGCTCTCAGAGAAGTCAAAGTTCCGCATCTGGAAGTCAAGTTCCTCTTGGAAAGCCGATCATTCAAAATGAAACTGCAGCAGCCATGGATGAGGTGGAGAATGCAATGCAGCAAGCGAGATAGGAAACTGTGCATCTAGAACAACTAATACAGCAATTCAATACAGATCAGAAATAATTTTTTAAAGATGTAAAAGGTAACGTAAAAAAAGAATTCCTACATGAGAACAAAGAGTGTGCATGTACTACACATAAACCAGTTCTGTTGTACATAAGTGGTCAAGCTGGAACTGGAAAAAGTTGCTTGATTAAATAAAAGACAAGTTATCAACAGAAGACAACCTATTCCAATATGGCGTGTGCAGTTACTGCACCAACAGGCTTAGATAAACATAATAATAAATAAACGAATATTAATGCAGCCTGCTGTACATGACAACAAATTAGAATACAGCAAATGATCTGGTGATGCTTGTCATGAAGTAGAAAGAGTATTAAAGAAATTAAAGCTACTAATTATTGATGAAGTCAGCATATTGTCTAACCTAATGCTAGCTTTTATAAATTAAGGAATGCAGCACATATTAAAACCTGACTACAAAGTGCTTTTTGGTGGAAAACACTTTATAGTCTTTGGAGACCTGCTACAGGAATACCTGTATTTAAGAAACTACTACATATTGACACAAGGAATTCACTAGGAAGTATTGGAAATGTAAACATTTGGGAAAACTTTCAATACAAAGAGTTACTTGACAAAATAGTGGGAGTCCTCACAAAAGAAGGAAATAGTGTATTACGAACCCGTTTGTTCAAAATATGTTTCCAACTAATGTGCCAGCTGCAGAAGTAATGCATAATTTTGTTAAGGAAGAGCAGTCTATTGTTTGTTTGATTGCAACTTTTGGTGAGTGTTGTAAATTCAATGAACAATTACTGTCTCTGGAAAAAAGAGATTGTCAAAATTACAGCAAATTGGAAAATGTAACATCAAGGAGTTATAATGCTACTACTAGAAAAAACACAATCAAAATTGGATAACTTAGAAAATTCTGTTTCAAACACTGCAGGATCAAAAACCAGTAATGCATCTCTAAAAATTGTCGTGTAATCTTACGTTGCAATTTAAATATTGAAGAAGGGCTAGTGAATGGCGCAATGGGTAAAGGTATGAAATGTATTCATTATCAAAACAAAAAGGATGTGAAATACTTAGCCATAAAATGTGATCTTTTTGGCGAAGATAAGCAGATTAGTAGATGCGTTGTACATTTCCTACACATGAAAGACTTGTATTTCCAGCAAATGCGGTTCCCTGTGTCTTTAGCCTATGCAGTAACTATCCACAAATCACAAGGTTCAAGTGTAGATACAGTTCTTGTTAATATTGGTAGCAGTGTACTTAAAGAAGGAATTTCATATGTAGTTTTGTCACGAATTGAAACATTGTCCGGTTTATTTCTGATTGATTTTGATGAGAAGAAAGTAAGTGCTACAAATGCTGTGTAAGGTAGTATAATTGGATAAGAGGTAAACGCGCTCTTTTAGACTAGCTTCCTGTGTTTGAAAGAACAATATTGTGTTGAAAGTGGGAAATATAAAAGCAATTTATCAGATTTGAACGAAAGATAAAGGAAAAAAAAGCAGCAAGGACCTAAGAAAAGAAAACTACAACACAATGAGGAAATGGAAGACTATCACTTTGATAATAAATCTGGAGTGAATTATTATGCAAATGTAGTGTTAAATGGCCTGTACTATTTGCCTCATTTTACAAATTCTATTAAAGAAAAAGTAGATAAAAAAATGTCTTCACAATATGTAGATTACTGGAAAAATTAAGAAGTGAGAATACTATTATACATTCTGCTTCTGGATTTAGAAAACCTACAGATGAGTGTACTGGATCAGAAGTGTGTCCTCATAATCCTTAGCAGGATGATAAAGAATTTTTAAGGGAATACTAGGTCTATTAGAGGAAGGATATTTGAGTATCAATGAATTATTTGGATTAAATTATAAAAGGAATCATAAATGTGAACTGTGAAATCACATCTACCAGTGAAATCACTTCAGTAGGATTCCTCTATTTGACGTTACCAGATTGTAAAGCTGTGGACTTTGAAAATGTAACGAAAAAATGTTCATCAAGATATGACCTGTCCAAACTGCAGATCAGAAGTTAGGTCTACGTTGTTTCTAGAAAGATATGAAAAATATGTCATAGTCATGCTACAACGATGCAAAGTGGATTGTACTAAATTTGGAACTGAAATTATAAACTTTAAAGCAGCAAAATTTCCATCTCAAAAAGAAATTTCACAACTATAGCAATCATATTTCATGAAGTAGTTAATATAATCTATGGACACTACGCAGTATATTTAAACGTCAAACAGGATGGACAGAGTGCAATGACAGACAAGTGACATTCAAACCAAGAATACCTAAAGAGTTATCAAACTCATATCTGCTATTTCTAAAACCGAAGTGTTAGGCATAATTTAGGATAACACAATATGGAATTGTGTTCACATGTATATGGATGACATGTGTCTGGAACATTATTCAGTCTATTAGTGGTTTTGTCTACAGCAAGCTGTTAGACATTAAAGAGTGTTTTTAACTGTGGGAAAGGATTTTATAAAACATTACATGGCTACATTCTGTTCATACAAGTAAAAACTAAATGGAGGTAATGTCATACCATTCTAAAAAGTTCCTTCGCCACTTAAAAAAGTATTCCTTTTGTTTCTGCTACAGCAATTTCTACATACTACTGTGTATTATGTTTTTTGCACATGGACAAAAAGCCTTTTTGACATTATTTGGCCTAACGGGGATAATGTTTGCAAAAGAATATCTAAAAAGGAAAGTAATTTGGAACTGTGATAGGTGTGTGCTGAAAACATATTTATTTTCAGAAAGACACACATTCACTGGATGGTGTCATCAGTGATGTCATGAGTGATGTCACTGACCATGTCATGAGTGATGTAATATGTGACGTCATCAGCAGTGCATTGCAGGCGCGCAAGTTATAGTGAATCAAACTAACTATAACGTGGGAATTTCAATGGTTTTATGTCAGTAAAATTTCCAGCTAACTATAACTGGTGTCAAACCTATGGTTTTTTCAGTGAATTTATTAGGTTTTTTAAATGCTAATTCCTAACTATAACTAGTGTGAAAGCTATGTTTTTTTCAGTGAATTTCATAGGTTTTTTAAATGCTAATTCCTAATATATAAGGCCTGAAACCTATGTTTTTTTCAGTGAATTTCAAAGGTTTTTTTAATGCTAATTCCTAACTATATAAGACCTGAAAACCCACCAGGAATCTCCAGTATGCGCCAGGGGACTGCAATGCAGAGAGGTGTAATGAAGCCACGCCCCTTTTTACACCTCTCTGCAATGCAGCCCCCGTGCATGTTTGAAGAGGGGGAACGAATTCCCCTTGCATAATAGGGGTCCCTGGGGGCCAACTAGCCCACCTGGAACCTCCAGTATGCGCCAGGGAGCTGCATTGCACAGAGGTGTAATGAGGCTATGCCCCTTTTTACACCTCTCTGCAACGCAGGCCACTGGCGCGTTTGCAGAGGGGGGACTAATTCCCCTTACATACTGGGGGTCCCTGGGTCATATCTGCCCAGACACCAATATTCCGAACGATTGAAAATGACTTTTCCTGAGAAACATTTGGATTTGGATTATCATGTTCTATACTTTGAAATTTTTGAAAGACTGACTTTGAGGATGCTATAAATTACTCAAGTCTGCCAGAATTGTGTGGGTAAAATTGATACCTAGTCACTTTGAATAACAACAGGATGCCGACATAACTTGAAGGAAATAAGAAAGCCCTGAAGAAGTTCTGTTGTACAGAAAAAAATGTTTCGGCTGGCTGTGGTACATGAACTTAAGGAAAATAAAAGCATTTGAATATACACCAAGATTCAGCGCTTCAATAAGGACTCTAAGTGATATGATTTGATTGGACTGATTGTGCAAGTGGTGCTGTGCCAAACTTTGGAATATTCTCCACTACTCTCTACTACTTACTCTCTCCTACTCCACTACTCTCAAATACTCACTCTCTACTACTCATTCTCTACTACTCTACTACTCTTTACTACTCTCTCTCTACTACTCACTCCCTACTACTCACTCTCTACTACTCTCTCTCTACTACTCACTCTTTACTACTCACTCTCTACTACTCTCTACTACTCACTCTCTACTTCTCACTCCCTACTACTCTCTACTACTCACTCTCTACTACTCTCATCCACTACTCACTCTCTACTACTCACTCTACTACTCACTCTCTACTACTCTCTACTACTCACTCTCTACTACTCTCACTCTACTAGTCTCTACTACTCACTCTACTACTCACTCTCTACTACTATCTACTATTCTCTCTCTCTGCAACTCACTCTCACTCTCTACTACTCTCTACTACTCACTCTCTACTACTCTCTACTACTCACTCTACTACTTACTACTACTTACTCTCTACTAGTGGAGAAGTGTGGCTCACTGGTTAGAGGACGTGGGTCGAAGTAGCCTTGTGCACAGCGTAATCACTCAAGGGAGTGTAAATCAAAAAGTTCTACAATAATGTTCAATTCATCAAACTGTACAAGAAAAATAACTGTCCATTTTATGCAATTGAAGAAAATGACGAGATGAAACCATTGGTTGTGTTTTTTTTTAAGAGTTGTATTGAAGAAAAGGAAATGTCTATATCCAAAGACAATGTTGAAAATCACAGAATCCAGGACATGATATGATAATCTTCAAAACGATGAGTTAACAAATCCCAATGCATTTCGGGCTTGCAAAAAAGCCCTTCATCAGGGGATCTAGAAAAATAACAATAAACCAGATTTAAACCTCAAAAATGTTTGTAAAGCTACAGGCTCATAACCACTCAAACAAGGGTGCGAGGATAATCATGCGAAATAGGTGATGGAATGGACTCAGAGAGAGGCGAACGGTGAAACCAGAGTGCAAAAATAGAACCAAAGTACCATAGCTAAACATGTGTGGAACAACTGACAGCGTATATGCCATAGATTAGACCATCACTGATAGGGAGGACGAAACGGGAATACTAAACAAATGCGTGATATCTGATAGCGTGATTGAAACAAAAGTGCACAGGGATCCGATAAAGCGTGTGAACCAACCCAAGTGAAGGCATATAGACGCGTGCAAGTGGGTGTGACTGAAAGAAAATGAATATACAAAACAGAACATGCTGACGAAAGCTTACAAAGTAAGTCGAGTGCCCAGGGTTGAACAAAGTAGGATTGTCACGTAACGCTAAAAAATAAGTAAGAGAAAGACGCTTAGTACCCCAATGCATCAAACTAGTGTCTATATGGAAAGTAAAACGTGCGTGTTTCTTACCGAAAATAACTGCGGAAGTGCAGTGTGTCAATACCCGGTGCGGTGAGGAAAGTGAATGTCGGCGTCTAGTGGGCGCCCGTAATATACGTAAGTAAAGGACTCAAAGCCTCGAAATAGAGAAAGGACCCGTGTGTAAGTGCTCGTAATCGGCCATCTTAGAGTGTGAAGGAAAATAGGAGGAGCAACCAAAATTCAACGAGTCGCCTAACTTTCAACTATAGCTCTACGAGGATTGACGTCTTTAGATTTGTAAGAAAGCTCAAATTGAAGAAACACTTCTCTTTGAAAAACGCAAAAGATAAAGACGAAGAGCCACAACATGAAATGAATAATCATGTGGAGAGTTTAGGCATCAGTGCGGCGGATATTCCAATCTATCTAGACCTACATGATTTGAATACTGGCGAGGCAGCAAGTGATGAGATTGACTGTGATATTTCAACTCAAACTAGATTTAATAACATCAGTCTGCTACAAAAAGGTGCTGGGATCAGCCCCTTCAAGAAAAAATCCAAATACATCCCCATGATGCCCAGGGATGCGTTGGACACGTTCCACGACTGTGTGGTTGAGGACATTAAAAAATTGAATAAACAAGTACAGTCTAAAAAATTCAAACAAAGAAAACATGTTGAACAAAGGAAAAAAGACTATGCCAGGTTGATGAAAAAACTAAGCGAAAACAATGAAATCATCATCAAGAAATCAGATAAAGGGGGCAACCTAGTAATCTGGCCCCGAGAAGATTACATCAAAGAGGCAAAACGCCAACTAGATAACAGTGATTGTTATGAGCCATCTAACACCAAAAAATATAAGGTGGCTACAGATTCCCTTAAGAAACTGCTAATGGGACTACGCAGTGATGGCCTCATTTCTAATGATGAGTTCAAGTTTATACACAATGAGAACCCAATTGTACCTGTATTATATTTAATACCAAAAGTGCATAAAGGTGTTTCTCCTATTCCTGGCAGGCCTATCATTTCCGCTATAGGAAGTGCAGCGGAACAGGTGGGCCAATATGTTGACTTTTTTCTGCAGAATCATGTAAAAACACTGCCTAGTTACATCAAAGATACGGGTGATTTTCTGAGTAAAATCAAGAATATTCAATGGTCAGATGGGATGTACTTAATTTCATTAGACATTGAATCATTGTACACCAGTATAGATCACCAGGCAGGACTATCGGCTGAAAAAGTCTTTTTGGACCAAAGACCGTGCGAATTCTATCAGCACAACAAGGCCCTAGTTAGTATGATGAGTTGGTGTCTCAATAACAACTTCTTTCTATTTGGAAAGGAGCTGTTCAAACAACTAAGGGGTGTGGCTATGGGCGCTTGCTTCTCCCCCAGCTATGCGTGCTTGCACGTTGGCTGGTGGGAGGAGCAGGTGCTCAAAAGGGACCATTCTTCCATTTTTGAAGAAAACATCGTACACTACTACAGGTTTATCAATGATATTTTCATCGTGTGGCGTGGTAGTAAAGATAAGGCATTGGAATTCATTGAAACCATCAACGTTAATAACTTGAATCTCCACTTTACCCACCACATAGACAATTCCAGCTTGGAATTTCTGGATGTCAAACTGTATGTAGCTAATCGGAGAATAGAAAGTACCCTGTTCAGAAAATCCACCGCTGGCAATGTCACACTCCATGCCTCCAGTGCCCATCCTAGGCATCTGATTGCAAACATCCCCTATGGGGAATTGCTACGCCTAAAACGGATATGCAGCACGGATACTGAATTTAACATCTGTGCTGCAGAATCCATGCGTCGCATGCGAGCTAGAGGCTATTCAGATAAAATCTTGACATCAGCTCTAAGTAAAACATCTTCCAGATCTAGAGCCAGCTTACTTCCAGCTCTTATAGCGGAGGAGCCTGTCCCGGAAGTTCTACCTGATTCTCCAGCTAATCCCGGGACAATTGATAAGGTCCAATGTCCTAGACTAATCACAGCTTACAGTGAGAACGAACGTAAAATCAGATCCATCATCAATAAAAACTGGGGAATAAAACTCACTGACCCCGTTCTGAGGATGAGTCTGCCATCTAGCCCCACTATAACATTCAGCAGAGCTAGAAACATGGGAGCTGTGTTAGATCCTACCAGCCCTGAAATAAGAACTAAACCCAATTGGTTAAAACCCAAAGATGGTTTCTATAAATGCTCATCTTGTCGGGCGTGCAAGTTCGGGGTGAACACAACAGAATACTGCACTCCATTAAGTCCCACACCACACAAGATAATGGGAAACTATAACTGTAAAACAGAATTTGCAGTATACGTTCTCACTTGTACCTGTGGGCTCAATTATATCGGAAGCAAAAAGCTACAGGTACATGAGAGAATCCTTCAACATCTACGTGCCATCTTACATAGTGATCCCAATTACCCAGTGGCGCGCCACTTCAAACAAGTTCATGGTAACAATTTATCTTGTTTAAAATATTATGTGGTATCTGCTGTACCTAAACTACGCAGAGGAGGGAATAGAGAGGCTTTGCTTAGGAGATTAGAGACCAAATTTATCCTTAACTTCGATAGCAAATGCCCAAATGGTCTGAATAACACCAAAGACATGTACACGTGCTTGTAAATAGGTATTCTGTGTGTTGCCCAGAGCAGTGTGTTTGATATCGTACAGATTCCCTTGAGTTTGTTTTCTGGTCTGATTCTAGATATTGTATTTTTTTGAGTGTGTTGGTATTGGTAAATTCCGTGGTCAAGATAAGAATGTTCAGTGATCCGGGACAAACTTTTTATAACGGTGATTAATAGTGGGTCTCACTTATTTACACTTCGGCAGAGATATTGCAATATAGGGAAGGCATGTTGTGGCTGTATATTTAAAAAAAGTGTTAAACTTGGAACGTGTTCTAAGGTTACAGTGTGACTTTCAAACACAAGCTGGTGCCACCCCTTAACATATTTCACTCTGTGTTATTCAGTGTCATATCTCAGCCGGAGTTGGGTTGCAAAATGCATTTTTATTTTGTAACCTTTTTATATTCATTACTTACACTTAACAAATTTGCACATTATATATTTGTAGAATAATTGTTATGATTAGCTCTGCTATGCACTTTATCTTCTTTGCACATTCCTTCCAAACTAAAATCACAGGTCTGTTAGTGATTACATGCATTTATGCAGCTATAATGAATTTTTGCACTTTTTATATGTGTATTTGGATTTATCCAGGAATTTTTAGATTGCCAAAATGAAGTCTTTTTTTTTTTTTTTGGAATAAGATTGTAATTTCAAAATGTATTATCTTTGTTAACATCAGCCGATAACATTATAATTTTCCGTTACGATGGGAAATGCGGTGGGTGTTTTTGCAAATATGAATTTTGGCACTAATGAGTATTTAAATGACATTGATTGTATTCGAATCATGTAGTCTGTTTACTATGTTCTTCATTAACTTTTGGAACATGTGACTTTGGTGGGAAGGGCATATCACTTAAAATGGCGAAAATCATTCACAGCCTTTATGTGAACAAGGGCGCCAAAGCCCGAAACGCGTCATCTGTTGACTGCTGCTAGGTTGTAAATAAACATCTTGCCTGAGAAAAGAAGTGGTTCGTTTCTCTTTCTTCGCCGCCGAGGCTTTGGTGGAAGTGGAAGGAGTGTTTTCTTTGCGATATATATATATATATATATATATATATATATATATATATATATATATATATATATATATATATATATATATATATATATATATATGTATTACCTACTGGCGGTCGCCAGTAGGTATATATAGTTAGGATTTTTTCTCTATGGGACTTTTGAAAATTCTATGTCTAATAACTTTGGCGTCTGTGGACGGAATCGGCTGAAATTTTCAGGAAAATGGCACATTTTGTTTCTGAGCAGCCCCTGAAAGTTTTCGGGGGTTTCGTCAAGGGGGGCCGAGAAAAAAGGGGGGTCCCAAAACGCGTTTTTAACATTGAGTTTTCCATAGGGCGTTTGGCCTCACTTTTAGCTCGAACGGCTGAATGGATTTGCACGAAACTTGGCAAAATTGTAGGGACTGTTAGCCCGATGTGCCTTTGCTGGGTCTCAATATATGTGCTCCAGTGGATTTTGAGAAATTAACGTTTTAAAAAACAGATATATCTGTGACAGCGTCCTGGATAGCGCTCCGGTTCGCGAACTTTTCGCGTAACGGAACTTTGCGAAGCGAAGCTGATTGGCTCTCCGGTGTCTGTCAACATTCTAAACAGTCCGGAGCGGCCGCCATCTTGTCTCTCGGTAGGATCGAGAGACAAGAAGAGGAGAAAAACGAAGGGGGAATTTAATGAAAGGGGGCACGGTAGACCCTTCTTGACCCCCTAGGAATGATGTTGGGGTTATTAAAGGGTCCCATGGGGCAAATAAAAAAAATTTGATTTTTTGCGGTAGAAGCTCTTTCCGGTTCGCGAACCGGGTAGCGAACCGGGACGCGAAACGGGAATTCGCCATTTTGTGTTTCGTTTTAATTAAATTACAAGATGGAGGAAAAACAATGTGAGAAATGGATATAAGGGGGTACGGGAGACGTACCCTGACCCCCTATGTTTGCTGAGGGTGGCTGAGGATGCTCATATATGTTGATACTTGTCTTCCTGCGGCTGCTCGTGAGCGTTTTTTTTTTTTTTTGCTGCGTGACGTCTGTTAACGTTCGATTCGAAGGAAATCAGGAAGTGTTGACCGCCATTTTGACACTGCGAGTAAATATATTGTTAAAAATAATTGTTATAAATTAATCCGTATTGATAAACATTGTCTGCGCCATCTTGCTTTTTTTCCAATGCCACACTTTTGTCGTGCACGGCAGCCATTTTAGATGCCTTGACCAGACCCACTCTCTGCACGCCGCCGATCGTGACGTCTGTTAACGTTCGATTCGAAGGAAATCAGGAAGTGTTGACCGCCATTTTGACACTGCGAGTAAATATATTGTTAAAAATAATTGTTATAAATTAATCCGTATTGATAAACATTGTCTGCGCCATCTTGCTTTTTTTCCAATGCCACACTTTTGTCGTGCACGGCAGCCATTTTAGATGCCTTGACCAGACCCACGCTCTGCACGCCGCCGATCCTCAGCATGGCTCCCCACCCTCGCAAGCATCTCCCCCACGCACTGGTCACCCCCGCTCTCTCTCTTATGCATGGGCCATAAACCTCCCCCCATCTGCGCTGCTCTTCCCTGAGAATCACACCCAGTGCCCGCCCGACACCTCCCTTTCACCCTATTTACTACCGCACCCTCTGACACTCCTCTTCCTTTGTGTCTGATTGTCCAGGCCGGTCCCAGGCTATCACCTAGCCCTGCGGATGTAGTTTATGGCCTCAACTGTAAAGAATCACCCCTTTTCAAAGGAGTTACAGTAGATCAAGGCCCCCACCCCATGAGATCCGTCACACCACACGCGTTCCTACTATCTGATAACGATCCTGTATTGTGATTGGGGAGGGGATTCTCACTGTGAGGGTGTGTGGGACCGAGTCTGAAGCGGAAGATTCCAGGGATGCCTTTTTGTACATCAAAGTCTTCACAATTATGTGTCACATTAAAAATATATAGCACTTCAACAAAGTAGTAGGATTATAACACTTTAATAACTTATAAATATATACAACGCACCAAAAACAGTAAACACGTTAAAAAATTTTTTTTTAAACAAAGCAACAATGGTCAGGAGCGGTCTGTTGTGCGAATAGTCCGAAGGCAGCACAACACGCTGAGATCTGGACGGCACCCGGGTGATGTCCTTTACTTGCCGCACTTGTCTTGGCATCCTACAATGCTGCGTCGAAAAACGGCGTGGGGCGCCCCCGGGGGGGGGGGGGGGGGGAGGCGGCGTGAACGGGACTCCCCAGGTGGAGGCTTGTCAGCTGTAGTGGGGTGCCCCTTTACCGTTTCAGTTGCCATTCAGCGGTTTTCCGCCCGCTTTTGCTGCACTGTGCCTCATCCACCATTCAGCTGTTTACCGCCCGCTCTTGCGGCTACAGCGTCTCGTCCACCATCCAGTTGAGTTGCGCTCGCTCTTGCGGCTACAGCGTCTCGCCCACCATCCAGTTGATTTGCGCCCACTCTTGCGGTGCAGCGATAGGCGGCTGCCACAGGACTCTTAAAATGGCGGCCGGCTCTTCGGATTTGGGCCTGGTCCACTAAAATGTCCCTGGGACACATTTGAACTCGGACATTTGCCTGCTAGGGCTTGGGCCCCATTCTCGAAAGCGTCCCCTCAGCCTTGAAGATTCTACAAAAGTCATCGGGGCCCCCGACTTCCGCAGGCTTCCGGTGGGGAGCGGATGCCATGATTGCTTGCGGAATGGCCACGACGGAGCTACGAGATGGTGGTGCTCTCATGCTGACGCCAGCTTTAGTCTGAAACATCCAGAAACACTGTAGACTATCAATTCGATGACTTCCGGTGGAGCCCCAACGTGACCCGGTAGGGAAGAACTTGCCCTCCCCTTTTTTGACTGATGGTTCTTGTTGCCTGTCCCCTCTGTTGTCATGTAACGGAACCTTTTTGGATTGCCGAGTGAGAAAAAAAAAGGTGGGGCTTTCATCGTTTGGGAAAAAAAAATGTTTCAATCCAATGAAAAGTGTTATTTATAGGTCATATGATCGAGCATTTCATCATTAGGAAACCAAAAGCAAAATGAACCAATGAAAAGTTTTATAAACATGTCACATGACCTGTTATGCGGCTTTGGACTATAAAAAGCCTACAAAATCCGTTGGCCTATGAGGCGGAGTAAGTAGCGGACCGATGTGCGAATAGGCCGAAGGCAGCACAACGCGTCGAGATCCGGATGGCACCGAGGTGGTGTCCAGCAAGTTGCCGCACTGGTGTGGCTATCCTACAATGCTGCGCCGAAAGATGGCGTGGGGTGCCCGGGGGGGGAAGGCGGCGCAAACGGCCCTCTCCCACCTCCCCAGGTGGAGGCACCTCATCTGCAGTGGGGCGCCCCTTACCGTTTCACTCGCCGTTCAGCAGAGTTGCGCCCGCTCTTGCGGCACAGTGCCTCACCCTCCATCCAGCTGAGTTTCGCCCGCTCTTGCGGTACAGTGACTCACCCGCCATCCAGCTGAATTTCGCCCACTCTTGCGGTACAGTGACTCGAACGCGCCGAGATCCGGATGGCACCGAGGTGGTGTCCAGCAAGTTTCACTGGTGTGTCCATCCTACAATGCTGCGCCGAAAGACGGCGTGGGGTGCCCGGGGGGGGGGAGGCGGCACAAACGGGCCTCTCCCGCCTCCCCAGGTGGAGGCACCACATCTGCAGTGGGGCGCCCCTTAGCGTTTCACTCGCCTTCCAGCTGAGTTCCGCCCGCTCTTGCGGCACAGTGCCTCACCCCCCATCCAGCTGAGTTCCGCCCGCTCTTGCGGTACAGTGACTCACCCGCCATCTAGCTGAATTACGGTTACTTTTGTGGTGCAGTGATAGCCGGCTGCAACAGGACTCTCAAAATGTTGGCCAGCTCTTTGGATTTGGGCCTAGTCCACTAAAATGGCCCTGGGACACCTTGGAACTCGGACGCTTGCCTGCTAGGGCATGGGCCCCATTCACGAAAGCGTCCCCTCTTTTGACTGATTGTTCTTGTTGCCTATTTCTTCTGTTGTCATTTAACGGAACCTTTTTGGACTGCCGAAAGGTGTTCTGGTCCGACCGCTGGTTGGTGGAGACATTTTGACTATATCCTGGACCTGCCGGCCTCGCACAAAATGGCGCCGGTATAAATGGGACTTGTAACTCCTTGTTGTGTACTGGTTGCCCAACCTTGATATCACGAGATACGTATGCAGTTTTGAAGCACATGGCGGGCGGGGACGAGGCTTGATTGAACATTTTGACATCCCTATTGATATTAAGTTCTGATGTGTTATTGATTACTGTACTATTGAAAGTTCAAACTAACGTCACCCACGATACTTGCCCACAAATGTATATCTAGATAATTTTATTGTAACTGGCCCTGTCGTACTTTAATTATAAAATGTACGTCCACCGATTCCGCAACTGTTAGACACCTTAGTTCTTGCAACCTAATGGCCCGCCCGTTACGTTCTTCTACAGTGTAAATGTCCCCTCATCATATACGATTCCAGTTTGCTCCGTGGCTGGCCCACGTGGTTATAGGCCCGTATTTGTATACTGACATTTTCACAATAAAGGTTTTTAAAACAAAACATAGTAGTAGTACCTTTTTTGGTATAGTTTTGAATAATAGCCACTGTTTTCGAATGAGTAAAAGGCAAGTGAAATAAAGCAGCCCGATTATATGACGGTTAAAAGGTATAATACGCAGTAACGCAGTAAAGATAAATGGTCAAGGGCTGTTGTGTTTTCCACTCCTGCAACATAAAGTGATCGATAAGAATCCGATATTCATGCCTATCAGCGACTAAGACAGCAGGCCGAGCCTCTTTTGCTCAACGGCTCCCTCATGGGACGAAGAAACGCCCTTTTTCTCGAAATAGGAATATTTTACTTGCAGGACAGTTGTAAATTTCCCAGGAAAATACATTAGCCTGGAACATTGTTAGTGATAAACTGTAAATGCATCTGGGTCCTTTGGTTTACAAGTCAGAGCGAGAAAAAAAAAGGTGGGGCTTTCATCATTTGGGCAAAAGAAATGTTCGAAAGCAATGAAAAGTGTTATTTTTAGGTCATATGGCCAATCCTTTCATCATTAGAATAACAAAAGTAAAATGAACCAATGAAAAGTTTTATTAACAAGTCACATGACCTGTTATGCTTACGTTACGCACTGCGCGCCGCGCTCTGGATCGTTTCCGGGAAGCTGCGCCTCGCGCACCGGAGCACTTCCGGGTGCGCTAACGCGGCGCGTCATATGACGCATTACGCGACAACGCAGGTCCAGAATATAGTCAAAATGTCTCCACCAACCAGCGGTCGGAACACAACCCCTTGCAGCAGTCCAAAAAGTTCTGTTAAATGACAAGAGAAGGGACAGGCAACAAGAACCATCAGTCAAAGAGGGGAGGGCAAGTTCTTCTCTACCGGGTCACGTTGGGGCTCCACCGGAACTGATCGAATTGGTAGTCTACAGTGTTTCTGGATGTTTCAGACTGAAGCTGGCATCAGCATGAGAGCACCACCATCTCGTGGCTACGTCGTGGCCATTCCGCGAGCAATCATGGCAGTCGCTCCCCACCGGAAGTCTACGGGAGTCGGGGGTCTCGGTGACTGTTGTAGAATCTTCAAGGCTGAGGGGACTCTTTTGGGAATGGGGCCCATGCCCTAGCAGTCAAGCGTCTGAGTTCCACGGTTGCCCAGAGCCATCTTTGCAGGCCAGGCCCAAGTCTGTGGAGCCGACCGCCATTTCGTGAGCTGCGTAGCAGCCGCCTGTCACTGTACCGCAAGATTGGGTGCAATTCCATTGGATGGCGGGTGAGACGTTGTAATAGCAAGAGCAGGCGCAATTCAGCTGGCCGAGCGAGGCACTGTGTCGGAAGAGCGGGCGCAAGTCAGCTGGTCGAGTGAAGCGCTGGGGTGTAGCTGAGAAACCTCCACCTGGGGAGGTGGGGGAGGCTCGTTCGCGCCGCCTCTCCCTTCTACTGCACCCCACGCCGTCTCCTGGCGCAGGTATATGTGATGGTCGGACCAGGGCACCGCAGGACGTGTCTTCAGGTCAAACGGATTGTGGGACAAGGTGTGGAGCAGGCGCAATTATCTCGGGGGCCTCCGTCAAGCGGTTCAGGGAGGCACCGCATCACATTGTTTTCCAATGCAGTCAGGCCCACAAACAGCCCCCACTTACTTTGAGAATAGTGAAGCTGCAGCAGGTGCAAATAAGCTTCAGACGGTGTTACAAGCGCTGCTCCGAACCCTCAACTATGGCACCCAACATCCAGGACTTATGCCATTTGTGCAAGGCAGTGACATCGAAGCATCTCAGGGACCAAGCAACATACCATATCCAGAGTCCTTCCCACAACCTCTGCCTTCCTTCTTACCTAGTTATTGTTCTTTCACGCCCACTCTAGGCTTTTAGTCTGTGGATGGAAAACCATGAACCTACACTCACCTATGAAAATCTTACTATTGATGGTTTATTTTGAGCCCCAAATACAAAGGCTTGTTTGGATCGATGTTGCAGCAGGCTGCCATGTAAATACTTATTTAATAAAATGTTTTACCCTGTTAATTTGCTGGTGTGTTGTATATATTTATATTATTTGCATAGTGTTTGTTGTTATTTTGGGTGGGGTGGGCGGCGGAGCCGAGCTGTCTTGCAGCCATCATGGTGTCGAGCTCAGTTCCTCTCACTAGTTTCGTATTTGTCATGAGGGGTTGTTCATAATGTTTCTATTTTAGCGAGGTCAAAAAGAGATCTCATTAGTGGCCTACTAATTTTGCTTGATTCCTTTCGTTTTTTTAACGATGTTTCACTATCTGCAAAGACTAAACAGAGTATTGCGACTCTGTGCTTGTTTGTAAATAGAGAATGAACCAAAGAGAACCAATTCCAAAACAATAAATGCTTGGATAACAATCAATCAAATGGAGAGGGAAGCAGGCACGACGGATTACAACGGGGGCAAAGGCCTGTGTTACCTACTCTTCACTATCTGCAAAGAGAGAATACTCCTAAAAGAAAAGAGGAGGGGGGGGGGGCAGCGTTAAAAGCACATCAGCGTGCATAAATACGAAAATGTTTTTACCTACCACGTACTTGACATTTTACAGGTTTTGATATTTGCTATTAAAAAACCATTGAAATTCACTGAAAAAACCATAGGTTATAGACCATATATAGTTAGGGATTAGCATTTACAAAACCTTGAAAATTCACTGAAAAAACCATAGGTTATAGACCATATATAGTTAGGGATTAGCATTTACAAAACCTTAAATTACTCGCACAAAACCATTGAAATTCGCATATATAGTTAGTTGCACTAACTATGTATCGCGCACCCGCAATCCACTGCTGATGATGTCACATATTACATCATTCATGACATGGTCAGTGACATCACTGATGACATCACTGATGACATCTCAAATGACATCACTGATGACATCACTGATGACAACATCCAGTGACTGTATGTTTCTGTAAAGTTAAAATATGTCTTACATATTGAAGAATGAGTGGATGTATAAGTGTCTGGATGAAGGATTTAGTAGGTGCATGACTGACTGATGAGTGAGTGATTAAATGTGTCTCACTGAGTGCATGGGTTAGTGACTAAACTGCCTTAATTTTCTGCATCATTATGTCTGTTGTTCTGTAAACTGCTGCATGTGTTGATCAGTAGCTATATGAGTAAGTATATGGGTTATTGATTGGTTGCCCAAGTATTTGTATGGGAGACTGAGTGTTTGTGTGGGTGGCTGGGAGGTGTATGACTCTGTGCATAGATTGTGTGAGCAGTTGATTCACTAGATGTATGGGTTCAGAAGTGCATGTGGAAACAGCTGTATGGGCGGTTGACTGTGTGCATGAGTGTATTGGTGAGTGAATGGATATCTCAGTGCTCCATGTCAAAGTAAGTACATATGTAAAACACAGTACATGTGAGAGTTGACATATATAAATAACTGTGCATAAGATCCAGTGAATGTGTGAGTGGCTGTATGGATCCTTGTGAACTTGTATCAGGGATTGTATAAGAGAGTAAATATGTGTTAGTATATGTTTGAATAAGTAAGGTGTGTATAACTGTATAGTTGAGGAAATGGAGGTGTGATTGATTCTTTGCATGACTGACTAGGTGTGTGAGTAACTCCATGGATGAGTGACAGTCTGTGAGTGTCTGTTTACACTGAGTGTATCTAAGGTTATATTAGAGTCTGAAGAGGTTCATCGTATTATCACATGAATGATGTCATCAGTGATGTGATCAGTAATGTCAAATGAGATGTCATCAGTGATGTCATCAGTGATGTCATTTGAGATGTCATCAGTGATGTCATCGGTGATGTCATTTGAGATGTCATCAGTGATGTCATCAGTGATGTCATTGAGATGTCATCAGTGATGTCACTGACCATGTCATGAATGATGTAATATGGGATATGATCAGCAGTGGATTGCGGGTGCGCGATATATAGTTAGTGCAACTAACTATATATGCGAATTTCAATGGTTTTGTGTGAGTGAAATAAAGTTTTGTAAATGCTAATTCCTAACTATATATAGTCTATAACCTATGGTTTTTTCAGTGAATTTTCAAGGTTTTGTAAATGCTAATTCCTAACTATATATGGTCTATAACCTATGGTTTTTTCAGTGAATATATATATATACATACATATATAAACATATATAATCTGTATATCTATATAAATACACATATAAATGCATGCATACATATACATATATGCATACAGATGCATGTTATTTACATTAAAGTTTAAAAAACACTAATAAAAGCAAAGCTAGAAAGCCACCTCATTACAAACAGAATGGGCCCGATTCACAGAATGAACTTACTACTTTTGGCATTCACAGAATGCACTTACTACTTTTGGTATTCACAGAATGAACTTACTCATTTCGGTATTCACAGAAGTTAGGACTACTAACTTTAGGACTCTTAAATGCCTTCTGTGAATACCGAAAGTCTTAAAATTAGGATTTTTCTCAATTTAGTAGTAGTAAAGTTAGGACTACTAACTTTAAGACGCCTAAATGCCTTCTGTGAATACCGAAAGTCTTAAAATTACGATTTTTCTCAATTTAGTAGTAGTAAAGTTATGACTACTAACTTTAGGACGCCTAAATGCCTTCTGTGAATACCGAAAGTCTTAAAATTAGGATTTTTCTCAATTTAGTAGTAGTAAAGTTAGCACTACAAACTTTAGGATGCCTAAATGCCTTCTTTGAATACCGAAAGTCTTAAAATTACGATTTTTCTCAATTTAGTAGTAGTAAAGTTAGTAGTCCTAACTTTACTACTACTAAATTGAGAAAAATCCTAATTTTAAGACTTTGAGTATTCACAGAAGGCATTTAGGCGTCTTAAAGTTAGTAGTCCTAACTTTACTACTACTAAATTGTGAAAAATCCTAATTTTAAGACTTTCGGTATTCACAGAAGGCATTTAGGAGTCATAAAGTTAGTAGTCCTAACTTCTGTGAATACCGAAATGAGTAAGTTCATTCTGAGAATACCAAAAGTAGTAAGTGCATTCTGTGAATGCCAAAAGTAGTAAGTTCATTCTGTGAATCGGGCCCAAAGGCTTTAACTTAAACGAGGGTGAGATCTATTGCATTTTCAATGCTTGTTTACTTTGGTTCCATCAAGAAGGCATTCAGATGTGTCACACATTTGCCATAAATTCTGAATGTTAGCACTCTAGTTGCTCATTAGATCACTGTAGTAAAGCTACTGCTCACCAGGGAAGTCTGCTGCTGGTATTCAAAGTGCATGTTTCAGTCTGCATGTCAGAATTTTTTTAATGAAATAGAAGAGGATTTGAGAAGTCACTCAAAATGATCCCTAATTTTTCTTTCTGAAGCACTAATCATACTTTCTATGGCAAAATGAACCCCCTCATTTTGTTCCTTTTTAAATTAAATGTTTTCAGACTTACCACTTCATTCCAATCAAGATGGCTTCTGGTGTGCAATACTTTTGTCATAAGTAAGACTATTAGCGCTCTAGTTGTTCTTTGGAACACTCTGGGACATTCTGTCATTGGGCTATACTTGGGCTACATCTGGGTGATATTTGGCCTACATTTAGGCTCTTTTGTCTCTGGTGGCCATCTTGGGAGACTGTTTGTCAGAATGTTTTAATGAAATTGAAGAGGATTTGAGAAGTCACTCAAAATGTGCCCTAAAATTTCTTTGTGCATCACAGATCATACTTTCTATGGCAAAATATCCCCCCTCATTTTGTTCCTTTTTAAATTAAATGTTTTAAGAGTTACCACTTTATTCCAATCAAGATGGCTTCAGGTGTGCCATACCTTTGTAATAAGTAGGACTGTTAGCGCTCTAGTTGTTCTTTATAACACTCTAGGAGCCTGCAGTAGAACACAAAGGAATCAACTGACAGTCTCTGTCCTTGTTGGATGTACATGTTTTACTGAGAATGTCAGACTTCATTCTCACATGACTGAGAAAGATAATGTGAATTTACAGAAAAAATGCTTTCAGTTTAGCTTATAGATCCCCTTCCAAACCACTGTGGGAAAATCATGAGATATTAGTTTTCTTTCAAACATGATTCATGGTATCACAGCAGAAGGCTTTTTCACATGGTAAAATCACCTTTGAACACACCACAATTCCTAAAATGAGTATGGTACCATCAACAAATGATTTATAATGTAACTAAAGTCCTAAAACCCTCTATTAACTACAATGATTTTAATGAGGTGCTATCATGTATATTGGTCCCAAGATGGCTGCCAACACTTCTTGGATGAAGTGCTGACAGCCAATCAGATCAGATGTGTGGTTAGGCTCCACCCAGATATATATATTTTTTAACCTAAATTACTCAAAATCGACTGGAGCATATATCTTGAGACATAGCAAAGGCACATCGGGCTACCAGTCCCTACATTTTTGCGAAGTTTTGTGGAAATCCATTCAGCCGTTCGGGCTAAAAGTGAGTCCAACCGCCCTATGGAAATTAACATGGGGAAAACATGTTTTGGGACCCCCCTTTTATCTCTGCCCCCGCTTGACAAATCCCCCCAAACTTTCAGGGAAGGAGCGGAGCGCAGCGAGGCAAATTTAATGAAAATTACAGGCAGATTCCTCAATCGGCACCAAAGTTATTACCAATAGAATGTTGCTGATTTCCTATAGAAAACAATCCTAACTATAACTACCTACTGGCGACCGCCAGTAGGTAATATATATATATTACCTACTGGCGATAGCCAGTAGGTATATATAGTTAGGATTTTTTCTCTATGGAACTTTTGAAAATTCTATGCCTAATAACTTTGGCGTTTGTGGACGGAATTGGCTGACATTTTCAGGAAAATGGCACATTTTGTTTCTGAGCAGCTCCTGGAAATTTGGGGGGGGTTCGTCAAGGGGGGGCCGAGAAAAAAGGGGGGTCCCAAAACGCGTTTTTCCCATGTTAATTTCCATAGGGCGGTTGGCCTCACTTTTAGCCCGAACGGCTGAATGGATTTCCACGAAACTTGGAAAAATTGTAGGGACTGTTAGCCCGATGTGCCTTTGCTAGGTCTCAATATATGTGCTTCAGTGAATTTTGAGAAATTAACGTTTAAAATAAGATATATATCTGTAACAGCGCTCCGGGCAGCGCTCCGGTTCGCGAACTTTTCGCGTATCGGAACTTTGCGAAGCGAAGCTGATTGGCTCTCCGGTGTCTGTAAACATTCTAAACAGTCCGGAGCGGCCGCCATCTTGTCTCTCGGTAGGATCGAGAGACAAGAGGAGGCTAAAACAAAGGGGGAAATGAAGGAAAGAGGGCAAGGTAGACCCCTTCTGACCCCCTAGGATTGATAAGGGGGATATTATAGAGCCACGCCGGGCCCAAAATAAAAAAAAAAAAAATCCGATTTTTTCGCCGTAGAGACGCGTCTTGGTACGCGAACCGGGCAGCTAACCGGGCAGCTAACCGGGAAGCTAACCGGCAGTGTAACGGGAGTCTGAGGAGTAGCTGATTGGCTGTCAACATTGTAAACAGTCCGGAGCGGCCGCCATCTTGTCTCTCGGTAGGATCGAGAGACAAGAGGAGGCCAAAACAAAGGGGGAAATGAAGGAAAGAGGGCAAGGTAGACCCCTTCTGACCCCCTAGGATTGATGAGGGGGATATTATAAAGCCACGCGGGGCAAAAAAAAAAAAAAAATCCGATTTTTTCGCCGTAGGGACGCGTCTTGGTACGCGAACCGGGCAGCTAACCGGGCAGCTAACCGGGAAGCTAACCGGCAGTGTAACGGGAGTCTGAGGAGAAGCTGATTGGCTGTTATCATTGTAAACAGTCTGGAGCGGCCGCCATCTTGTCTCTCTGTGGGATCGCGAGACAAGAGGTGGAAAAAAAAAACGGTGTAAATGAATGTTAGGGGTAAGGCAGACCCCTCCTGAACCCCTAGGATTGATGAGGGGGCTATTAAAGGTCCCTGGGGGGTGAAAAAAAAAATTGCGATTTTTCGCGGTAAAGGTGCTTCCTGGTACGTTAACCGGGCACCTAACCGGCAGCGTAACGGGAGTCCGACATATTGTGTTTTTTGAACGTTTGTGATATGTGCACGTGTGGATTTTGTCTAATTAAGGTTAAAAATATATATATATATCTTTAAGCGTGTTCTGGCGCGCTTACGTTTTGGGTTTGGTTTGCGCTGCAGAGACGATACGTCACGGTTATGCGATGCATCATGAGGCGTCTCACGGGCTACGTGATACGTCACTTAATAAAGAATATATTTTACAGCTATAGATATTAGCTTTTAAAAAACCAATGAAATTCACAGAAAAAACCATAGGTTATAGACCATATATAGTTAGGAATTTGCATTTACAAAACCTTGAAAATTCACTGAAAAAACCATAGGTTATAGACCATATATAGTTAGGGATTAGCATTTAAAAAACCTTATTTTATTTGCACAAAACCATTGAAATTCCATATATAGTTAGTTGCACTAACTATATATCACGGACCCGCAATCCACTGCTAATGATGTCACATATTACATCATTCATGACATGGTCAGTGACATCACTGATGACATCACTGATGACATCTCAAATGACATCACTGATGACATCACTGATGACATCTCAAATGACATCACTGATGACATCACTGACATCTCATTTGACATTACTGATTACATCACTGATGATATCATTTATGTGATAATACATCTTCAGACTCTAATATAACCTTAGATACACTCAGTGTAAACAGGCACTCACAGACTGTCACACATCCATGGAGTTACTCACACACCTAGTCAGTCATGCAAAGAATCAATCACACCTCCATTTCCTCAACTATACAGTTATACACACCTTACTTATTCAAACATATACTAACACATATTTACTCTCTTATACAATCCTTGATACAAGTTCACAATGATTCATACAGCCACTCTCACATTCACTGGCTCTTATGTTCAGTTATTTATATATGTCAACTCTCACATGGAGTGTGTTTTACATATGTACTTACTTTGACATGCAGAACTGAGATATCCATTCACTCACCAATATACTCATGCACACAGTCAACTGTCCATACAGCTGTTTCTAAATGCACTTTTGAACCCATACACCTAGGGAATCAACTGCTCACACATCTATGCACAGAGTTATACACCTCCCAGCCACCCACACACATACTCAGTCTCCCATACAAATACTTGGGCAACCATTCAATAACCCATATAGTTACTGATATAGCTACTGATTTAAACATGCAGCAGTTTACAGAAGAACATAAATAATGATTGCCAAATTAAGACACTTTAATCACTAACCCATGCACTCAGTGAGACATATTTAATCATTCTCTCATACAGTCAGTCATGCACCTACTAAATCCTTCATCCAGACACTTATACATCCACTCATTCTTCAATATGTAAGACATATTTTAACTTTACAGAAACATACAGTCACTGGGTGTTGTCATCAGTGATGTCATCAGTGATGTCATTTGAGATGTCATCAGTGATGTCATCAGTGATGTCACTGACCATGTCATGAATGATGTAATATGTGACATCATTAGCAGTGGATTGCGGGTCCGTATATATAGTTAGTGCAACTAACTATATATGGAATTTCAATGGTTTTGTGCAAATAAAATAAGGTTTTTTAAATGCTAATCCCTAACTATATATGGTCTATAACCTATGGTTTTTTCAGTGAATATATATATATATATATATATATATATATATATATATATATATATATATATATATATATATATATATATATATATATATATATATTGGCAAAACGCAAAAACCCCCAAACTCTCGGGTTTAGAGAAATGAGAGCACTCAAAGCCAATACGGAGTAGGTCAGCCAAGTCTTTTATTCATCAAAGACCTCCTCGGTAGTCAGTATACAAACGCGTTTCGGCGTTGCCGCCTTCGTCAGTGTAACTGACATTGTTTTCAAATTACATTTAAATCAAAAACACTGTGATCGTCATCAATCACGTGATTAACTTCATGTACATTAACATAAAAGAAGGTACATAAGGCAATGCATTCATTATTTTTGCGGCGGCCATCTTTGAACGGGCAATCTACTATGTTACATATATACATATATACAAGATGCGAGAAAACCAAATTAACTAATTCATTTGTCACATCAATTGAAACATGAAAAGAGAAATTAACTTCAATATTCATTCTCGCTTTTTAACCATAAGTGTAGATGGTAGTTGCGCCGCAAGTACCTGCAAATGCGAGTTTCACTTGTAAATTTACGTGAAAGTCACATCATTTCACATGGTTAAACGTTACCAAAGTTGTGTTGCAGTTAGATTATATACAATTTAGCCCTGGATGGGCATTGGCATTGTTTACATTCTAGCCCTGAAAAAAAAAAAAAATATATATATATATATATATATATTACCTACTGGCTATCGCCAGTAGGTATATATAGTTAGAATTTTTTCTCTATGGGACTTTTGAAAATTCTATGTCTAATAACTTTGGCGTTTGTGGACGGAATCGGCTGAAATTTTCAGGAAAATGGCACATTTTGTTTCTGAGCAGCCCCTGAAAATTTGGTGGGGTTTCGTCAAGGGGGGGCTGAGAAAAAAGGGGGGTCCCAAAACGCGTTTTTTGCATTGAGTTTTCCATAGGGCGGTTGGACTCACTTTTAGCTCGAACGGCTGAATGGATTTGCACGAAACTTGGCAAAATTGTAGGGACTGTTAGCCCGATGTGCCTTTGCTAGGTCTCAATATATGTGCTCCAGTAGTTTTTGAGAAATTAACGTTCAAACCAAGATATATATCTGTAACAGCGCTCTGGGCAGCGATCCGGTCCGCTTACTTTTCGCTTATCGGAACTTTGCGCGCAGAAAGCTGATTGGCTCTCCGGTGTCTGTCAACATTCTAAACAGTCCGGAGCGGACGCCATCTTGTCTCTCGGTAGGATCGAGAGAGAAGAAGAGGTGGAAAACGAAGGGGGAATTTAATGAAAGGGGGCAAGGTATCCCCCTCTTGACCCCCTAGGAATGTTGTTGGGGTTATTAAAGGGTCCCGTGGGGAAAATAAAAAAAAAATGATTTTTCACGGTAGAAGCGCGGCCGCGAACTGGTAGCGAAACGGGAATTCGCCATTTTGTGCTTCGTAAATTAAATTACTAGTTATAAGTGGGTGCGGGAGACGTATCCTAATCCCCTATGTTTCCTGAGGGTGGGTGAGGAGGCTGATATATGTTGATACATCTCTTCCAGCGGCTGTGCGTGAGCTTTTTTTTTTTTTTGCTGCGTGACAGTCCGGAGCGGCCGCCATCTTGTCTCTCGGTAGGATCGAGAGAGAAGAAAAGGTGAAAAACTAAGGGGGAATTTAATGAAAGGGGGCAAGGTATCCCCCTCTTGACCCCCTAGGAATGTTGTTGGGGTTATTAAAGGGTCCCGTGGGGAAAATAAAAAAAAAATGATTTTTCACGGTAGAAGCGCTTCACGGGCCGCGAACTGGGCCGCAAACTGGTAGCGAAACGGGAATTCGCCATTTTGTGCTTCGTTAATTAAAGTACTAGGTATAAGGGGGTGCGGGAGACGTATCCTAATCCCCTATGTTTCCTGAGGGTGGCTGAGGAGGCTGATATATGTTGATACATCTCTTCCAGCGGCTGCGCCATCTTGCCTTTTTTCGAATGCCACAATTTTGTCGTGCACTGCAGCCATTTTAGATGCCAGGCTGGTCCCAGGCTATCACCTAACCCTGCGGATGTAGTTTATGGCCCCAGCTGTAGAGAATTCAGACATGCCAATCCTCCTGATTCAGGCGTGTGAGTACTGATTTCAGTGCTAGTCTCCCGCCTCCCGATTTCTGCAAGCAAAAACCCGGGGGCATATTACGAACAACTAGCGATAATTTTTGTCTCTAACTTGTTTAGAGACAAAAATTATCGCCGCACATCGGCGATTTTTATCGCAGATAAACCTTGCTATTATCGCAGAAATGTCAGCGATATTCATGTATTATCGACCTAATGCTCTTAGCCATGTTATCCACCTCCCATTGGATAACATGGCTAAGAACTGCTCAGGGCAGGTGTTAGATTTTGGAGATATTCGCGCTTAGCGCGAATATCTCCAAAAGTTGGTAATAGAAGGTAGCGATGTTAGGGACTGTTTCCAGTCGCTAACATCTTGGCACGCCACTTTGCATGTCATTAGTGATAAGTATCACTGACATGCAAAGCGGGGCCCAAGATGGTCGCTATCTCCTTTTAGCTGTCACTAACTGGTGTTAGCGACAGCTTGATAATAGGGAAATAATTTTATCTCCGCTTTCATGGTTTTTAAAGCCAAAAAAGCGGAGATAAACCCCCTTGATAATATGCCCCACGATTCCTTGGGGGTTTCAGCTGACAGGGCTTGGTATTGTGTTACATGGTAATTTTTCCATGAAACGTCAGAGGGTCGATGCAGGGGTTCTAGAAGAGGTGATAAACCATTTAAGCCTCATGAACAAGCGCATGGTCTTTTAAAGATTTGTGAAGTACTCGGGGCGGCGGTGTGTGTGTGCCCTCTTTCAGGAGCGGGCGGGGGGGCACTGCCAGCAACTTGCCAGGTCAGGTAGTGTTCAACACGTGCATCACCCTTTCTCTGCCTGCTATTGCGCTCCATGCTTCGGAAAGGTAAGAAAAAGAACGTGCATTTGAGTTTGAAATGTCCGATCCTGCAGCAGCACACTTCCAAAGCCCACACATGACAATAACCCGATTCAAGGCCCCATTCACCCGTTTTTAAAAAAATAGATAACACTCCAACAAAATAAGGTTATAAAACTTTATTAACTACTAACTTTAACGAACGGAACAAAAACTAAAAACATTTAAACATTTCTCAATACAAAAAGCAACAATGGTTAGAAGCTGTCTTTTGTGCGAATAGTCCCAAGGCAGCACAACGTGCAGAGTTCTGGACGGCACCCAGGTGATGTCGCCTGGGTGCCGCACTGGTTTAGGGATCCTACAATGCTGCTCCGAAAATTGGCGTAGGGGCGTCCCGGGTGGGGCGGGGGGAGGCCTCATCAGTAGCGGTCTGTTGTGCGAATAGTCCCAAGGCAGCACAACGTGCAGAGTTCTGGACGGCACCCAGGTGATGTCGCCTGGGTGCCGCACTGGTTTAGGGATCCTACAATGCAGCACAGAAAAACAGCGTGGGGCGTCCCGGGTGGTGCGGGGGGAGGCCTCGTCAGTAGCGGTCTGTGTCCAGTGTCACATGGCTGACACAACATGTACGACAGGCACCCAGGTGATGTCCAGTAAACTGCCGCACTGGTTTTGGTATCCTACAATGCTGCTCCGAAAATTGGCGTGCGGCGGCCCGGGGGGGGGGCGTGGGGGAGCCGGCGTGAACGGGCCTCCCCAGGTGGCGGCCATCTAGCTGAGTTGCGCTCGCTCTTGCGGCCACAGCGTCTCGCTCACCATGTTGTTGAGTTGCTCCCACTCTTGCAGTGCAGCGATAGGCGGCTGCCACATGGCTCTTAAAATGGCGGACAGCTCCTCGGTTTTAGGCCTGGTCCACTGAAATGGTCCTGGGACACTTTGGAACTCGGACGCTTGCCTGCTAGGGCTTGGGTTCCATTCTCGAAAAGCGTCCCCTCAGCCGTGAAGATTGTATAATAGTCTTGGGGGCCCCCGACTCCCGCAGGCTTCCGGTGGGGAGCGGCTGCCATGATTGCTCGCGGAATGACCACGACGGAGCCACGAGATGGTGGTGCTCTCATGCTGACGCCAGCTTCAGTCTGAATGATCCAGAAACAAGGTGGGGCTTTCATCGTTTGGGAAAAAAAAATGTTCTAAACCAATGAAAAGTGTTATTTTTAGGTCATATGACCAAGCCTTCCATCTTTAGGAAACCAAAAGTAAAATGAACCAATGAAAAGTTTTATAAACAAGTCACATGACCTGTTATGCGGCATAGGGCTACAAAAAGCGTAGAAAATCCGTTGGCACGTGAGGCGGCGTCAGTAGCGGACCGATGTGCGAATAGGCCGAAGGCAGCACAACGGGCCGAGATCCGGATGGTACCGAGGTGGTGTCCAGCTAATTGCCGCACTGGTGTGGCCATCCTACAATGCTGCGCCGAAAGACGGCGTGTCCAGCTGAATTGCGGTCACTGTTGCGGTACAGTGACTCGAACGCGCCGAGATCCGGATGGCACCGAGGTGGTGTCCAGCAAATTGCCGCACTGGTGTGGCCATCCTACAATGCTGCGCCGAAAGACGGCGTGTCCAGCTGAATTGCGGTCACTGTTGCGGTACAGTGACTCGAACGCGCCGAGATCCGGATGGCACCGAGGTGGTGTCCAGCAAATTGCCGCACTGGTGTGGCATCCTACAATGCTGCGCCGAAAGACGGCGTTTCCAGCTGAGTTGCGGTCACTGTTGCGGTACAGTGAGTCGAACGCGCCGAGATCTGGATGGCCCCGATGTTGTGTCCAGCAAGTTGCCGCACTGGTGTGGCCATCCTACAATGCTGCGCCGAAAGTCGGCGTGGGGTGCCCCGTTGGCTTATGAGGTGATGTCAGTAGTGGACCGATGTGTGAATAGGTCGGAACCAGCACAAGGCACCAAGATCCGAATGGCAAGTCCTGGATGTTGAGTGCCTCAGTTGAGATTTCTGAGCAGTGCTTGTAAGACTGTCTGAAGCTTATTTGCACCTGCTGCAGCTTCACTAGGTCCGGCGGAACTTTTTGCCTTTTCCTTTCTGCTTCTTTTCCTACAATGTGTTTCATCTGAAGACACGACCAGGTCCCTGAATGTGTGCAGGGGGACGCTATTGATTGAATGAACGCGCCGAGATCTGGATGGCACCGAGGTGGTGTCCAGCAAATTGCCGCACTGGTGTGGCCATCCTACAATGCTGCGCCGAAAGTCGGCGTGGGGTGCCCCGTTGGTTTATGAGGTGATGTCAGTAGTGGACCGATGTGTGAATAGGTCGGAACCAGCACAAGGCGCCCTGCACTGTTGAGCCTTTTTCAATGCCTGTTTTTTGTTGTTTCCCCTCCATCAAAAACAAAACAAAAATACAAGGCGCCAAGATCCGAATGGCAAGTCCTGGATGTTGAGTGCCTCAGTTGAGAGTTCTGAGCAGTGCTTGTAAGACTGTCTGAAGCTTATTTGCACCTGCTGCAGCTTCACTAGGTCCGGCGGAACTTTTTTCCTTTTCCTTTCTGCTTCTTTTCCTACAATGCGTTTCATCTGAAGACACGACCAGGTCCCTGAATGTGTGCAGGGGGACGCTATTGATTGAATGAAAATAGCGGCTTGACACAAAGCTGACTCAAGCGTTACTGTTGGTGCTATACAGACAAAAATTGGTTTTCAGTTTGTACATTCTTCTGGTTTTTTTTTTCCATCCAAGTCTGATTGAGAGTTTGTAGAAAAATGGCTTCAGATTTTCCACATACTAATCTTCAACATTCTTCCTAAATGTAACAATGTGAAACTCACTAGGAGAACGGCTGTTTCTGTTTCCTTTCAAAATGCTGCCACCAATATTTTCTGAATGGAAGACACCATCTTGTAGCATAAAGGGCCGAAAGGGGTTCTGGTCTGGCCGATGGTTGGTGGAGACATTTTGACTATATCTTGGACCTGCCCGGCCTCACCCAAAATGGCGCCGGTATAAATGGGACTCGTAACTCTTTGCCCGCAAATGTATATCTAGAAAATGTTATTGTAAGTGGCCCTGTCGTATTTTAATTACAAAATGTACGTCCACCGATTCCGCAACTGTTAGACACCTTTGTTCTTGTCACCTAATGGCCCGCTCGTTACGTTCTTCTACAGTGTAAATGTCTCCTCATCATATACGATTTCAGTTTGCTCCGTGGCCGGCCCACGTGGTTATAGGCCCGTATTTGTATACTGACATTTTCACAATAAAGGTTTTTAAAACAAAACACGGTAGTAGTATTTTCATTTGTAAAGTTTTTACTTTTAGTGACTGTTTTCGAATCAGTAAAAGGCAAGTGAAATAAAGCAGTCCAATTACATGACGGATAAAAGGTATAATATGTAGGAACGCAGTAAAGATAAATGGTCAAGGGCAGTTGTGTTTTTCATGTCTGCAACATAAAGTGATCGATAAGAATCTGATAATCAGGCGTATCGGCGACTAAGACAGCAGGCCGAATCTCTTTTACTCAACGGCTCCGTCATGGAAGGAAGAAACGCCCTTTTTCTCGAAAAAGGAATATATTTTACTTGCAAGACAGTTGTAAATTTTCCGGGAAAGTACATTAGCCTGGAATATTATAACATATGTTTGAAAAAAAAATATTGTTCGAAAATAATAAAAAGCGTAATTTTTAGGTCATATGACCAAGCTTTTCATCATTAAATTAACAAAAGTAAAATGAACCAATGAAAAGTTTTATTAACAAGTCACATGACCTGTTATGCTTACGTTACGCGCTGCGCGCCGCGCCTCGGATCACTTCCGGGTGCGCTAACGCGGCGTGTCATAAAACGCATTACGCGACAACGTAGGTCAAGAATATAGTCTAAATGTCTCCACCAACCAGCGTTCAGAACACAACCCCTTTCAGCAGTCCAAAAAGTTCTGTTAAATGACAACAGAGGGGACAGGCAACAAGAACCATCAGTCAAAGAGGGGAGGGCAAGTTCTTCTCTTCCGGGTCATGTTGGGGCGCTACCGGAACTGATCGAATTGGTAGTCTACAGTGTTTCTGGATGTTTCAGACTAAAGCTGGCGTCAGCATGAGACCACTACCATCTCGTAGCTCCGTCGTGGCCATTCCACGAGCAATCATGGCAGCCGCTCCCCACCAGAAGCCTGCGGGAGTCGGAGGCCCCCAAGACTTTTGTAGAATCTTCACGGCTGAGGGGACGCTTTTCGAGAATGGGACCCAAGCCCTAGCAGACAAGCGTCCGAGTTCCAAGGTCTCCCAGGGCCATTTTAGTGGACCAGGCCCAAAACCGAAGAGCCGGCCGCCATTTTGAGAGTCCTGTGGCAGCCGCCTATCGCTGCACCGCAAGAGCGGGCGCATCTCAACTACATGGTGAGCGAGACGCTGTAGTCGCAAGAGCGGGCGGTAAACAGCTGAATGGCGGAAGAGGCACAGTGTAGCAAAAGCGGGCGGAATGGCAACTAAAACGATAAAGGGGCGCCCCACTACAGCTTGTCTTCAGGTCAAACGGATTGTGGGACAAGGTCCAGAATTGAAGAGTCATCAAAAGGCAAAAAGTTCCGCCGGACCCCGGGAGCCGGCCGCCTATGTCGGGGGCGATCTCAGGCTACACCAGTGCTATAAGACTTGGGGAGGGTGTCGGAGCAAAGCGTCTTCTCCGAGTCCATGGCCATCACACCGCCCCTCAGGGGCCTCCGTCAAGCTGTTTAGGAAGGTAACATATCACATTGTTTTCTAATGCAGTCAGGTCCACAAACGACACTCACTTACTTTGAGAATAGTGAAGCTGCAGTAGGTGGAAATAAGCTTCAGACAGTGTTACAAGCACTGCTCAGAACTCTTAACTATGGCACCCAACATCCAGAACTTATGCTATTTGAGAATGGTAGTGACATCGAAGCATCTCAGGGACCAAAACCATTAACGTACTTTCACGTATGAAAATCTTACTTGGGGAGGGGGCAGGAGCGAAGCGCCCCCTCCCAGTCAGCGCCACCACACCGTATGTTGAAAATCTGAAGCCATCGTTCTACAAAGTCAACCAAACTTGGATTGAAAAATCTAGAAAAATGTACAAACTGAAAACCAGTTTTGGTCTGCATAGCATCAGTAACAACGCTTGAGTCAGCTTTGTGTCAAGCCGCCATTTTGATTCAACAAAGC
Organism: Lissotriton vulgaris; assembly: GCF_964263255.1. Classification (NCBI taxonomy): domain Eukaryota; kingdom Metazoa; phylum Chordata; class Amphibia; order Caudata; family Salamandridae; genus Lissotriton; species Lissotriton vulgaris. The sequence goes on along the minus strand of NC_141691.1, from coordinate 1,403,852,806 downwards.
ACAGGCATTGAAAAAGGCTGAAATTCAGAACTCTAAACTATGGCACCCAACATCCAGGAGCTTGCTATCCGGATCTTGGAGCCTTGTGCTGTTTTCGATCTATTCACACATCGGTCCACTACTGACATCATCTTATAAACCAACGTTATGTAAATAGTTTTTTAATAAAATGTTTTACCCTGTTTCTTTGCTGGTGTGTTGTCTATATTTTTAATATTTGCATAGGGTTTGTCGTTATTTTGTGCGGGATGGGTGATGGAGCCGAGCTGTCTTGCAGCCCTCATGGTGTGGAGCTCAGTTCATCTCACTATTTTCGTATTTCTCAAGAAGGGTTGTTCCTAATATTTCTATTTTAGCGAGGTCAAAAAGAGATCCAATTAGTGGCCTACTGATTTTGCTCGATTACTTTTATTTTTTTACACGATTTTTCACTATCTGCAAAGACTAAACAGAGTATTGCGACTTTGTGCTTGTTTGTAAATAGAGAATGATCCAAAGAGAACCAATTCTAAAACAGTAAATGCTTGGACAACAATCAATCAAATGGAGAGACAAGGAGGCACGACGGATTACAACGGGGGTAAAGGCCTGCGTTAACTACCCTTCAGTATCTGCAAAGAGAGAGTACTACTAAGGCAAAAGAGGGGAGGGGGGGGGGTGCAGCGTTCAAAGCACATCAGCGTGCATAAATACGAAAATGTTTTTATCTATCACGTACTTGACATTTTAAAGCTTTTCATATTTGCTATTAAAAAACCAATGAAATTCACAGAAAAAACCATAGGTTATAGTGGATATATAGTTAGGAATTTGCATTTACAAAACCTTGAAAATTCAATGAAAAAACCATAGGTTATAGGCCATATATAGTTAGGAATTAGCATTTACAAAACCTTATTTTACTCGCATAAAACCATTGAAATTCCATATATAGTTAGAAGCGCTAACTATATATCGCGCACCCGCAATCCACTGCTGATGATGTCACATATTACATCATTCATGACATGGTCAGTGACATCACTGATGACATCACTGATGACATCTCAAATGACATCACTGATGACAACTCAAATGACATCAATGATGACATCTCAAATGACATCACTGATGACATCACTGATGACAACTCAGCCATCCACATATGTGTCGCTTGTTGTGTCAGGGCCGGCTCTAGGCTCATGGTGGCCCTGTGCAGGGAGCGTAGGTGGGGGCCCGGGAAGAGGGGGTCCGGACCGTGGGGACAGAGGGAACATATATCAAGGTAAGTAGATAGCACACCCCCAAAACTCCAAAAGAAGAAGCAAAGCAGCGCAACCCCAAAAATCCAAAAGAAGAAGTAAAGGAGCACACCCCCAAAAATGCAAAAGAAGAAGTAAGGGAGCACACCCCCCAAAAGCCAAAAGAAGAAGCAAAGGAGCACACCCCCAAAAATCCAAAAGAAAAAGCAAAGGAGCACACCCCAAAAAATTCAAAAGTAGAAGCCACGGAGGATTTCTAGAATTTGCATGGCACTGGAATATGAGCATATTTTACGTTGGTCCATGCATGCATGAGTATAAAATGTGAGTGCTGCCACTGAAAAGCCTTTTTTTCTGAACTAAACTGGGGGATGCTGTACTGACTGAAACTGACAGCAGACTTGGGTTCAGAGCTATTTCCTAAGCTAGGAAAATAGATGCAAGCACTGTCAAAATAAAACATAAATAAATAATATATCCTTCCTGTAGGGGATGGTGTGCATAGATGATAGGCTAAGCGATTTTGGAAACGTGAATATGTTTACATTCAAAGGTTCTGTGATAAGGATTGCCTAAGCCGTTGTTGCACAGAGAGGCTGTCTTTTAGTGCGTAGCAATGAAAAAGCAATGATGTGGTACATAATTCAGTTCATGCGTCCTGGACTGTGGAAAAAGTTCAAACAAGGTGCACTTCTGAGTCTCACGAAAGTGGACAAATCTCGTCCAGCCGGAAGACACCTCTCGATTCTCACAGCGGCACGAGCCAAGCACACAACAAGCGACACATATGTGGATGGCTGGCGGCTGATCCAACTGCTCAAGTGAAGTCACACATGCAAAGGGGCTGTAGACAGTCTGAGTTATCTGGTAACGTCGCCTCGTTTCACACCTCCAGGTTCACTGTTCACCAGACTAGAGTGCGCAGCGCCATTCACAGACTGCAGGGGAACAGTACAGATGCCTTTTCTCGCACATCCACAACGTAATTTGTTAACTTTAAAAGTGCATGTGTGTGACATACATGCATGCGACTCATGTCGGTTCTGACACACGAGAGGAGTTAAGGAATGCCTGCCCCTGCTGCGTGGAGAGCTTGTGTGTGTGTGTGTGTTTGTATGTGTGTGCTACCTATGCAAAGCAAGCAGCCTTTCCGACAGGACAAACGGATAATATACACTTTGCACGTTAGATCGAGGTCGGGTACGTCATACAATGTGAAAGCATTCGATACACCAGCTTCACATTGCCAGTAAAATATTAACACATCAAAACACAACGCCAATATTGCAATGTAAACTTATATACGCCCTTTCTACTCGTTTTCAGTCTGTCTTTCCTATTTAATAATGTACTGCGATTTCTCTCTCTCTCTCGTACCTCGCCTGTCCCTCAAAAGAAACATAAAACGTATGTAATAGCTACGGGAGGGAAGGGGTGGGGGGTGACTCACTATGTCAGGGCTTGGAACTTACTGAGTATTGGAAGCCTTAGCCGGAGGCCCCCAAATCCTGCCAGGGGGCCGCCAGTGCTACGATGTATCATTGATCCGATCCTCGTCGTGGCGGCCCCTGGGGTTTGGTGGCCCTGTGCAGGTGCACAGCTTGCACATGCCTAAGGCCGGCCCTGTGTTTTATTTATTTATATGTGCACTTACCTGTAAACCTCTGTAATCCATAGATTACTGCCCTCCACCCTGCCCCTTCCCTCTCCCCAGGTCGCCTCCGGGTACTGACCGCGGCTGGAGCATAGTTGCCACTGGCAGGATGGAGGGCCATACCCCGATGGAGAACCACATATCCATCGCAGCCTGGGTCACTCATTGTTCTAATTTATATTCTGTTTATTAATCTAGTGTACCATCTGATGTTGATCCTTGTATACCTTTCAGTCGTGCTACCATTAGCTCTGACTTGCTAAACAAAAGGGTGACCAGATAGGTTATTTTCACAATCTAACACCTCACCTAGCAAACAAATCCTAAGTGAGCACAATTTTCATTTCATCATTTTTACTTTTTACATTTTTCAAAGCATGTCATCATATCCAAAAAAACAACACAGTTGTAACACTTTTTACACCTTCAATACATAGACATTCAAAATTCTATACAAATAAATTACAAAACATCTGTATCAAACAAAGACAACATATAAAAAGGGAATGCCTCCAACTACTTAGTTTAGAGGGCACCAGTCCTTATGTGATATATACATAAACAAGCGGACAACAAATAGTTCAAACAAGGCCTGCTTGTTTACTGTGCTGAAGACTATTTGTACAAAGGTTCGAATTACCAGGGGGTATACATCTTATAAGTGATTCCCTGTAATGCCCATTATTATTCTCGCTTCAGCACAGGGTCAACGCGTTTCGAACCCAAAGCTGCATAAGGGTTCTCATCAGAATGTGGACTGGAAGCTCTGAGGCAGTGCTACAGATTATATTCGGTGGGTGACCATCATGATAGTTAAGCGTTTACTTCCGAGGATGTTGCAATGGCAATAGGCAAAATTGTTCCCAAAAATGCCCAGGGACTGGATAAGGCCCCAGGAGATATTTTTTTAGAAATGCCTTAGGTGTGGAGTCCTTATTTTTCTCTCATTTTCAGTGCCAAAATGAGTGGTGTCCCTAGGCCCTATACTTGGGCCGGGTCCGAGATTATCTCATTTTTTAAGAAGGGAGCTTGTGATCCCCTGCTTAATTATAGGCCCATAAGCCTAATAGATTGCACCCAAAAACTCTTCGCAGGAGTCATCCTGAATAGATTTCAAGATGTCTCCCCTGCAGGCCAGTTTTAGAGAATGGACTAGAATATTGGATCAGGCTCTTCAATTTCAGTTGTTATATTGGACTTATGTTTTACTAGGGCAGGGATGTCTATATGTGGTGTTCCTTCAGCTTAGATCAGCTTTTGATTTGATTTCGTGCACCAAGTTATAACAGACTAGTCTGATTTAGAGGTACCACACCACTTATTGAATATGAACATGAGTTTGCAGTAGGATAACTTTGCACCAGTAAGATGTGGCCAGGAGGGAGAAATGAAAGAACCATTCCTGTCAAAAGGGTGATGAGACAAGGGTGCATCTTTGCACCAACTCTCTTCTCACCCTTTTTTAACGATTTAGCAACCTTTGTGGACCACATTGATTCCAATGCACCATCTCACGCAAAGATTAGGATACCAGCCCGGATGTTTGCAGATGAAATGCTGCTTATTTCAAAATCTCCTATGGGACGCCACAAAATCTTAGATAGATTTGATAAATTTTGTAGTCTCAGAGGTTTGGACATTAACATTGCTAATGCAAAATATATGGTTCCTAATCCTTGTAACACTATGCATCCTAATCGTACTCTTAGAGGGTCTTTCATGGAATGTGTTCGTACCTTTAGGTATTTTGTAGGGACCCTTACTGAACACTTTCATTGGCAACATTATATGATAAGGAGGAGGCTCAGGCTAGAGCAAACTTCTGGGGAATTGTAAAATTGCATAAGGGTTCATCCTTTCGTCCCATCTCGCCCATATTACAGATTTACAACGACCAGGCACTTGGTTCAGGCTTATATGGCGCAGAGCTTTGGGGCTCAGGAATGTGTCCACTCTTGGGCTAGTGGAAAATCACTTAGTGCGAGAGTTAACAGGTCTTCCTATTAGCACCCCGCTGCACCCCTTAAAGCTGGATATGGAGCAAACAAATATAATGGATGTGATTGGCCTGTACTGGGAGAGATGTTGGACCTCCCCCGACCTGGCTGTTTATCAGTCAAGCATACTGGAGATATTGTGCAGTGTGGGTACTGATACTATTCCGTGATTGAAGTCTGTGAGGGCAACTCTCTCAAATTTTGGTTACAGCCAGTTGTAGAAGGCCCCCTTTGAGGTAAGTGAAATTTCCAAGGCCAAAATTAAGAATGCGTGTTGGCAAAATAAGATGAGTTTGTTGCATAGCCAGCCTAACGAACGATCCCTGAGCATGGCCTTCCTCTAACAGAAAGATGGTTATAGGTGGGAGCAGTTTATGAACGAAATCGAGCTGGAAACTGCTAGGAATGTTTACTTGCATTTTAGACATGGGTCCCTCGCTCTTTCCTCTTTTACAGCCGGATGGGGATGTGCACTGAATTCCTGTGATAAGCAATGTGTATCTTGTTCTGAGGCCAATGAAACAATTGTGCATGTTTTATTCTTTTGCCCAGCGTATCAAGGTTTCAGGAGGCTGTACATTCATCCACTGTGTCGCAATCTTATAATCAGGATGCATAGAGAGGTCTTGAGATTTTTTGAGAAACAACACTAGTCACTGTGTAGTGTTTGCGGTCTCACGGTTTCTGTTGATTATGTGGAGAATTACGCAAAATAACGAAGCATTGCTTAAGGTGAAAATAATCAAATTATTTTATTTTAGGATATAGATTTTATAGTGCCATTACTTTTCTATCATACAGATTATTAACGATGTATTTATTTTTTATTACATTTATGTATTTATATCTTGATTTTTTATTATTTCTATAGTATGGGAACTTTTTGTCTAATTTTAATGAGTATGAACTGTGATAGCATAATGCTGAAGACCATAAGAGGCGGGAAGCCATTCGAAAATGGAACAAATGAACAAACTATTTGTCTGTTACTTTCAAAGGCCCATGCGGACCTTCAGCAAGATAGGTATGACAGGCAAAAAATCATACAAGTTAATAAAATAATAGCTCGTGTCCCTCCAAGGCCCATGGAGACTTCATAGGAGGTAGAGGTGCACACACAAATAAAAAAAATAAAAAACAGGGGAGGAGCTTCGCGGGCGAGCAAGATGGCCGCGTAAGCTCGGAGCTCCGCTGACCCTCCGCAAATATCCTGCCGGCTATCCTGTTCCACGTTAGTGGATTTCGATTGGTGAGAGGTCGCGGACACAGGAACTGCTTTCCGCTTTCAAATCCGTTGTTCCTGGACGAAGTTACGTCGAACTGAACTTTGTGCCAGGGATGCGCCATTGTCTCATGGATAACCGATGATCGCGCCGACGCTCCGCATGATTGGAATGCGAAGTGGAGATCTCTGATCCCTGCTGGCGGAGTGCACGTAGCTGCTAAGTCGCCAGCTGTCGGCCTGGTTTATTTGCTGGTTCCGCCTCTGTTCTGCACATCTGCTTCCCTTGTCCGGGCGGTGTAGCCCTTTGTTCTCCTTGGGTCCATCATGGCCGGCAGAGAAGACCCCGACAAGACGACGAACAGAGGCGTTCGGAGGACAACTCAGACACAGTTGAACAAGATCGACCGTTATGCCCAGCAACAGACCTCGCCCTCTGTGGTGGCCCCTTCTAAAGACTCGCAACGCGCGGGCTCGCCTGATGGCTCTAAGCCCACTTTGAGTGATATCATGGGGGCCATCACGGGCATTAGGACTGAAATGCAAAAGCAACATGAGGTCCTGACTCATAAGGTGGACACCCTGGCCGTTGATCTCAACTTGATCAGGGCCGACCTGGGAAAGACTAATGATCGGGTGAAATCCCTTGATATTAAGACCTCCAGCTTGACTACCGACGTCTCGGACCTGCAGGCGGAGGTCCGGACTCTACGATCGGTTAACGACCAATTCTCCAAACGGCTGGAGGATTTCGAAGGGCGTGCAAGGCGACAGAACGTTCGCATCATTGGTATACCGGAGGGATCAGAAGATGCGGCTGTGGACCTTTTTGTGGAGGACTTGATACAGACACATCTCGCACCATCTGGACTGAGTAACTTCTTTTCTGTGGAACGGGCTCATAGGATTCCTGGCGGCCCTCCGAAGTCGGGTGTTGCACCTAGACCCATCATTGCCCGGCTCTTCAACTTTAGAGACCGAGATGTGATCCTTCAAGCCTCCAGGAGACATGGGCCACTTAAATTTCAGCACTCTGAGGTGCACTTCTACCCAGACTACACTAGGGCCGTTCAGAGAAAATCGTCAGAGCTTTGCAGGGGTGAAACGGCGCCTTAGAGACATGGGTTTTAAGTACTCTATGCTATTCCCTGCTAAATTACGGATTGAGTCAGAGGGCCGAGCCCTGTTCTTCGATGTGCCAGAGAATGCGAGCGATTGGCTGAATACTTTGCCGCAACGTCGAGAGGAGCACGACGAGCGCTCCGGAGGCGCAACTGGTGGCCTTGATCTCCAGGACTAGGTTCTGCTGTGCCGATTATGGCGGTTGGTGTTCCTGATGTCTGTGACTGCTAATACCAAAGCTTTCCCGTTCTTGTTGTTTCTTCTGTTTTTACATGGAGGGGGCGGGAGGGGGTTGCGGAGATTCCTCACTCCTCTAGGGTCTTTTTGTAGATTAGTTTATGGGGCGACAGGCACACTGCTGGTTGGTTGGGCTTTTTAGTCTGCTGCAGGGGTGCAGGGTGGGGGGCGGTGGTGGGGAAATTTGTTTGTTCCTCTATGAAAGGAAAAAATAAAATCAACCTTCACTGTACTGTGACATTGCTTCTTGCACTATTGCTCTCCTGTTTAGATATGCTGCCTTGCCTCCGGGATGTCAGGCTGAATAGCTGTGTGCACTTTTTTCAAATAAAGGTTTTAAAAAAATTTTAAAAATAAAAATAAAACATATTGGTTGGTGCCCCTTAAGGTTCCATGGAGGCCCCATTGGATATGGGGACAGGTAAAAGTTGAATAAATGTATAAAATAATTGTTGGTTCCCCTACAGGGACCATGGGGAACCCATTGAATACAATGGCCAGGCTCAAATTGAATAATTGAATACAAATATTGCTGGGACCCTCAAGGTAACACCGGGATGCTAAGGAAGTTGGGTCAGGCAAAATCGAATTACTGAATCAAAAACAACAGCACTGTAGTACAATAAGCCACAAGCACAAACAAAAATATCATGAAATAAACAAAACATTAAAACGTTGCATGAACTTCTTCCTAGAATATGAGTTTTAAATATGGAATAAAAGAATACAACATACACTGACTGCACAAAATGGTAGTAGTTAGCTGATCCAGCACATGGCAAGCGAAGGAGGAGGTGTGGAAAACAAAAACAAAATGGCCACCACAGGCACATACACACACACTTGTCCCCAAAAAATTGTCGTGGCTGAATGGCCAGTAAAGAAATAGGCATAAAGAACAAAGACAAAACGGTCAACAAACGCACACCCACGTGCACGTGCACACACACACACACAAGCCCTCACCCATACACATACACAAAGACACACATGCACAAATGCTCTTACTCCCACACAGATTTCAACACACCAGCAATCAAGGCTTTTTAGCCTCACCCTGCTGCAGTGTTATCAGCTCTGACTCCATTTCCCACGTCTTATCTAAATTGTCTCACTCCTTATCTAGTATGTTCTGCCTGCATACTTGAATGTGATTGAGAGCACAGGGAGTGTATTCCCGCCAATCATGATATCTTGAGACACATGGTAACGGCACCATAACAAGCCCTACACTACCAATCGCACTGTAGGTGTGGAGCAGACCGTTTTGTTATATCGGCTTTTCGGTCACTTTGATGGAGAGATCTGGGCCATAATTTGAGATCCCCTTCTCTAACATAGCACCGGTTTTCCAAAGAGTGCAAACTGTGCATATCTGATGAGCGCGGCGGGCCTCTGGTTTGGTGGTTTTTTATCACCTCGATGAGTTTTATTTATTTTATTTATTAAAGTGATTTTCTATAGCGCAAACATTACCTGAAGGTGTCAGGGCGCTTTACAAAAGAACCAGTTGTGATACATAAGGACTTAGGACCACATGAGTTACACAAAAGACACAAATAGGAAAAAAAATTGAAATTGTACAAGTTGTAAAGTCACACAGGGAAGAGGTATAAATAGAAAAAATTGCAAATGTACAAGTCTTTACTGCACAACGTCTGCCTCATGGAGAGTCAGGAATAGGTGGTGAGGAACCACCCAAACACTGACAAGAGTAAGCCACAAATTCATAGAGAACGTTTTTATCTCAATTGTGCAGTTGAATCATCTGGGTCAGTCATTCTTCCTAGTTGGGGTCCAGTCCCATACATTTGTTGGAGAGACAATTTTGAATTCTACTACTTTATTTATAACAATGAATGCAGCCCTATGGTTTCACTGGTAGATTTTTTTGGGTCAAACGCTGTGTCACTTCTAAGTGACTTAGAAGGGGAGATTGTTCTTTTCTACAAATATGCACTTTTTACTATTACATAAAATAATTTATTTTGTAAAAACACGTTCCACCTTATGCCAGGAATGAGCATCTTGTGCTAAGAATTATCATTGTTATGTCAGGGCTACATTACAAGAGGCTGGTGACAATCATGTCTTGGATGTCCGAATACGTCATGAATTATCGTCATTTTGCTGTGGCAGGATTATACCAAGAGTGGCCCGGTTTATGCACGGATTCCCACAATATGGCAAGAATACCTTTATTGTCATTGCCCACACCATACTTGGGTTAAGCATGGAAGAACATCACCCACACACATACACACTTACTCGCGCAGTCATAAGCATACACCTGCATGCACACATATGTTCCTGAGTAAATATGTCTGCATCGATTATAGGCATAACAACACCAACAGTCAATACATGTTATCCATACCCTGCTTCGATGTAGTCTACAGTGGCTACATCTGTCATGCCATTCCTGTACTGCATCACTGACACTCCAAACAGTCCGACAGGCTATTGGCACGCGCTCATAGTGTAAATGAGAGCACAGGGCCTGCAATGCAGCCAACATAAATGTGTCTTGAGGCATGTGGTGATTAGCTGCATTAGAAAACCAGCACTGGCAAAAATGCTTTAAGTGAGGTGCAGAACCAAAACTGCCATCTTGTAAAGGGATATTTGCTTGAACATATGTTCTAATATTAATTTAAACATGATTGCAGTCTTAGCCTGTTCACAAGTATATTTCTGTCTAAACATTATACCATCTCTGAATGACTAGGAAAGGGAGGAGAAGACATGGAGGCAGATCACTTTCGCTGTGTCAAACATGGCCCTGAGTGATGTAGTAGGCACCTGGCAACCTGCTGTGGATTCAAGTCCACTGTAGCTGGTGCTTAGCAATGTTCAAATCAGTAAGAAAAATACCACTTTAGGTCTTAGTATGGTTAAGATGAAGGAAGAGAGTCAGTAGATCTTGAATGAAGATGTTTGACTCAGACATCTTATCTGGTCCTGGATCATTCCATAGAAAACAGGTATAATTAGCTGAATGCCAGAAAGTCATTTAGTTAAATATAGAAGCAGGCCTTGAAAAGTTCACCAAGGAATGTTGACACAGCTTGAATATGGCACTAGCTGATGGGACTGTGGCATTTGTTGACTGAACGTGGCATAGGTTGAGATAGCTAGAAATTGACAGCATGTGCACACCTCACCTGTGATTGACTGGTTCTTCATCCGTGCATAAAAACATCCACCTAATCATCCCCTCCTTGAAAGACATCTGTGTAGTATTGTCTTATTATTAGAATGTTTACTACTTGAGAACTCTTTGGAATTCTCTAGGTTAATTCTATGTAGAATCCTAGTTGAACCTTCCTTGTACAGTGTTCCATGTATTTCTTGTATCTCTTTGAATAATGTTTGTTTTCTTATATCTTGGAGATCAGTCAGTTGTCAGTTACACTGCTGATCTTCAAGAAGGTGGATGCTCTAATAAATCCCTCTTCACCACTACTTGGATTTGTTGGATTTGTATTCCTGAAGAACCTCTACTACATATTGGCGACGTTTGGGATTATTTTTAACTGTTTTGAGCATCTACTGATCAACAAAAAGGGAGATTTTTCATCATTTTTTTTCCAAGTTATGGTTAATTTGATGTAAGTTTTGGACTCAGAATTTCCCTGCAGTACACTCACAATATGGATTTTACCATGTATTAAAGGTAAACTTATTCTGAAATTCTATTTTTGAAGAATTTTCGCAGAAAACCATAGATACTGTCATCTGCACAAGAAGATTGGCTTCTTTGAAATATGATTTAAAATTGTACAGGAGTGCCATTGTTTGTTTTGTGAATCTGGGAACTAATTTCCTTTTTGCTTGAAGCCTTGTTTAATGTCTGTGACTTTTCGTGGAAATTTTGAGGAAATTACGACGAACAAAAACGGAAGTGCAGAATTTATTCCTTGCGCATTGTTTGATCGTGAGAACAGCAGTTTGTATCGGGGCTTGCTGGAAAGTCTGTGAATCTGCCGGCGTTTCATCGCAGCCACGCTGAAATTTCTGTTGTTCAGTCACAGCCATTGCGCATTTTAAAAGGAAACAAAAAGAACGTACCTTAAACACTGCATCTTCTGATTTGTAATTGTCTTCGTCACTCCTCTGTCAATCTCCAAAGCTTCACGCTAAGTTCCTGGCGCGTCACGGTGATGCGCACACCTACCATTTGACATTCTTCTCTACGTGGTGTTGTCATCAACGCGGTGACGTCATCACGCTTTGGCAGCCATTTTGATAGTTGCTTAGCAACCACTCGATTTTTACCAGTGTTGTTCGTGTCGCATTTAGTTTCATTAAACATCGATTCATGAGGAATTATACAGGCAATATTTTGAGAGTATCAACAGGGTAACTGTATTTTGATATTTACAAATATAGTTTTTTAGAATTAAAAAAAAGATATTTTAACATTGCGTGTACAATTTATTTATCTCAATGAGTACTGCTTGTGGTACACCACCTCCTCCTTTTTATTCTGGTCCTAATCAGCCCTGTATGAAATGGAAAAAATGGTATAGGTTATTTGATCATTATTTACTAGCCACAGATGGTGCAAATTTTTCTGCTTCTAGGAAATTAGCAATTTTGTTAAACACTTTAGGTGGTCATGCAGAAGATGTGTTTATTCATTTACCAGTATCTGCTGCTCCTGCTGGAATTGAAAGCGGAGACTATGATTGTTTTGCTGAAGCTATTGATAGGTTAAAAAAGGTTTACTGAACAACCTCCTATAGTGATGGAAAGATATAATTTTTATACTAGACATCAATTACTTAATGAACCTGTCGATACATATGTTGAATGTCTTAGAGTTTTAGCTGCTGACGGCGATTTTGGTGACCAAGTTGATAAATATATTAGAGATTAATTGATTATTCGTTGTTCTTATAAGAAAATTCAAGAACAATTACTTAGACAACGCAATCCATCTTTAGATGAAACAATAAGAATTGCAAAAAGTGTGGAACAATCCATTTTATCTTTCAACACTATTAATGTTGATAAGATTACATCTTGTGTTGCTGCTGTGAATGTAAAAGATACGAAGTACCAAGTTGTTAATAAATAAAAAATATTGTCAAGGGTTCAATGAGCCAAGGTTATGTTAAACCACAAAACAAATTATTTTGTAATCGTTATGGTTCGAGATCACATTCTTTTCAATTTAAACAATGTCCAGCTAGAGGAAAAGAATGTTTTAAGTGTAAAAAGATAGGTCATTTTGGAACCTATTGTCTATCTACTAAGAGAATTGCTGTTCTTTCTGAGTTGGAAGCTGAGGAACAAATATCTGCAGAGATTTGTTGTGAAAATGAGATTCTTGAGGTCACAGAAGATCATACATTAGGTCAAGTCATTACCAATAATGGTGATGTTGACTCTGAACCTTATATTCCTCCAGTGTGTACTATTTCAGTAGACAGAAGAAATATTGATGTTATGGCAGATTCTGGGTCTCCTTATACTATCATTTCTGATTCTTTTTTCTATAAGTCCTGGGACAACAAGTCTTTACTTCCAAATGATATTCGTGTTTTTGGATTTGGTGGTAAGGAAATTCAAATGTTGGGCTATTTTATTTCTGATAATATTTTTAGACATAAAACTATTTGTGGCAAAGTTTATGTTGCTGTGGATGGTTTACAAGTACTCGGTTGGAAACACCAGAGGAAATTTGACATTACATTATGTCCCAATGCCAAAGTACAAGTATGTTTCTTTGAAGATTTGCATGTAAATAGTATTGAGAAAGGAGATAGTAGCGGTCATGTTTCAGATATTATCAGTAAACATAGCAATATTTTTTTAAAAGAACTTGGTAAGGTTAAAGGATTCTAACACAAAATTATACTTAAAAAGGATGCAGTGCCTTCAAAACACAAACTAAGAAATGTGCCTTTGTCTGTTAGAAGTGAACTATCTGACATGATTAAAAAGTTATGTGAGGAAGGTGTAATTGAACCTGTCAATGCCTCTGAATGGGTTTCTCCCATAGTTTTAGTTAAAAAAAATGGTGAGCTTAGAATGTGCACGGATTTGAGGTCTGTAAATGAACAAATTGTCACGGAGTGTCATCCGTTACCTAAAATACAGGATTTATTGACAAAATTAGATGGGGCAAAACATTTTAACAGTATAGATTTGAAATCTGCGTACCATCAGGTGGAGCTTACAGAAGATTCACGAGATATCACAACATTCATTACTCCTGATGGTACATTTAGATATATTAGGATGCCATTTGGACTTTCATCTGCAGCCTCAGTTTTTCAAAAATGGATGTATTCTCTTTTTAAAGACATTGATAATGTTATGGCTTTTCAGGATGATATTTAGTATTTTCAGATTTAGAAGAACATCACAGAGATACCCTTGATAAGGTGTTATCTATTTTGGATGAAAGAGGAATGACTATTCGGTTGGATAAATGCTAATTTTTTACATCTGAGGTTGAATATCTCGGACATATGATTAATTCATAGGGCATTTTTCCAGAAAATGATCTTCTTGCTTCTATTAAACACATGAGTGAACCTAAAGATAAAGATCAACTTAAATAATTTTTAAGTTTGTGTGAATATTACTCGAGGTTTGTTCAGAATTTTTCAGATATTGTTCTATCTTTAAGATTGCTTCTTAAAAAAGGATGTAAATTTGAATTGACTGATGAACATTTTAGATCTTTTTCTGCCATCAAATCTGCAATTATTGATTGCAAACCTCTTTCTCCTTTTTCTTCTAATGCTTCAAGTGTGATTACTGTGGATGCAAGCGCCACCGGTCATGGTGCTGTATTGAGTCAAGTAAAAAATGATAAAGAAGTAACTATTGCTTTTGCGTCAAGACCACTTTCTGTTGCTGAGGTAAAATACTCTACGATTGAAAGAGAGGCGTTAGGTTTTTCATGGGCTGTTAAACATTTTAAAACTTATTTATGGGGAAAATCTTTTAAAATTAAGACAGATCATAAACCTTTAATTTCTTTATTGTCTAACAATGGTGTTGGAAAAGCATCTGCAAGGTTGGTGCGTATTTTGGCAAAATTATATGAGTATAATTTTGATATTGTTTATATTCCTGGTTCACAAAAAAACAGAGCTGATTGTTTTTCAAGATTGTTGCCGAGTATTAATTTTGTTAATCAAACTGAGAGTTTTGATGAGTGTGTTGTAGCATCTCTGGAGGATGTTGCTCTTTCTATGTCTGATTTGGTTACAAAAGATGAGTGGTCTAAAGCTATGGAATTGGATGAACAGCTAAAATTAGTCAGCAAATATATTGTGGATGGTTGGCCTGTTGAGAAAAATCTTTCTAAGGAACTTGCTGTGTTTTGGAAAGTTAGAGATGATTTGAGTTGTAATGAAAATTTGATTTTGAAAGCTGATTGTTTTGTGCCTCCGATGTCTGTTAGACAAAAGATAATTTCTATTGCCCATCTTGGTCATTGAGGACAGTCTAGTACCATCAAGGAAATTAGAGATATCTTCTGGTGGCCTTATATGGATGATCAAATTGCTCATTTTATTAAAAAGTGTTCGTTGTGTGCCAATTCAGATAAGGTTTTGAAACCATTACATTCAAATTTTGTGAAAGTTGAGGTACCTGATACTCCATGGAATTAAATAGTGATTGATATTCTAGGTCCATATGAAGGAATTCAGACACAAAAGGTATACATTTTTGTGCTCATTGATTATTTCTCAAAATGGGTAGAATATAGAAGGTCCACACAAATTGACACTATTTATATCATCAAATTCCTTAAGGACATATTTAAAAGAGAGGGTTTGCCTTCAATTTTAGTGTCTGATAACGGAATGCAGTTTACCTCACATTTGTTTGAAGTTTTTATTAAAAAAAAACATTAAACATTGCAAGACTGCTTTATATTCTCCTAATATGAACGGTCTTGTTGAAAGATTTAATAGAGTTTTAGTTGAGGGTATACAACTAGCTATTAAATCTCATATTGATGTTAAGGATCATGTGGCAACATTGGTTTGGTCTTATCTTTGTACTCCACATTGTTCTACAAAATTTTCGCCTTTTCTTTTGTTTAAAGGCAGGAGTCCTCAACAAGAAATTTCTCCTTATTGGATTGAAAAGGACAAATCAAAAAATGACATGAGTATCATTTATAAAAAAGCTAAACACAATGTTTCTGTTTCAAATAATATAGCTAATTCCACAATTAAACCTAAGTTGTGTGTAGGTGACAAAGTTAAAATTAAGTTACCTATTTTTGTTAAAAGAGGTCAGTCTAAATTTTCTGACATTTTTGAGATTTGTAAAATTGGAAAAACTTCTGTGCTTTTGGATAATGGATCTTGGTGGAATATGTCAAAAATAGCAAAGGTTGATGCTTCAATTTTTAAACATTGCAAGGATCCTGGTTTTTCTAGTGATTGTATTGTTGAAGAAGAAAGGTATATCTACATCATCAACCTGTCTTAATGAAAACTTCGGCATCTGGTAGTTTTCCCAGTTTTTTTTCAGCCACCTTTAAATCCACACCTTTAAGGAAACAATATTTTATCAAGCGCCTTCTTAAATGCGGGATGGCAAAATGGATAAATAAAGGGATTAAATGAGGGGTTAAGAAGAGTGAAGATGCTCATTCTTGTTTCTTGCTACGCTATCATACTGTCTCTTTGTTAGTTTGCACCCCACAGATGACTAGTTGGAATTTGAATTAAATGTTGACAGTTAACTAATCATCACTTCAGAGGCAATGGAAAAACACGGAAGATCCAGAGTGGATTCTGTGTCAATTTCACTGACTGTAATAATATTTCTGGCTTCATTGGATAGAGTAATTTCGTTTTTATCTGTGCTGATTTTGTTCACACCAGCGTTTATGTTCAATATGATGTATTTCTTGTGAGGGCTTGTTTTATCGCACTAGCATGAACTGCTGTGAATTCATTATTTATGAATATTCGTTGCATAAATGTGTGTTAGACACACTTTTTTTTATTTATTATGTCTTGATCACGGCAAGGGTGGTGGTGAATTAATGATTGGTTTTGGTTTATGGGTGGGCTACTGTGCTTCTGTCCAGTTTACTTATTTATTCCTTCATATTGTAGTGGGGAACTGCATCGTTAGGTTTGAAATACCACTTTAAGTCTTGGAGCTCTGAAAGGGAAGATCACGGGGTCAGAGCCTACCTTTAACTGATCGTGCACACGTGGGCGAGTCTATAACCAGAAAGGCCTGCTAAGTAGATACATACACGCTTGAGCCAGCAGTGAGCGAATGCGCATGAAGTGAGAAGGCAGATGAATATGGCTCCTAAGGTAATTTGCTGAGGGTTTTACATAATGTTAGTTGGGAATGGTAACTTCAATAACTAAAGGGGCCGGTACGTCAAAAGGACTCGTGAAACCTCGTTAAAGGTTGTAGGGGCCATGCACTTCAGTTTGCTTGTAAGTTATTTTCATACGTTTGGCTTGACTGGTGAAGATTAAGTGGATTTTGTTATTTTCGAGACGGTGGGTGATTGTATTGCTAGGAGGAATTTAATATTGTTTTGTTTCCAATTACGTGTGGTTTTTGATTTGTGATTGAGGGGTAGGTGGGGTTAACGCCCCGATTACTTACTGGTAATCTTCATTACTCCGAGGTAGTATTCCTCCCCACATGACTTACAAAGTGAGCTTCAGCTCCACACCAGAACCCTCCAAAGCAAAAATATAGTGGTCATGGAGAGTATGGGTCAGCCATATTGGGAAGGGATGGGAAGGGGTGGGAGGCATGGGAGGTTGACTTTTTTTGCTTTGGATGGTTCTGGTGTGGAGCTGAAGCTCACTTTGTTAGTCATGTGGTGAGGAATGCTAAAGAGGAGGTTATTAGGGTCACATGATTACGTTTTCTTAGAGTACCAAGTGAAACTTGCCTTGCATAGTAAGTTTAGTTATCTTTTTATCTGCTTCAGTAACCCATGACAAAAGAGACTTACGGCTCGAAATGCATTGGGTGGAACACAGTGAGCCATCTCATTATGAATGTTTTGTATGCACGTGCTGCGGTTAAAAGTGTGGATGGATGACAGGAGGCATTTGAAAATGTTAAATAAAACATCAGTTTGGAACTACACTGTCTCTGAAGTGATCATAATACATGGATTCATTTTGGAATGAAGTATTGATATCATCATTGGTTTACCTTCGAATAAAATTAGATACCAATTGAGAATGACTGATCGCGAGAAAAAAATCCTGAATTACGGAGTGCGGTGGATGGGTGCGCAATGCTACTTACCGCTTCTTCATACTTCAGTATTGAACTGTGACTGGGAACAATTCACAGAATCTGTTAGCACACAATAAGACGGTTGTGCCATTATTATTATCATGAACACATTTAAGGGAAGGAGTGCATTGTTACATTTCTTGTTAATTAAAACTTCGGCATCCGGTAGTTTTCCCAGTTTTGTTTCAGCCACCTTTAAATCCACACTTTTTAGGAAACAATATTTTAGCAAACGCCTTCTTAAATGCGGGATAGAAAAATGGATAAATAAAGGAATTAAATGAGGAGTTAAGCAGAGTGAAGATGCTCGTTACATCACTCCACTCTGCTGGTATGCAAACATCTTGACAAATTGTACCAGCAATCAAAAGCAATGCGTAGGGAGCCCAACAAAGGCAAAATATAGCCACAAGAACTGATAAAGACTCAGCAATCTTGATGTCAGCAGACAACAAAGCGCTCGGCTTTGTACTATGGGGTATTTTTAATTTGTTTTCAGTAGGTATCTCTAACACAGTTACTCCATTCGAGGAGTCAGTGTGCAGAATGTGCTTCATAGGTCCACTTTCTTTTGAAATTGAAGGTCGAGTTTTACTACATCCTGGTCCTGAAAGTGAGTTGCTGGTGGCCTCATTGTTTTCCAAATCTGGAATGGTGAAGATGGATGTGGTATTGCTCTGTGCATTGTAATCTCTTGTAGGAACAACTAAATGCTTCTGTTTTGCCCTTGTACGAGTTTTAATGTTGATGTAGATGGTCACGTTTAAATACAGAATAAGAACAAAAGGTGTAAAGAAAAATATTATTAATGTACAAAGCCTAAGGTAATGGTTGTTATAGTATTCTGGATTGCACTCTCCCTCTGAAATATTGCTGTTGCCAGCTATGTATTCCCATAAAAGAATCACTGGCCCATAAACAAGGAAGGCAAGAATCCACACAGCAGCCATCTTCAATACAGCAAGCTTCAACTTGTGTTGCTGTTCTCTGTAGGCAGCCTGTAAAATAATGAATACATTTAGAAAAAAAATATATGTATATATTTAAGTCCTAAAATTTTGAACCCACTTTGCTTCTGTGCTGTCCCTTCCATTTCTATATCTTTCAGAAAGACAGCTTTAAGCTGTCTATTGTCGAAAACCTCTCGTGGACCATACCAAAAAGTACAGCTGTCCTCTAGGTTGTTTTGTAAAAGCACCAAACAGACATTGTTTTTTTCATGTTGCCAGTTTATTAGGTTTTATATTTTACAGTAACAATTTGTGCTTTCTTTTACTGTGTTCAAAGGAAAAACTTTGGGGCATATTTACAAGCCCCTTTGCCACATGAACAACTCTTTTTATGACGTTTCTGTGAGCATAGGGGCTTCACCTTATTTACAAGGCAGAGTTAAGCCACATAATGTGGTTTAATGCCACCTTGTAAAAAAGGTACCTTTCAAGCTATACTTAGCGAGAAAGCGTTGGGCAATGTGTGTTAAAGTGGGCGTTTCACCGCAATACCTATTGATTTTGACGCTGCCCAATATCTACAAGGGTGATTCAGAAAAGGGGGTGGTGATGAACAGAGTGTCTGAATTAAGCAGACCACTCTTACCCAGTCCAAAGATCAGGGCTTGATCCATCACCGTTATTTATCTCACTGCACCATCCCAGCTCAGAACCTGGCTATATGCAAATCAGTCTGTCCCTGGCCCAGTGCATCATGGGAACAGGGCACACTAAACTACCAAGCCAATTCTTCACCAGAAAGGAGACAAGCTACCGGGGACCGGTTTCTGGCATTTCAGCCGTCTTCGGCCCGGCTTGCTTGAATCCTGATGGTGCAGTGAGAAAGGGATTCATGTCTGAGTATACCCTGCCACACCTATAGTGGCCAAAAACGATTCAGAAAAGGGGGTGGTGACGAACAGAGTGTCTGAATTAAGCAGACCACTCTTACCCAGTCCAAAGATCAGGGCTTGATCCATCACCGTTATTTATCTCACTGCACCATCCCAGCTCAGAACCTGGCTATATGCAAATCAGTCTGTCCCTGGCCCAGTGCATCATGGGAACAGGGCAGACTAAACTACCAAGCCAATTCTTCACCAGAAAGGAGACAAGCTAACGGGGACCGGTTTCTGGCATTTCAGCCGTCTTCGGCCCGGCTTGCTTGAATCCTGATGGTGCAGTGAGAAAGGGACTCATGTCTGAGTATACCCTGCCACACCTATACTGGCCAAAAACGATTCAGAAAAGGGGGTGGTGACAAACAGAGTGTCTGAATTAAGCAGACCACTCTTACCCAGTCCAAAGATCAGGGCTTGATCCATCACCGTTATTTATCTCACTGCACCATCCCAGCTCAGAACCTGGCTATATGCAAATCAGTCTGTCCCTGGCCCAGTGCATCATGGGAACAGGGCAGACTAAACTACCAAGCCAATTCTTCACCAGAAAGGAGACAAGCTACCGGGGACCAGTTTCTGGCATTTCAGCCGTCTTCGGCCCGGCTTGCTTGAATCCTGATGGTGCAGTGAGAAAGGGACTCATGTCTGAGTATACCCTGCCACACCTATAGTGGCCAAAAACGATTCAGAAAAGGGGGTGGTGATGAACAGAGTGTCTGAATTAAGCAGACCACTCTTACCCAGTCTAAAGATCAGGGCTTGATCCATCACCGTTATTTATCTCACTGCACCATCCCAGCTCAGAACCTGGCTATATGCAAATCAGTCTGTCCCTGGCCCAGTGCATCATGGGAACAGGGCACACTAAACTACCAAGCCAATTCTTCACCAGAAAGGAGACAAGCTACCGGGGACCGGTTTCTGGCATTTCAGCCGTCTTCGGCCCGGCTTGCTTGAATCCTGATGGTGCAGTGAGAAAGGGATTCATGTCTGAGTATACCCTGCCACACCTATAGTGGCCAAAAACGATTCAGAAAAGGGGGTGGTGACGAACAGAGTGTCTGAATTAAGCAGACCACTCTTACCCAGTCCAAAGATCAGGGCTTGATCCATCACCGTTATTTATCTCACTGCACCATCCCAGCTCAGAACCTGGCTATATGCAAATCAGTCTGTCCCTGGCCCAGTGCATCATGGGAACAGGGCAGACTAAACTACCAAGCCAATTCTTCACCAGAAAGGAGACAAGCTAACGGGGACCGGTTTCTGGCATTTCAGCCGTCTTCGGCCCGGCTTGCTTGAATCCTGATGGTGCAGTGAGAAAGGGACTCATGTCTGAGTATAACCTGCCACACCTATAGTGGCCAAAAACGATTCAGAAAAGGGGGTGGTGACAAACAGTGTGTCTGAATTAAGCAGACCACTCTTACCCAGTCCAAAGATCAGGGCTTGATCCATCACCGTTATTTATCTCACTGCACCATCCAGAACCTGGCTATATGCAAATCAGTCTGTCCCTGGCCCAGTGCATCATGGGAACAGGGCAGACTAAACTACCAAGCCAATTCTTCACCAGAAAGGAGACAAGCTACCGGGGACCAGTTTCTGGCATTTCAGCCGTCTTCGGCCCGGCTTGCTTGAATCCTGATGGTGCAGTGAGAAAGGGACTCATGTCTGAGTATACCCTGCCACACCTATAGTGGCCAAAAACGATTCAGAAAAGGGGGTGGTGATGAACAGAGTGTCTGAATTAAGCAGACCACTCTTACCCAGTCTAAAGATCAGGGCTTGATCCATCACCGTTATTTATCTCACTGCACCATCCCAGCTCAGAACCTGGCTATATGCAAATCAGTCTGTCCCTGGCCCAGTGCATCATGGGAACAGGGCAGACTAAACTACCAAGCCAATTCTTCACCAGAAAGGAGACAAGCTACCGGGGACCGGTTTCTGGCATTTCAGCCGTCTTCGGCCCGGCTTGCTTGAATCCTGATGGTGCAGTGAGAAAGGGACTCATGTCTGAGTATACCCTGCCACACCTATAGTGGCCAAAAACGATTCAGAAAAGGGGGTGGTGATGAACAGAGTGTTTGAATTAAGCGGACCACTCTTACCCAGGCCAAAGATCAGGGCTTGATCCATCACCGTTATTTATCTCACTGCACCATCCCA
The DNA here is from genome assembly GCF_964263255.1 of Lissotriton vulgaris. Classification (NCBI taxonomy): domain Eukaryota; kingdom Metazoa; phylum Chordata; class Amphibia; order Caudata; family Salamandridae; genus Lissotriton; species Lissotriton vulgaris. The sequence goes on along the minus strand of NC_141691.1, from coordinate 1,403,831,001 downwards.
GCTCAGAACCTGGCTATATGCAAATCAGTCTGTCCCTGGCCCAGTGCATCATGGGAACAGGGCAGACTAAACTACCAAGCCAATTCTTCACCAGAAAGGAGACAAGCTACCGGGGACCGGTTTCTGGCATTTCAGCCGTCTTCGGCCCGGCTTGCTTGAATCCTGATGGTGCAGTGAGAAAGGGACTCATGTCTGAGTATACCCTGCCACACCTATAGTGGCCAAAAACGATTCAGAAAAGGGGGTGGTGATGAACAGAGTGTCTGAATTAAGCAGACCACTCTTACCCAGTCCACAGATCAGGGCTTGATCCATCACCGTTATTTATCTCACTGCACCATCCCAGCTCAGAACCTGGCTATATGCAAATCAGTCTGTCCCTGGCCCAGTGCATCATGGGAACAGGGCAGACTAAACTACCAAGCCAATTCTTCACCAGAAAGGAGACAAGCTACCGGGGACCGGTTTCTGGCATTTCAGCCGTCTTCAGCCCGGCTTGCTTGAATCCTGATGGTGCAGTGAGAAAGGGACTCATGTCTGAGTATACCCTGCCACACCTATAGTGGCCAAAAACGATTCAGAAAAGGGGGTGGTGATGAACAGAGTGTCTGAATTAAGCAGACCACTCTTACCCAGTCCAAAGATCAGGGCTTGATCCATCACCGTTATTTATCTCACTGCACCATCCCAGCTCAGAACCTGGCTATATGCAAATCAGTCTGTCCCTGGCCCAGTGCATCATGGGAACAGGGCAGACTAAACTACCAAGCCAATTCTTCACCAGAAAGGAGACAAGCTACCGGGGACCGGTTTCTGGCATTTCAGCAGTCTTCGGCCCGGCTTGCTTGAATCCTGATGGTGCAGTGAGAAAGGGACTCATGTCTGAGTATACCCTGCCACACCTATAGTGGCCAAAAACGATTCAGAAAAGGGGGTGGTGATGAACAGAGTGTCTGAATTAAGCAGACCACTCTTACCCAGTCCAAAGATCAGGGCTTGATCCATCACCGTTATTTATCTCACTGCACCATCCCAGCTCAGAACCTGGCTATATGCAAATCAGTCTGTCCCTGGCCCAGTGCATCATGGGAACAGGGCAGACTAAACTACCAAGCCAATTCTTCACCAGAAAGGAGACAAGCTACCGGGGACTGGTTTCTGGCATTTCAGCCGTCTTCGGCCCGGCTTGCTTGAATCCTGATGGTGCAGTGAGAAAGGGACTCATGTCTGAGTATACCCTGCCACACCTATAGTGGCCAAAAACGATCAGAAAAGGGGGTGGTGATGAACAGAGTTTTTGAATTAAGCAGACCACTCTTACCCAGGCCAAAGATCAGGGCTTGATCCATCCCCGTTATTTATCTCACTGCACCATCCCAGCTCAGAACCTGGCTATATGCAAATCAGTGTGGCCCTGGCCCAGTGCATCATGGGAACAGGGCAGACTAAACTACCAAGCCAATTCTTCACCAGAAAGGAGACAAGCTACCGGGGACCGGTTTCTGGCATTTCAGCCGTCTTCGGCCCGGCTTGCTTGAATCCTGATGGTGCAGTGAGAAAGGGACTCATGTCTGAGTATACCCTGCCACAACTATAGTGGCAAAAAACGATTCAGAAAAAAGGGTGGTGATGAACAGAGTGTCTGAATTAAGCAGACCTCTCTTACCCAGTCCAAAGATCAGGGCTTGATCCATCACCGTTATTTATCTCACTGCACCATCCCAGCTCAGAACCTGGCTATATGCAAATCAGTCTGTCCCTGGCCCAGTGCATCATGGGAACAGGGCAGACTAAACTACCAAGCCAATTCTTCACCAGAAAGGAGACAAGCTACCGGGGACCGGTTTCTGGCATTTCAGCCGTCTTCGGCCCGGCTTGCTTGAATCCTGATGGTTCAGTGAGAAAGGGACTCATGTCTGAGTATACCCTGCCACACCTATAGTGGCCAAAAACGATTCTGAAAAGGGGGTGGTGACGAACAGAGTGTTTGAATTAAGCAGACCACTCTTACCCAGTCCAAAGATCAGGGCTTTATCCATCACCGTTATTTATCTCACTGCACCATCCCAGCTCAGAACCTGGCTATATGCAAATCAGTCTGTCCCTGGCCCAGTGCATCATGGGAACAGGGCAGACTAAACTACCAAGCCAATTCTTCACCAGAAAGGAGACAAGCTACCGGGGACCGGTTTCTGGCATTTCAGCCGTCTTCGGCCCGGCTTGCTTGAATCCTGATGGTGCAGTGAGAAAGGGACTCATGTCTGAGTATACCCTGCCACACCTATAGTGGCCAAAAATGATTCAGAAAAGGGGGTGGTGATGAACAGTGTCTGAATTAAGCAGACCACTCTTACCCAGTCCAAAGATCAGGGCTTGATCCATCACCGTTATTTACCTCACTGCGCCATCCCAGCTCAGAACCTGGCTATATGCAAATCAGTCTGTCCCTGGCCCAGTGCATCATGGGAACAGGGCAGACTAAACTACCAAGCCAATTCTTCACCAGAAAGGAGACAAGCTACCGGGGACCGGTTTCTGGCATTTCAGCCGTCTTCGGCCCGGCTTGCTTGAATCCTGATGGTGCAGTGAGAAAGGGACTCATGTCTGAGTATACCCTGCCACACCTATAGTGGCCAAAAACGTTTCTGAAAAGGGGGTGGTGACGAACAGAGTGTCTGAATTAAGCAGACCACTCTTACCCAGTCCAAAGATCAGGGCTTGATCCATCACCGTTATTTATCTCACTGCACCATCCCAGCTCAGAACCTGGCTATATGCAAATCAGTCTGTCCCTGGCCCAGTGCATCATGGGAACAGGGCAGACTAAACTACCAAGCCAATTCTTCACCAGAAAGGAGACAAGCTACCGGGGACCGGTTTCTGGCATTTCAGCCGTCTTCGGCCCGGCTTGCTTGAATCCTGATGGTGCAGTGAGAAAGGGACTCATGTCTGAGTATACCCTGCCACACCTATAGTGGCCAAAAATGATTCAGAAAAGGGGGTGGTGATGAACAGAGTGTCTGAATTAAGCAGACCACTCTTACCCAGTCCAAAGATCAGGGCTTGATCCATCACCGTTATTTATCTCACTGCACCATCCCAGCTCAGAACCTGGCTATATGCAAATCAGTCTGTCCCTGGCCCAGTGCATCATGGGAACAGGGCAGACTAAACTACCAAGCCAATTCTTCACCAGAAAGGAGACAAGCTACCGGGGACCGGTTTCTGGCATTTCAGCCGTCTTCGGCCCGGCTTGCTTGAATGCTGATGGTGCAGTGAGAAAGGGACTCATGTCTGAGTATACCCTGCCACACCTATAGTGGCCAAAAACGATTCTGAAAAGGGGGTGGTGACGAACAGAGTGTCTGAATTAAGCAGACCACTCTTACCCAGTCCAAAGATCAGGGCTTGATCCATCACCGTTATTTATCTCACTGCACCATCCCAGCTCAGAACCTGGCTATATGCAAATCAGTCTGTCCCTTGCCCAGTGCATCATGGGAACAGAGCAGACTAAACTACCAAGCCAATTCTTCACCAGAAAGGAGACAAGCTACCGGGGACCGGTTTCTGGCATTTCAGCCGTCTTCGGCCCGGCTTGCTTGAATCCTGATGGTGCAGTGAAAAAGGGACTCTTGTCTGAGTATACCCTGCCACACCTATAGTGGCCAAAAACGATTCAGAAAAGGGGGTGGTGATGAACAGAGTGTCTGAATTAAGCAGACCACTCTTACCCAGTCCAAAGATCAGGGCTTGATCCATCACCGTTATTTATCTCACTGCACCATCCCAGCTCAGAACCTGGCTATATGCAAATCAGTCTGTCCCTGGCCCAGTGCATCATGGGAACAGGGCAGACTAAACTACCAAGCCAATTCTTCACCAGAAAGGAGACAAGCTACCGGGGACTGGTTTCTTGCATTTCAGCCGTCTTCGGCCCGGCTTGCTTGAATCCTGATGGTGCAGTGAGAAAGGGACTCATGTCTGAGTATACCCTGCCACACCTATAGTGGCCAAAAACGATTCAGAAAAGGGGGTGGTGATGAACAGAGTGTTTGAATTAAGCAGACCACTCTTACCCAGGCCAAAGATCAGGGCTTGATCCATCACCGTTATTTATCTCACTGCACCATCCCAGCTCAGAACGTGGCTATATGCAAATCAGTCTGTCCCTGGACCAGTGCATCATGGGAACAGGGCAGACTAAACTACCAAGCCAATTCTTCACCAGAAAGGAGACAAGCTACCGGGGACCGGTTTCTGGCATTTCAGCCGTCTTCAGGCCGGCTTGCTTGAATCCTGATGGTGTAGTGAGAAAGGGACTCATGTCTGAGTATACCCTGCCACACCTATAGTGGCCAAAAACGATTCAGAAAAGGGGGTGGTGATGAACAGAGTGTCTGAATTAAGCAGACCACTCTTACTCAGTCCAAAGATCAGGGCTTGATCCATCCCCGTTATTTATCTCACTGCACCATCCCAGCTCAGAAACTGGCTATATGCAAATCAGTCTGTCCCTGGCCCAGTGCATCATGGGAACAGGGCAGACTAAACTACCAAGCCAATTCTTCACCAGAAAGGAGACAAACTACCGGGGACCGGTTTCTGGCATTTCAGCCGTCTTCGGCCCGGCTTGCTTGAATCCTGATGGTGCAGTGAGAAAGGGACTCAGTTCTGAGTATACCCTGCCACACCTATAGTGGCCAAAAACGATTCAGAAAAGGGGTGGTGATGAACAGAGTGTCTGAATTAAGCAGACCACTCTTACTCAGTCCAAAGATCAGGGCTTGATCCATCCCCGTTATTTATCTCACTGCACCATCCCAGCTCAGAAACTGGCTATATGCAAATCAGTCTGTCCCTGGCCCAGTGCATCATGGGAACAGGGCAGACTAAACTACCAAGCCAATTCTTCACCAGAAAGGAGACAAGCTACCGGGGACCGGTTTCTGGCATTTCAGCCGTCTTCGGCCCGGCTTGCTTGAATCCTGATGGTGCAGTGAGAAAGGGACTCATGTCTGAGTATACCCTGCCACACCTATAGTGGCCAAAAACGATTCTGAAAAGGGGGTGGTGACGAACAGAGTGTTTGAATTAAGCAGACCACTCTTACCCAGTCCAAAGATCAGGGCTTTATCCATCACCGTTATTTATCTCACTGCACCATCCCAGCTCAGAACCTGGCTATATGCAAATCAGTCTGTCCCTGGCCCAGTGCATCATGGGAACAGGGCAGACTAAACTACCAAGCCAATTCTTCACCAGAAAGGAGACAAGCTACCGGGGACTGGTTTCTTGCATTTCAGCCGTCTTCGGCCCGGCTTGCTTGAATCCTGATGGTGCAGTGAGAAAGGGACTCATGTCTGAGTATACCCTGCCACACCTATAGTGGCCAAAAACGATTCAGAAAAGGGGGTGGTGATGAACAGAGTGTTTGAATTAAGCAGACCACTCTTACCCAGGCCAAAGATCAGGGCTTGATCCATCACCGTTATTTATCTCACTGCACCATCCCAGCTCAGAACGTGGCTATATGCAAATCAGTCTGTCCCTGGACCAGTGCATCATGGGAACAGGGCAGACTAAACTACCAAGCCAATTCTTCACCAGAAAGGAGACAAGCTACCGGGGACCGGTTTCTGGCATTTCAGCCGTCTTCAGGCCGGCTTGCTTGAATCCTGATGGTGTAGTGAGAAAGGGACTCATGTCTGAGTATACCCTGCCACACCTATAGTGGCCAAAAACGATTCAGAAAAGGGGGTGGTGATGAACAGAGTGTCTGAATTAAGCAGACCACTCTTACTCAGTCCAAAGATCAGGGCTTGATCCATCCCCGTTATTTATCTCACTGCACCATCCCAGCTCAGAAACTGGCTATATGCAAATCAGTCTGTCCCTGGCCCAGTGCATCATGGGAACAGGGCAGACTAAACTACCAAGCCAATTCTTCACCAGAAAGGAGACAAACTACCGGGGACCGGTTTCTGGCATTTCAGCCGTCTTCGGCCCGGCTTGCTTGAATCCTGATGGTGCAGTGAGAAAGGGACTCATGTCTGAGTATACCCTGCCACACCTATAGTGGCCAAAAACGATTCAGAAAAGGGGGTGGTGATGAACAGAGTGTCTGAATTAAGCAGACCACTCTTACTCAGTCCAAAGATCAGGGCTTGATCCATCCCCGTTATTTATCTCACTGCACCATCCCAGCTCAGAAACTGGCTATATGCAAATCAGTCTGTCCCTGGCCCAGTGCATCATGGGAACAGGGCAGACTAAACTACCAAGCCAATTCTTCACCAGAAAGGAGACAAGCTACCGGGGACCGGTTTCTGGCATTTCAGCCGTCTTCGGCCCGGCTTGCTTGAATCCTGATGGTGCAGTGAGAAAGGGACTCATGTCTGAGTATACCCTGCCACACCTATAGTGGCCAAAAACGATTCTGAAAAGGGGGTGGTGACGAACAGAGTGTTTGAATTAAGCAGACCACTCTTACCCAGTCCAAAGATCAGGGCTTTATCCATCACCGTTATTTATCTCACTGCACCATCCCAGCTCAGAACCTGGCTATATGCAAATCAGTCTGTCCCTGGCCCAGTGCATCATGGGAACAGGGCAGACTAAACTACCAAGCCAATTCTTCACCAGAAAGGAGACAAGCTACCGGGGACTGGTTTCTTGCATTTCAGCCGTCTTCGGCCCGGCTTGCTTGAATCCTGATGGTGCAGTGAGAAAGGGACTCATGTCTGAGTATACCCTGCCACACCTATAGTGGCCAAAAACGATTCAGAAAAGGGGGTGGTGATGAACAGAGTGTTTGAATTAAGCAGACCACTCTTACCCAGGCCAAAGATCAGGGCTTGATCCATCACCGTTATTTATCTCACTGCACCATCCCAGCTCAGAACGTGGCTATATGCAAATCAGTCTGTCCCTGGACCAGTGCATCATGGGAACAGGGCAGACTAAACTACCAAGCCAATTCTTCACCAGAAAGGAGACAAGCTACCGGGGACCGGTTTCTGGCATTTCAGCCGTCTTCAGGCCGGCTTGCTTGAATCCTGATGGTGTAGTGAGAAAGGGACTCATGTCTGAGTATACCCTGCCACACCTATAGTGGCCAAAAACGATTCAGAAAAGGGGGTGGTGATGAACAGAGTGTCTGAATTAAGCAGACCACTCTTACTCAGTCCAAAGATCAGGGCTTGATCCATCCCCGTTATTTATCTCACTGCACCATCCCAGCTCAGAAACTGGCTATATGCAAATCAGTCTGTCCCTGGCCCAGTGCATCATGGCAACAGGGCAGACTAAACTACCAAGCCAATTCTTCACCAGAAAGGAGACAAACTACCGGGGACCGGTTTCTGGCATTTCAGCCGTCTTCGGCCCGGCTTGCTTGAATCCTGATGGTGCAGTGAGAAAGGGACTCATGTCTGAGTATACCCTGCCACACCTATAGTGGCCAAAAACGATTCAGAAAAGGGGGTGGTGATGAACAGAGTGTCTGAATTAAGCAGACCACTCTTACTCAGTCCAAAGATCAGGGCTTGATCCATCCCCGTTATTTATCTCACTGCACCATCCCAGCTCAGAAACTGGCTATATGCAAATCAGTCTGTCCCTGGCCCAGTGCATCATGGGAACAGGGCAGACTAAACTACCAAGCCAATTCTTCACCAGAAAGGAGACAAGCTACCGGGGACCGGTTTCTGGCATTTCAGCCGTCTTCGGCCCGGCTTGCTTGAATCCTGATGGTGCAGTGAGAAAGGGACTCATGTCTGAGTATACCCTGCCACACCTATAGTGGCCAAAAACGATTCTGAAAAGGGGGTGGTGACGAACAGAGTGTCTGAATTAAGCAGACCACTCTTACCCAGTCCAAAGATCAGGGCTTGATCCATCACCGTTATTTATCTCACTGCACCATCCCAGCTCAGAACCTGGCTATATGCAAATCAGTCTGTCCCATGCCCAGTGCATCATGGGAACAGGGCAGACTAAACTACCAAGCCAATTCTTCACCAGAAAGGAGACAAGCTACCGGGGACCGGTTTCTGGCATTTCAGCCGTCTTCGGCCCGGCTTGCTTGAATCCTGATGGTGCAGTGAAAAAGGGACTCATGTCTGAGTATACCCTGCCACACCTATAGTGGCCAAAAACGATTCAGAAAAGGGGGTGGTGATGAACAGAGTGTCTGAATTAAGCAGACCACTCTTACCCAGTCCAAAGATCAGGGCTTGATCCATCACCGTTATTTATCTCACTGCACCATCCCAGCTCAGAACCTGGCTATATGCAAATCAGTCTGTCCCTGGCCCAGTGCATCATGGGAACAGGGCAGACTAAACTACCAAGCCAATTCTTCACCAGAAAGGAGACAAGCTACCGGGGACTGGTTTCTTGCATTTCAGCCGTCTTCGGCCCGGCTTGCTTGAATCCTGATGGTGCAGTGAGAAAGGGACTCATGTCTGAGTATACCCTGCCACACCTATAGTGGCCAAAAACGATTCAGAAAAGGGGGTGGTGATGAACAGAGTGTTTGAATTAAGCAGACCACTCTTACCCAGGCCAAAGATCAGGGCTTGATCCATCACCGTTATTTATCTCACTGCACCATCCCAGCTCAGAACGTGGCTATATGCAAATCAGTCTGTCCCTGGACCAGTGCATCATGGGAACAGGGCAGACTAAACTACCAAGCCAATTCTTCACCAGAAAGGAGACAAGCTACCGGGGACCGGTTTCTGGCATTTCAGCCGTCTTCAGCCCGGCTTGCTTGAATCCTGATGGTGCAGTGAGAAAGGGACTCATGTCTGAGTATACCCTGCCACACCTATAGTGGCCAAAAACGATTCAGAAAAGGGGGTGGTGATGAACAGAGTGTCTGAATTAAGCAGACCACTCTTACTCAGTCCAAAGATCAGGGCTTGATCCATCCCCGTTATTTATCTCACTGCACCATCCCAGCTCAGAAACTGGCTATATGCAAATCAGTCTGTCCCTGGCCCAGTGCATCATGGGAACAGGGCAGACTAAACTACCAAGCCAATTCTTCACCAGAAAGGAGACAAGCTACCGGGGACCGGTTTCTGGCATTTCAGCCGTCTTCGGCCCGGCTTGCTTGAATCCTGATGGTGCAGTGAGAAAGGGACTCATGTCTGAGTATACCCTGCCACAACTATAGTGGCAAAAAACGATTCAGAAAAAAGGATGGTGATGAACAGAGTGTCTGAATTAAGCAGACCACTCTTACCCAGTCCAAAGATCAGGGCTTGATCCATCACCGTTATTTATCTCACTGCACCATCCCAGCTCAGAACCTGGCTATATGCAAATCAGTCTGTCCCTGGCCCAGTGCATCATGGGAACAGGGCAGACTAAACTACCAAGCCAATTCTTCACCAGAAAGGAGACAAGCTACCGGGGACCGGTTTCTGGCATTTCAGCCGTCTTCGGCCCGGCTTGCTTGAATCCTGATGGTGCAGTGAGAAAGGGACTCATGTCTGAGTATACCCTGCCACACCTATAGTGGCCAAAAACGATTCTGAAAAGGGGGTGGTGACGAACAGAGTGTCTGAATTAAGCAGACCACTCTTACCCAGTCCAAAGATCAGGGCTTGATCCATCACCGTTATTTATCTCACTGCACCATCCCAGCTCAGAACCTGGCTATATGCAAATCAGTCTGTCCCTGGCCCAGTGCATCATGGGAACAGGGCAGACTAAACTACCAAGCCAATTCTTCACCAGAAAGGAGACAAGCTACCGGGGACCGGTTTCTGGCATTTCAGCCGTTTTCGGCCCGGCTTGCTTGAATCCTGATGGTGCAGTGAGAAATGGACTCATGTCTGAGTATACCCTGCCACACCTATAGTGGCCAAAAATGATTCAGAAAAGGGGGTGGTGATGAACAGAGTGTCTGAATTAAGCAGACCACTCTTACCCAGTCCAAAGATCAGGGCTTGATCCATCACCGTTATTTATCTCACTGCACCATCCCAGCTCAGAACCTGGCTATATGCAAATCAGTCTGTCCCTGGCCCAGTGCATCATGGGAACAGGGCAGACTAAACTACCAAGCCAATTCTTCACCAGAAAGGAGACAAGCTACCGGGGACCGGTTTCTGGCATTTCAGCCGTCTTCGGCCCGGCTTGCTTGAATCCTGATGGTGCAGTGAGAAAGGGACTCATTTCTGAGTATACCCTGCCACACCTATAGTGGCCAAAAACGATTCTGAAAAGGGGGTGGTGACGAACAGAGTGTCTGAATTAAGCAGACCACTCTTACCCGGGCCAAAGATCAGGGCTTGATCCATCACCGTTATTTATCTCACTGCACCATCCCAGCTCAGAACCTGGCTATATGCAAATCAGTCTGTCCCTGGCCCAGTGCATCATGGGAACAGGGCAGACTAAACTACCAAGCCAATTCTTCACCAGAAAGGAGACAAGCTACCGGGGACCGGTTTCTGGCATTTCAGCCGTCTTCGGCCCGGCTTGCTTGAATCCTGATGGTGCAGTGAGAAAGAGACTCATGTCTGAGTATACCCTGCCACACCTATAGTGGCCAAAAACGATTCTGAAAAGGGGGTGGTGACGAACAGAGTGTCTGAATTAAGCAGACCACTCTTACCCAGTCCAAAGATCAGGGCTTGATCCATCAAAGTTATTTATCTCACTGCACCATCCCAGCTCAGAACCTGGCTATATGCAAATCAGTCTGTCCCTGGCCCAGTGCATCATGGGAACAGGGCAGACTAAACTACCAAGCGAATTCTTCACCAGAAAGGAGACAAGCTACCGGGGACCGGTTTCTGGCATTTCAGCCGTCTTCCGCCCGGCTTGCTTGAATCCTGATGGTGCAGTGGGAAAGGGACTCATGTCTGAGTATACCCTGCCGCACCTATAGTGGCCAAAAACGATTCAGAAAAGGGGGTGGTGATGAACAGAGTGTCTGAATTAAGCAGACCACTCTTACCCAGTCCAAAGATCAGGGCTTGATCCATCACCGTTATTTATCTCACTGCACCATCCCAGCTCAGAACCTGGCTATATGCAAATCAGTCTGTCCCTGGCCCAGTGCATCATGGGAACAGGGAAGACTAAACTACCAAGCCAATTCTTCACCAGAAAGGAGACAAGCTACCGGGGACCGGTTTCTGGCATTTCAGCCGTCTTCGGCCCGGCTTGCTTGAATCCTGATGGTGCAGTGAGAAATGGACTCATGTCTGAGTATACCCTGCCACACCTATAGTGGCCAAAAATGATTCAGAAAAGGGGGTGGTGATGAACAGAGTGTCTGAATTAAGCAGACCACTCTTACCCAGTCCAAAGATCAGGGCTTGATCCATCACCGTTATTTATCTCACTGCACCATCCCAGCTCAGAACCTGGCTATATGCAAATCAGTCTGTCCCTGGCCCAGTGCATCATGGGAACAGGGCAGACTAAACTACCAAGCCAATTCTTCACCAGAAAGGAGACAAGCTACCGGGGACCGGTTTCTGGCATTTCAGCCGTCTTCGGCCCGGCTTGCTTGAATCCTGATGGTGCAGTGAGAAAGGGACTCATTTCTGAGTATACCCTGCCACACCTATAGTGGCCAAAAACGATTCTGAAAAGGGGGTGGTGACGAACAGAGTGTCTGAATTAAGCAGACCACTCTTACCCGGGCCAAAGATCAGGGCTTGATCCATCACCGTTATTTATCTCACTGCACCATCCCAGCTCAGAACCTGGCTATATGCAAATCAGTCTGTCCCTGGCCCAGTGCATCATGGGAACAGGGCAGACTAAACTACCAAGCCAATTCTTCACCAGAAAGGAGACAAGCTACCGGGGACCGGTTTCTGGCATTTCAGCCGTCTTCGGCCCGGCTTGCTTGAATCCTGATGGTGCAGTGAGAAAGAGACTCATGTCTGAGTATACCCTGCCACACCTATAGTGGCCAAAAACGATTCTGAAAAGGGGGTGGTGACGAACAGAGTGTCTGAATTAAGCAGACCACTCTTACCCAGTCCAAAGATCAGGGCTTGATCCATCAACGTTATTTATCTCACTGCACCATCCCAGCTCAGAACCTGGCTATATGCAAATCAGTCTGTCCCTGGCCCAGTGCATCATGGGAACAGGGCAGACTAAACTACCAAGCGAATTCTTCACCAGAAAGGAGACAAGCTACCGGGGACCGGTTTCTGGCATTTCAGCCGTCTTCCGCCCGGCTTGCTTGAATCCTGATGGTGCAGTGGGAAAGGGACTCATGTCTGAGTATACCCTGCCGCACCTATAGTGGCCAAAAACGATTCAGAAAAGGGGGTGGTGATGAACAGAGTGTCTGAATTAAGCAGACCACTCTTACCCAGTCCAAAGATCAGGGCTTGATCCATCACCGTTATTTATCTCACTGCACCATCCCAGCTCAGAACCTGGCTATATGCAAATCAGTCTGTCCCTGGCCCAGTGCATCATGGGAACAGGGAAGACTAAACTACCAAGCCAATTCTTCACCAGAAAGGAGACAAGCTACCGGGGACCGGTTTCTGGCATTTCAGCCGTCTTCGGCCCGGCTTGCTTGAATCCTGATGGTGCAGTGAGAAAGGGACTCATGTCTGAGTATACCCTGCCACACCTATAGTGGCCAAAAACGATTCAGAAAAGAGGGTGGTGATGAACAGAGTGTCTGAATTAAGCAGACCACTCTTACCCAGTCCAAAGATCAGGGCTTGATCCATCACCGTTATTTATCTCACTGCACCATCCCAGCTCAGAACCTGGCTATATGCAAATCAGTCTGTCCCTCGCCCAGTGCATCATGGGAACAGGGCAGACTAAACTACCAAGCCAATTCTTCACCAGAAAGGAGACAAGCTACCGGGGACCGGTTTCTGGCATTTCAGCCGTCTTCGGCCCGGCTTGCTTGAATCCTGATGGTGCAGTGAGAAAGGGACTCATGTCTGAGTATACCCTGCCACACCTATAGTGGCCAAAAACGATTCAGAAAAGGGGGTGGTGATGAACAGATTGTCTGAATTAAGCAGACCACTCTTACCCAGTCCAAAGATCAGGGCTTGATCCATCACCGTTATTTATCTCACTGCACCATCCCAGCTCAGAACCTGGCTATATGCAAATCAGTCTGTCCCTGGCCCAGTGCATCATTGGAACAGGGCAGACTAAACTACCAAGCCAATTCTTCACCAGAAAGGAGACAAGCTACCGGGGACCGGTTTCTGGCATTTCAGCCGTCTTCAGCCCGGCTTGCTTGAATCCTGATGGTGCAGTGAGAAAGGGACTCATGTCTGAGTATACCCTGCCACACCTATAGTGGCCAAAAACGATTCAGAGAAGGGGGTGGTGATGAACAGAGTGTCTGAATTAAGCAGACCACGATTACCCAGTCCAAAGATCAGGGCTTGATCCATCCCCGTTATTTATCTCACTGCACCATCCCAGCTCAAAACCTGGCTATATGCAAATCAGTCTGTCCCTGGCCCAGTGCATCATGGGAACAGGGCAGACTAAACTACCAAGCCAATTCTTCACCAGAAAGGAGACAAGCTACCGGGGACCGGTTTCTGGCATTTCAGCCGTCTTCAGCCCGGCTTGCTTGAATCCTGATGGTGCAGTGAGAAAGGGACTCATGTCTGAGTATACCCTGCCACACCTATAGTGGCCAAAAACGATTCTGAAAAGGGGGTGGTGACGAACAGAGTGTCTGAATTAAGCAGACCACTCTTACCCAGTCCAAAGATCAGGGCTTGATCCATCACCGTTATTTATCTCACTGCACCATCCCAGCTCAGAACCTGGCTATATGCAAATCAGTCTGACCCTGGCCCAGTGCATCATGGGAACAGGGCAGACTAAACTACCAAGCCAATTCTTCACCAGAAAGGAGACAAGCTACCGGGGACCGGTTTCTGGCATTTCAGCCGTCTTCGGCCCGGCTTGCTTGAATCCTGATGGTGCAGTGAGAAAGGGACTCATGTCTGAGTATACCCTGCCACACCTATAGTGGCCAAAAACGATTCAGAAAAGGGGGTGGTGATGAACAGAGTGTCTGAATTAAGCAGACCACTCTTACCCAGTCCAAAGATCAGGGCGTGATCCATCACTGTTATTTATCTCACTGCACCATCCCAGCTCAGAACCTGGCTATATGCAAATCAGTCTGTCCCTGGCCCAGTGCATCATGGGAACAGGGCAGACTAAACTACCAAGCCAATTCTTCACCAGAAAGGAGACAAGCTACCGGGGACCGGTTTCTGGCATTTCAGCCGTCTTCGGCCCGGCTTGCTTGAATCCTGATGGTGCACTGAGAAAGGAACTCATGTCTGAGTATACCCTGCCACACCTATAGTGGCCAAAAACGATTCAGAAAAGGGGGTGGTGATGAACAGAGTGTCTGAATTAAGCAGACCACTCTTACCCAGTCCAAAGATCAGGGCTTGATCCATCACCGTTATTTATCTCACTGCACCATCTCAGCTCAGAACCTGGCTATATGCAAATCAGTCTGTCCCTGGCCCAGTGCATCATGGGAACAGGGCAGACTAAACTACCAAGCCAATTCTTCACCAGAAAGGAGACAAGCTACTGGGGACCGGTTTCTGGCATTTCAGCCGTCTTCGGCCCGGCTTGCTTGAATCCTGATGGTGCAGTGAGAAAGGGACTCATGTCTGAGTATACCCTGCCACACCTATAGTGGCCAAAAATGATTCAGAAAAGGGGGTGGTGATGAACAGATTGTCTGAATTAAGCAGACCACTCTTACCCAGTCCAAAGATCAGGGCTTGATCCATCACCGTTATTTATCTCACTGCACCATCCCAGCTCAGAACCTGGCTATATGCAAATCAGTCTGTCCCTCGCCCAGTGCATCATGGGAACAGGGCAGACTAAACTACCAAGCCAATTCTTCACCAGAAAGGAGATAAGCTACCGGGGACCAGTTTCTGGCATTTCAGCCGTCTTTGGCCCGGTTTGCTTGAATCCTGATGGTGCAGTGAGAAAGGGACTCATGTCTGAGTATACCCTGCCACACCTATAGTGGCCAAAAACGATTCAGAAAAGGGGGTGGTGATGAACAGATTGTCTGAATTAAGCAGACCACTCTTACCCAGTCCAAAGATCAGGGCTTGATCCATCACCGTTATTTATCTCACTGCACCATCCCAGCTCAGAACCTGGCTATATGCAAATCAGTCTGTCCCTGGCCCAGTGCATCATTGGAACAGGGCAGACTAAACTACCAAGCCAATTCTTCACCAGAAAGGAGACAAGCTACCGGGGACCGGTTTCTGGCATTTCAGCCGTCTTCAGCCCGGCTTGCTTGAATCCTGATGGTGCAGTGAGAAAGGGACTCATGTCTGAGTATACCCTGCCACACCTATAGTGGCCAAAAACGATTCAGAAAAGGGGGTGGTGATGAACAGAGTGTCTGAATTAAGCAGACCACTCTTACCCAGTCCAAAGATCAGGGCTTGATCCATCCCCGTTATTTATCTCACTGCACCATCCCAGCTCAAAACCTGGCTATATGCAAATCAGTCTGTCCCTGGCCCAGTGCATCATGGGAACAGGGCAGACTAAACTACCAAGCCAATTCTTCACCAGAAAGGAGACAAGCTACCGGGGACCGGTTTCTGGCATTTCAGCCGTCTTCGGCCCGGCTTGCTTGAATCCTGATGGTGCAGTGAGAAAGGGACTCATGTCTGAGTATACCCTGCCACACCTATAGTGGCAAAAAACGATTCAGAAAAAAGGGTGGTGATGAACAGAGTGTCTGAATTAAGCAGACCACTCTTACCCAGTCCAAAGATCAGGGCTTGATCCATCACCGTTATTTATCTCACTGCACCATCCCAGCTCAGAACCTGGCTATATGCAAATCAGTCTGTCCCTGGCCAAGTGCATCATGGGAACAGGGCAGGCTAAACTACCAAGCCAATTCTTCACCAGAAAGGAGACAAGCTACCGGGGACCGGTTTCTGGCATTTCAGCCGTCTTCGGCCCGGCTTGCTTGAATCCTGATGGTGCAGTGAGAAAGGGACTCATGTCTGAGTATACCCTGCCACACCTATAGTGGCCAAAAACGATTCTGAAAAGGGGGTGGTGACGAACAGAGTGTCTGAATTAAGCAGACCACTCTTACCCAGTCCAAAGATCAGGGCTTGATCCATCACCGTTATTTATCTCACTGCACCATCCCAGCTCAGAACCTGGCTATATGCAAATCAGTCTGACCCTGGCCCAGTGCATCATGGGAACAGGGCAGACTAAACTACCAAGCCAATTCTTCACCAGAAAGGAGACAAGCTACCGGGGACCGGTTTCTGGCATTTCAGCCGTCTTCGGCCCGGCTTGCTTGAATCCTGATGGTGCAGTGAGAAAGGGACTCATGTCTGAGTATACCCTGCCACACCTATAGTGGCCAAAAACGATTCATAAAAGGGGGTGGTGATGAACAGAGTGTCTGAATTAAGCAGATCACTCTTACCCAGTCCAAAGATCAGGGCTTGATCCATCACTGTTATTTATCTCACTGCACCATCCCAGCTCAGAACCTGGCTATATGCAAATCAGTCTGTCCCTGGCCCAGTGCATCATGGGAACAGGGCAGACTAAACTACCAAGCCAATTCTTCACCAGAAAGGAGACAAGCTACCGGGGACCGGTTTCTGGCATTTCAGCCGTCTTCGGCCCGGCTTGCTTGAATCCTGATGGTGCACTGAGAAAGGGACTCATGTCTGAGTATACCCTGCCACACCTATAGTGGCCAAAAACGATTCAGAAAAGGGGGTGGTGATGAACAGAGTGTCTGAATTAAGCAGACCACTCTTACCCAGTCCAAAGATCAGGGCTTGATCCATCACCGTTATTTATCTCACTGCACCATCTCAGCTCAGAACCTGGCTATATGCAAATCAGTCTGTCCCTGGCCCAGTGCATCATGGGAACAGGGCAGACTAAACTACCAAGCCAATTCTTCACCAGAAAGGAGACAAGCTACCGGGGACCGGTTTCTGGCATTTCAGCCGTCTTCGGCCCGGCTTGCTTGAATCCTGATGGTGCAGTGAGAAAGGGACTCATGTCTGAGTATACCCTGCCACACCTATAGTGGCCAAAAACGATTCAGAAAAGGGGGTGGTGATGAACAGATTGTCTGAATTAAGCAGACCACTCTTACCCAGTCCAAAGATCAGGGCTTGATCCATCACCGTTATTTATCTCACTGCACCATCCCAGCTCAGAACCTGGCTATATGCAAATCAGTCTGTCCCTGGCCCAGTGCATCATTGGAACAGGGCAGACTAAACTACCAAGCCAATTCTTCACCAGAAAGGAGACAAGCTACCGGGGACCGGTTTCTGGCAGTTCAGCCGTCTTCAGCCCGGCTTGCTTGAATCCTGATGGTGCAGTGAGAAAGGGACTCATGTCTGAGTATACCCTGCCACACCTATAGTGGCCAAAAACGATTCAGAAAAGGGGGTGGTGATGAACAGAGTGTCTGAATTAAGCAGACCACTCTTACCCAGTCCAAAGATCAGGGCTTGATCCATCCCCGTTATTTATCTCACTGCACCATCCCAGCTCAAAACCTGGCTATATGCAAATCAGTCTGTCCCTGGCCCAGTGCATCATGGGAACAGGGCAGACTAACCTACCAAGCCAATTCTTCACCAGAAAGGAGACAAGCTACCGGGGACCGGTTTCTGGCATTTCAGCCGTCTTCGGCCCGGCTTGCTTGAATCCTGATGGTGCAGTGAGAAAGGGACTCATGTCTGAGTATACCCTGCCACACCTATAGTGGCAAAAAACGATTCAGAAAAAAGGGTGGTGATGAACAGAGTGTCTGAATTAAGCAGACCACTCTTACCCAGTCCAAAGATCAGGGCTTGATCCATCACCGTTATTTATCTCACTGCACCATCCCAGCTCAGAACCTGGCTATATGCAAATCAGTCTGTCCCTGGCCAAGTGCATCATGGGAACAGGGTGTAGTGTAGTTCCTAGTTTCCCACTAGGCCCTGCGCATTGGAATAACATAAACAGTAGTATCGACGTGGAACTGCGGATATTCCAGGCCTCCACTGACTATGCTAAACTTAATTGGGTTGTGTTACCAACTAGCTCAGAGGTCACTGGAAACTTTCTTCTCTGCATAGGAAGTGATCAGCTTCCTTGGCACAGACAAGAAGGGATTCAGTTTTCCAACAACCGTGCAACATGACAACTTTGCTCCTCAGATCAAGAGTCAATCTCTAGGGTCGTGTGAAACAATAGACATGTATTTCACTCAGTCAGTCTAGTGCAGTTTACTTTCACGAGATGTAGAGAATAGAGAGACGGGCGTGTATCAATAAAGGGTTAACATTTATTGAACAGTCTTTCTTCTCGTACAAGAGAAATGTATTGCCACAATTCCAATAATTGTTATTATAAAAAGTACGTACAGTAAGATAAGTATTGCGAAATAGAACTGTAAAAGCATTGATATGGTTTCTTAGCCATACAATGGTTTAAAAGTAATAAAACATATATACAGTCATATATACATTAGGCTAACATACTCAACTGGTGCTTCTAACTAAGCCTACCCCAGTGTGCCTGACCTAAGCCTAACACGTGAAAGGGGAGTAAGTAAGTAGCTTTAAGTTAAGTTGGTTTTGCCAAGGTTTGTTTCAAGAATTCTCGTCTAAGGGTTTAGTCAACACCATACCTCTGAATAGAATGATGGAGGATTGGTATCTCCTTCAGGGGTCTCTCTCGATATCCCAGTCACCCGCGAGGGTAAACCGGAAGCGCCGGGACTGGATTTCTCTGCACGAGAAAGGCAGCAGCTTCTCTCAGCGCGTCGAGGAAGGAGGGGGGACAGCGTCCGCGGGCAGCTGGAATCTGCTGGATGTCTTCGCAGAGGACGGCTGTTCAGCTCCTTAAGCGTACTGCACCATAGTTCGCGCTGTAGCGGCGATAATGGTAATCAGCAGCTTCACCACCACAGGATAGCAGGCTGCAGCGACAGAGTGCTAGATTTACCAACACAGGGTCATGCAGGCAGCTGGCATCAGCAACAGGCAACGAACTCGCATTGCTTAAGGCAACGTTGGTAATATTTATACCTGACAGGTGCCGGGTTTGACGCAAGTTTGCTGGACATAAGACGTCAATTAAAGATGTCACTAGGAAGTGACAGTTATCAGTTGCTCATTAGAGTTCCATTACTAATCAAAACATAGCAAGCGGGGATTTCCAGGTTTGCTAAGTTTTTATCTTGTTGAAGAACTCGGAGTGTTATCTAGGAATATCAGATAGTGACTGCTGCTCTGTCATTGCACTAATTGGTCGCAAAGGAAGTAGCAGAGAGTCATGCTGGAATGTGACTCTGTTCGTGTGAGGCCAGAGATGACTTTTCAGAAAATCGCACTTGAACGGTTATGCCAATATAGGGAATAAATGGATTTATAGCCGAATAGGGGCATAAGGTCACAGTATCGATCAGGAACCTAGATAAGCACGCAACACCCACTCCACGTTTTCATGTCCATCAAAAT
The DNA here is from genome assembly GCF_964263255.1 of Lissotriton vulgaris. Taxonomy (NCBI): domain Eukaryota; kingdom Metazoa; phylum Chordata; class Amphibia; order Caudata; family Salamandridae; genus Lissotriton; species Lissotriton vulgaris. The sequence goes on along the minus strand of NC_141691.1, from coordinate 1,403,811,448 downwards.
TACTAAAACTAAGCAATAAGATGCATGTGTAACATTGCCCACCCCAAAATACATAAATGCATTCGAAATAGGCGTACTTGTAATACATGGAATTTAGGTACTGTACGTTTTTTAAAGCATAGTAATCATTCAAAAAATTATTGCATATGAAATCAATGAACGATTATGCAAAAGGAATTACACATGAAGTATCTCTGACAGAAGAAAGGCGAGATAAATCATCACATAAAAATGCATTGTAATAACATGTGTGCTAGAGGCTGGTGTAATGTTGTTATGTCTCTAGATGTGCTTAGAAATAGAAGTGTGAAGCTTCTGTTCTCTAAGAATAGTTTTTACGTTAAGCAAAGAATTGTTCGTGCCAAAAAAGGTCAATATTAGAAAAATTGTCCAATTTAAAAAAAAATTTAATGCTTGAACGGGGAAACATAGAGTTCCAAAGCTTATTGCAGTCTTTGTTGATCAAAACTGAAGGCCGAATTCAGAGTTCATGGGAACGCTGTGTGTCGGAAAGCTTCTCAAAAAGTTATTGTTTCTCTGTGGGTGAGAACATCGTATCAGACAGGCTCTCAAAGAATTGGTCTACAAAATCAGGTGATAGTTCAACCAAATTAGATAGCGCTGTAACTTGGCAGGTGTGAGAATGATTGCTGTCATCGAAGGCAGGACCAGCAATGCTCACAGAACGTTGTACCTGGATGATGTTGCTTTTGTCACTCGCTCCACTGTTACCACTTGGCTGTAGTACAGGAGTCTCCACGAATGCCGTCATCAGGATTGGTAGCCGCTGGGGACAACACAATGCGTGAGCCGTTATTGGACTGAGCAAAGTATCGATGTCCATTGGTACTGCTGATGGAAGTGAAAGACAGATGTCCAACACGCATTCATCGCCGCAAAGCATACACCGTAGCACAGGTAAAATGCAATTTTGCCATATCGGTCTGAATGAAAGGAACCAGGTCATGTTTAGATCTCTCAGCCTGGCCAATCCGAGGACGTTAGTTATCCTGTCCCGGTAGCGCATTGCTAGGATTGTCTCTTCCATTCCCATGGGAGCTATGTCTGAGCCGAGGCTTGCCATAACGTAGCAGGAGGGTCAAAAATAGAATCCCTGCAACGAGTCCCAAAAATAGTGGTATGCCGCCAAAAATGGAGTGCACAAAATTAGGAAAGATTCCCAAAATTGCCTGGAAGGGTGTTAGCAGTCCCGTAAAGACTGTCTTAAATATGCCTGGGATGCTTGTTGCACTAGACATGTTAAGGAGTTGGCTGAACATTTCTACGAAATGCACGGGGCAATTTGTTGATAAAAGGTCATGAACTTCAGTAGCCGTCCTTGCGACTAGAAGATCATACGTCTCTTTACATGACGTTATAGGCACTGTTGTCTGTAAAAGTACAGATTTCATTTTGCTTAATGTATCAATTCATATAGAATAGAGATTCAGACGAGGCCAGAGGGGAGTCACTATGTCTGGAGGCCCGCTCGGGAACAATGCTTGCATACAACATTTGACCATGGACGTAACCTGTATTAGATAACTTTTCCCTGGCGTCAGGCCACAACATCTGTGATCCGTTCTAAGAATGTAACTCCCGTTTGTGAGTTGCATAAAGAAGGGCTCTATCTGAGTTGCAGGTGTGACTAGCTGGTGGCATGAAAGGTTGTTTGAATTTCCATCACATGCTCCGTGTAAATTAATACCCTGACACAAAAGTATACCGCTTAGTGAATGTTTACAATTTTCACCACTAAGAAATACATTTTTGTCACTGTCACTATAGCAAGAATGAGTGTATGGTAATTTCCATTCGGATTTTACATATCCTTTACCCAATTGTTCATACTGGCCAGCAGGTATGTACTCAAGGCACTTTTTAAATCGGAAAGTTGTAATCGGAATTGTGATAATTCCGTGTATTATCCATTCAATGACAGGACTCTCTGACATTGTCAATGGTAATCTCTCGAGTTTTTCGATGCTCAGGATTGTATAGTCTGCTCCTTTCTGTGCCAAACTGATCTGTTTATCAGTAAGGTTAAAACTGGGAAATAATGACGTTGTGTTGATTAAACGCCAAGGCACATAGCCTGAACGAAGAATTTGCAGCGTCCAGCCTAATTCTATAATAGAGCGTAATTGAGATTGGCCATGTTGTAACATTAGCAAATCTCTGTCTATCACATCAAAGGCAGAGGATACAATATTGTCCAACGAATATATTCTGGAAGACAGAGTCGTTAACCCATTGTCTACCACAGAAAGTGATTTCTCCAAATTAATACGATCAATTTCTCGTATTTTTTCAGCAGTTTCAATTTGCTTTACTTTCCAAGCCTCGTTGTAAGCAGCATAGATACTGGTCGCTATGAAACGCTTTTGACGCTGTTTGCGTGGTCCAAGAATGAAATCGCGCAAATCAGCACCATCTTTTAATAAAGACAAGTGTTGCTTAATTTCAGCCAGTGTGGATGTAGTTAGCCATTCTAGGCAGAGTTTCCCTACACTGTATGTTGTTATAATCCCTGGATGTTGTCTCTGGGAGTATCTAGGGTCTAATCTGGTCATTTTTAACCCCTGTGTTTTAATCAGGAACCTATCTTGACAGCTATTTGTGTCTGTAGGCCAGATTAACCACTTTTTCCAAGCAGGATGTGTTCTGTTGAAATGTAAAATGTGTGACACGTCTAACTCAATATCTGTGGTTGTATTCTCAGGTATTGGCTTCGGAATAGACGGTGTTTTAAGGTCTTTGATCTTAGCTAGGCCAAGACAAGATGTTTGGTGTATTGTGTCATTTAAAAATAACATTTGTTCTGGTATCATGCAGGTTCTAAACAGTGCTTCAATGCCTTGTACCTGCCAATCTTTTGTACCCCAAATTGTTTTCGTTTCAATATTATTTTTCCAATAATCAAAACCAAATGTCATCATTTTGTCAAAAAATGCTTCTGAATATATCAATTTAGAATTTGTCAGCATTGTTTTCATTCCTGTTTTATCTAACAGTTTATAATAAAACGTTTCTGCATCACTGGTGTTAAACCCTGAGAAGTATTTGAATTTCTCAAAAAATGCTTTAGAACTGCTTTTAGGTGGTGTAGCACAATGTTCCCATTGATTATACATAAAAACATTTCTAGGCTATGCAGATTTATGCAAGTAATGATCCCCATAGTGGGTGTAACAGAATAACTGCTCATAACTGGATGAACCTTGTAAATAATCATGATCTGTGAATCTAGCGGACATTACTAAATCAGACATCATGTCATTAATACTGTTAAAGTCCCAATCATCAGAGAATGTACTAGGTGTCACAAAGTCACTTAAGGAAACCTTTAGTTGATGAGGATACTTCAGGATTTCGACCGGACCATAGATCTCATAGTCTGTTTTCTCCCATACTACCCCACCAGGTATTGGAATTGCTGTGACATTTACTGTTGACAGTTCTCTTTTCTTCACGTGGGATGATCTGTGTGGTTTCAGGACTAGGTTGATGTTCTGACTTGCTGTGTCCCTTGTAATATATTTTCCTTCAATGAATTTTCCCAAACATAGTACCATGATGAGCCAAAGCAGGAGGAAAAATACACCTAGACCGAACCAGAACTCTAGCCAAGGGGAAATAAGGTAGATTTCTTTCAGCTGATGGAAGAGTTCCGTTGCTTTTTCTTTAAAAGACTTTTTTGTTTCTGGCATCACTTCGGGGTCGTTTAAATCTTCAGAGAAGTTGTCGAAGTTGATGAAATAACCAGAGGCAGTTCTGTCAATTGATGGGATTGTTCTTTCAATCTGTCTCTCGGTAGCACTTTCTGATGCCACATTAGTGTAGACTGGTGTTGTTTCTTGACGAACTGTTTCAATCTGTGTTTCAAGAGGCACGAGTTCCATGGCATTATTGCATAGTCCTTCATTGTGCACTGCAGGCTGATCGATTGTGATGAGTCTTTCAGTTTGAACCTCTTGGATTGTTGCAAGTTTGGGTATTCTGTTGTTTCTTGGGAGTCCACTGGGCCTACTGTTGATTATAGGCCACATGCTTGTGGTTTTACCAGATCGATAGACACGACTCTGTTCTCCTTTTTACCAGCAAGGGGCGGTAGCACAACTGATCTTGTTCCGGTGACTGCTAAGACAGGTACTGCTTTTCTGTAAGAAGGCCCAAATTCCTTCTTAACCGCGATCTTTTCTCTGACTAGATCCCCAATCTTTGGAATCCAGACAGGCCTTGCTGGGGCTGTTGCGGGTGGTGCCTCGTCAGTGGTACTTGGCTGTTGCTTTAACTTTATGTTGCTTAATGATTTTCTTGTTTCATTCAGTTCCTGTAAAACAGCCAAACGATCTTTGATGTCAAAGTCTGTTGTTTTTTCTTGTACCACTGACATCTGACTATCGAGGTCCTGAACGCGCATTCTAATTCCGAACAATAGTTCGTATGGGCTGAAACCTTTTAGAGAATTTCTTGGCATGTTGTTAAGACTAGTCTGGACACTTATTAAATGTTTGACCCACCCAGCGCCTGAACCTAATACCTTCGCTGTTATAGATTGCTTTATGTCACGGTTTTTTCTTTCTACCACACTATTCCCTTCGGGGTGCGACGGACAAGAATACCGCAACCCAATTCCCATGCTGGCCATGGCCTCCTTATAAGCTCGAGAGCTGAAAGCAGGACCCTGGTCAGAATGGAACGTGGTAATTGCGTATGTGCCGATAAAGACTCGCAAATCTTTTATAACCGTTCTAGCGTCAGCCCAGCGCTGGGGGCCTCATTTTTTAAGTGCTTTTCGTCTTAACTGTTAATAGGACGCAGGATGGGGTGTAGGCAGCGTTACACTCTTTCTGATTGGTAGCCGGTAGCAAGGTTCGCTACTGCGATCCCTATTACAGTTTTCACAGTTGTTTGCATATATTTGGTGTTCTACACTCATTCCCGGCCACCAGAATACTGATTGTAATTCAGTCAGTGATTCCTTGATCTCTCTGTGCCTTAGACCCAAACCCATGTGTGCGTCTGCTATTAAAAATATTCTCCTGTTCATGTTTGGAATTACTCTGTCCCCCACTCCAGGGATTCGAGCAAAAGGAACGGAGTTTGCATCGATTATGTATGCATAATTGAGTGGATAGTTTACGGGTAGTGCTGCACAGTCGCCTTTTACGGTCGTTTTTACTGCCAGCATGGTTTCCCCGTCTATGTACTTATCTGTACGCTTTTTTGTGGCTACGGAAGCCGGGTTAGTTGCTTCCGCTGTGGCTGTATTAGCCAATGAATTCCCTGCAACGTGAACGCCATCACGTCGAAGACTCTGTGCGTGAATCACGTGAGTCTTTTGTAGTTCTTTGTGTAAAAGAGCTACCTCGTTCCAGAGCAATTTATGCTTTATTGTGGCACCTGTGTCATCTTTGTAGTCATTTTCGATCCAACTCTGCAGTTTATTATTGTAAGAGTTGACGCAAAAATGAGAATCGCACACTATATGTGTCGGGAATTCACGTTCTGCATTTTCGAGCGCCATCTTTAAAGATCTGATTTCAGTTCTTTGAACCGAACACTTTCTTACAGATTCAGTTTTTGTTACTTTCGGTCTGAATTTACCGCACAGCCAACGACCTTTAATGATCGCACATGCTGCATCATAGGATTTTCTCTCTACGTTGAAATGCTGTACAAAGCTATCTGTATAGATTATACAGGCGTATTGTGGGAGAGGCAGAATTTCGATTGGCAGAGGATATTCTTCTTCATATTCTAAATCATTCAGTTCTTTGTATTGCGGGGCGAAATAGTATTTCACGTCTTCCGCTCCTAGAGAATCTATACACTGTATCCATTTCGGATCCAGTGACACTGTAGGCAGGTTTACTGGGCTGAATAGCGCCTCGAAGGCGGATTCCGCTGTGAGGATATTAATCCGTTTGCCGTGTGCGAGATCTCGTTCATTTGCTAATGCAATTTGCACTGCTTTCACAGTTCTTTCTGTGTGACTGAATGTTTTTTCTGCTTGTGTGTACAAGTGAGATTTAATTGAAATTGGTACCTTTTCTCCCTCATTAGAGGTTAGGTACGTGAATCCGCATCTTCCTGGGATGACTCGGATTACAAGATCGATCGTGTTGTCACGTGTATATAATTTTGTTTTTGCTAACATGTCTGTTTGCAGTGATCTCAAAATTTTTGTGTGTTTTTGAGTCCAATTGATTTGTTTTAAATCAGGTTTTATTAGTTCGTAGAGAGGTTTAACCCTCTCTGCGTAATTTAGAATGTAAGTTCTTCCGAAATTCAGAAAACCTAGTATGGATTGTAAATTCTTCAGCGTTTTTGGAGCTTGGAGTACAGCGCACTTCTCTAAGAAGTTGTCCGCTAGGTTTTTCCCTTCACTTGATAATTCGTACCCTAAGAATAGTGCTGTCAGATGGGCAATTCGGGACTTTTTAAAGTTGAATTTGTAACCCTCTGCTGCGAACCCAAGTATAATGGTGTTCACTCTATTCAAGTGAGTATCCAAGTCGTCGTCTGTGAGATAAATATCATCTACGTAAGATAATGCTTCATCATCATAGATTTGTAGTAACTCTGTTACCCTAGCTGAGAATAGTCCTGGGCTGTTCTTGAACCCCTGTGGGAGTCGACAGAATTTTTTCTGCGACCCAAATGCGGAGAAAGCGGTCAAATATCTGCTTTCTGGTGCAATGTTTTGACAAAAGAAACCATTAGAAATGTCTAATGTCGTTTTATATTTTTTCCTAACTATGTTATTCATTAGGGCTGCACTATGCGAGTTTTGTACTGCAAAGGTTTTGCAACATGTATTAAGGTGTCTGTAGTCCAAAACTAGACGATATGAATTGTCTGGCTTGGAGACAGGAAACAAAGGATTGTTCATTTGAGAGGTGCATGTTTCAATCACCCCCTGATACTCAAGTTGATCTAAGATCTCCCTGACTTGTTTTTTAGCTTCTTGCTTTATGGGATACTGCCGTTGGGCAGTTGGTTCACTTTTTAATTGGATTTTGTGAGGCGGTGAATCCTCATCCCATCCTACATGATTTTTATATAATGCAGGTGCCTGGGCCACTGCCCATTTCCTTGCATATGTATATTTTTTGTGAATCGGAATGTGATTCGAGAAGGCAGGCATAATCACTTCTTCGCCACGAGGGCACTCCCTGACAAACTCCGGGGGCCAATCTTTTTCAGCTAACAGAATATCATAGCCTTTTGAGAGCTTATCCCAAAATAGACCCTTAATTTTCCTAGTCTTATCACCCTCTATACGCAATGTTATTTCGTATATTTTATGGGGCTCGCTAAGCCTGGCGTCGGCAGTTTCAACTTGAATGTATTCATTCGTGTCCACTGTCTCCAGATGACTCATCAAGATCTTGCGCGCTATACTGATTTCTGCTGCACTGTCCAACATTGTCAATGCCCACTCCCCGTTTTTCAACTGTGTCCTCAGTATTCTCGGCATGGTTGATTACTCTAATACTGGCTACCTTCTTTTTCTGAAATTGAGATTTCTTATTTTGAGCAGGTTCCTTATCTTTGGACTTGGTGTGCTCTCCTGGGTCTGACCGTCCTCTTCTTTCCGAATTCTGTGGAAGAGATCGAGAGGGACGTGTATCAATACTTTGATATCTATAAGGTTTTTTCAGATTATCCCTATTTCTAAGGTTATATCTTTTCTCAGAGGGCTCCCGTTGGGGAGACTGGCGTTCTCGAGTCGGAGTTCTTTCCCTCCGTCGAGCAGACCTTCCTCTGGACTGGAAAACTTTTTCCTTGGGAGTGGATTGTTTATTTCCATCCCAGCTCTTTTTAGGAGTATTTAAATTATTTTTAATAAATAATTTTTCAGGATTTTCGAGCAGTTGGGGCTTAACTGGTTTTCCACCCAAGCTGTCTCTACCTAATTCTTCATAGCATTTCTCTATGATTTTTGCTAGCTCAACAGGATCTTTTATATCTGTTTCCCTCAACTTCTGGCGGATCGCCACAGATGCTGCTTCTCCCTTTACGTTGGCTAATAATATAGCCGTGACCTGCTTGAAGTCTTTCAGTAATTTCATACCTAGATTTAAAGCGGGCTCTGGACCGAATTCATTTTGAATCTGTTTTAGCACTTCTGGTATTACCGCCATAGACGGAACACCGTGTGTTTTTGTGTAAATGGAAGCAAAGACTGTTCCCCAAGTGTCACAGTCCTCCACGTGTGGTGCGATTCCCATAGGAAGGCAGATGGTCAAGATTCTGTGTTTCTCTATAGGGGTAGTATCAGGAAATACTGCCTCTATTTGAGTGATTTTCTGGGCTAACCAGAAAGGAATTTGTTCCCGTTTTACGGGTGTTTTACCAAGACATGACTGTATGTTCTGTGGTGTAATTTTATTTGTGTTCCCCTGATGAGGGGTCAGCTGTGGTGTATTAACAGCTGGCTGGACTGTTGCAGTCCGCATTACATATTGGACTAATTGCCTATGTATTTTTATTAATGTTTTTAGCTGTACTAACAGCTCTTCCTTAGACATTTTTGCAATGTCAGGATGTGGTGTGTAGCTGGCTAGAACCGGCCACGTGGCTCCTGGTCTACCTAGTGGACCGAGCCTGGTAATGTGATCATTGTGTTTTAGGGCGCCATTAAACCAGAGCAGGTGCTCTTGAAATTTAAGTGGGATTTCAATCTCCTCGAAAGGAGCGTACTCTCCCGGAGGTTCCTCTATTTTGTAATAGTGAAACTCTTTTGTTATAGCGTTTACCGCTGGAAAGTTTATCCATGAATAGAATACCTCTGTCTGCCGATACTCGTGAGCCTCTATCACGAAAATTACTGTACCACCTTGAGGTGTCAGTCCGTTTTCTATAAGTTTTAAAGTTATAGATCTTCTTAAGTGGACCGGGATGATAATAGCATCCGGATCTGTGTATTCGGGACCTTGCTGAGTCGCATCTGCTGCGGCCCCAGTGGTTCCGTTATTTTCTACTGACATTGTATAAATGCAGGTTTTGCAGAGTAGGTCTCCAAGGAGACAAAGATTAGGTGCACAATATTTTGGAACACTGTATCCTTCAACGTTGAATAAACCAGAGCTTTACATAGGAATCTCTTCCTACTAAGGTCGGGCGGATTTTAACCTTTCACCCACTCCAGACGTCTATTGTAAGCATGAGCGAATTTTGCGGATCTCGCGTTCGCGAATTTTGCGGATTTGCGGATTCGCAATCCGCAAAATCCGCGAATTCCCGCGAATTTGCGGATTTTTTTTTTTTTTTGTGTTCGCCCGTGTTTCTGCCAGTTCGCGAGGGTTTTGTACACTTTCGCAAATTGCGAACTTACCTGTCGGGTCGCAAGTTTCGCGAACTTGTTGTTTCTACGTGTCCAGCCTGTTTGGGACACTCTTCTTCATCACTGCCACTCTCTGTCACCACTGCCACTCTCTGACTACTCATGCCACCCTCTGGCCCACCCATGCCACCCTCTGTTTCATCACCACACCCTCTGGTTGTCCAGTGTACATTATTTTCGGCAAAGCAAAGCACACCTTCCCTGCCTCAAGTGACCTGAATTAATTTGGGGCTGATTAATGTGTCACAGAATATTTTTTTAGCTGGCACCTGCTTCCTTAGTGCGCCCTGATTAGTGATCTTTTGCACTTGCTAAGTGCTTTCATTGTTGCAAAATTAGTTACAACACCTGCCCTGCCCCAACTGACAATAATGAATTAGGGGCTGATTAATGGATTTTAACTTCCAGCCTGGCTCCTGCTTGTCTCCCTTAGCTGTAATTCAGGACCTTTGTGGCATATGTGTAACTATTCTGAGGTTCAGAGCAGGGTCACATAATAGTTTCAACTGGCAACTGAACTCTGGAGGGGCCCCTCAGGAAGCACTACAGGAAATGGCTACTAATGATGAGCCTGAACTTTTGAACCTGGTAAGTAGTTACTTTCAGTTTTGCTAAGATCGTATTTCTGCAATTTTGCACTTATTCGCGGGGCGAGAACTCACGCGAACTCACGCGAACAGTGCGAGCAGTGCGAGCAAAATCCGCTGCTCGCGGATTTGCGGATTTTGCGGGAGATTCGCGAATCTCGCGGATTGCGGATTTCCCGAAAATCCGCAAAATCCGCGAGCGGAACGGATTTTCCGCCCATGCCTAGTCTATTGGAGTATTTACGGGAGAAAGGGGTGTGAAATATGCACGACTGAGTTACTCTAACTGTCTTGCGTTAGTTTATCGCCTTACCAAACGTTTGGGCGCCATGTAGTGTAGTTCCTAGTTTCCCACTAGGCCCTGCGCATTGGAATAACATAAACAGTAGTATCGACGTGGAACTGCGGATATTCCAGGCCTCCACTGACTATGCTAAACTTAATTGGGTTGTGTTACCAACTAGCTCAGAGGTCACTGGAAACTTTCTTCTCTGCATAGGAAGTGATCAGCTTCCTTGGCACAGACAAGAAGGGATTCAGTTTTCCAACAACCGTGCAACATGACAACTTTGCTCCTCAGATCAAGAGTCAATCTCTAGGGTCGTGTGAAACAATAGACATGTATTTCACTCAGTCAGTCTAGTGCAGTTTACTTTCACGAGATGTAGAGAATAGAGAGACGGGCGTGTATCAATAAAGGGTTAACATTTATTGAACAGTCTTTCTTCTCGTACAAGAGAAATGTATTGCCACAATTGCAATAATTGTTATAATAAAAAGTACGTACAGTAAGATAAGTATTGCGAAATAGAACTGTAAAAGCATTGATATGGTTTCTTAGCCATACAATGGTTTAAAAGTAATAAAACATATATACAGTCATATATACATTAGGCTAACATACTCAACTGGTGCTTCTAACTAAGCCTACCCCAGTGTGCCTGACCTAAGCCTAACACGTGAAAGGGGAGTAAGTAAGTAGCTTTAAGTTAAGTTGGTTTTGCCAAGGTTTGTTTCAAGAATTCTCGTCTAAGGGTTTAGTCAACACCATACCTCTGAATAGAATGATGGAGGATTGGTATCTCCTTCAGGGGTCTCTCTCGATATCCCAGTCACCCGCGAGGGTAAACCGGAAGCGCCGGGACTGGATTTCTCGGAGAAAACAGTACACCTGCCTGTGCTGAGAGACTATTTCTTAGGACACAACCGTTAATAAAGCATACATGAAAAAATAGCATGAACACTTGCTTTTAGAATTGCAACTTTTACTTTAATTCTTAGCTGAAGACTGTTATTATTTTTAGTCTTTTGTTTTTTGTTTTTTAGTGCATGAGAATACAAACAACATGAATAATATTATACATTTAGATACAAACAAGAAACACAAATTGGTATGTACATAGTTCCAACAAACTCACACTCAACACATTCTTGGCCATCCAATCATACAAAAACATTCATACTGGTCCCAATGTCATGAAAGCAATTGTGTAAAATGAAAAACAATCCAGTTTAATGATTTTTACACATAAATCAAAATTTTTCAAATTTTTGAAAAAAGCGATATTTCAATCAATTAGTGCATTCCATGTAGAACAAATGACAAGGGACCGGGTCAGGTCGACGCGTTTCGAACCCTACAATTCTGGGGGTTCTCTTCAGGACCACAGTCTAACTAGAAAAGAGAGGAAAGAATCATCACTAACCAAAATCTGCGGAATCAACTTCTCAACCAAAGCAAAGCTTCCCTCAGCCTACCTTGACAAGTGGGACGAGTCTCCACAGAAAACGAGAGGAAATAAATGTATTCCCAATGAAAAGGGGAGCGAGAGGTGCTGCAAGAAAAATAAGGTGCTTTCAATCTCACTGCGCGTCTCAAACATGATTGTGCCTAGGCTGGTTGTAGTGGGTCTATGCGCTTACCTTTGCGTAGCGCGTGTGTGCTCAAAAAGATGCTTCACAGTCTAAACGTTCGCGATCCGGGGGATCGGATGCAGCGTCACTATGGCTGGTAAAAGAAAGAGTAGCGCGGGTTACCGACATGCAAAGGCGATCGCGTGACAGTTTACTGGATTTACGCGTTCGCCGGCGCTTTGGTTAAAAGCTTACCTTGCTTGATGCTCAGTATCAGGAAATAGATGGTACTCGCTCCTCACCCTGCAGACAATGGCGGGTTACCGGAGTCAAACAACAGTGTACCATATAGGTTTGGCCTCATGGGATGCTGGGAAATGTAGTACTGTTATCCCAACAGAAGTGACAGAGTCCATAAGTGAACAAGAAGTGGAATTCTGGGAAATGAAGTCCATGAATGAAAACTCAAGAGTAGGTTTTATAAATCTCAGAAATTTCATTTAATCCATTGACTGCTGTATCATATTTCATGATCAGCAGTGCTTCCCTTTGGTTCAGTCTTGTTTCCAAATCACCGCCTCTTGGGTCATTTTCAATTTTGGACAGGACTGTCCACTTGAAATTATTCTTATCATGTTTTTTATTCAGCCAATGATGAACTAAGGGCGCATTGTCCACTTCTCTGCGTAACCTGGATTTATGCTGAGTGATGCGTTGCCTGACCTCTTGGGTAGTTTTCCCAATATATAACTTGGGGCAGGGACATACAATAGCATATACAACATTCCTTGTTTTACAATTTGTAAAAACTTCATGTTTCCAGTGGATGTTGTTGAATGAGAACAATGTCTCTTCTATAGTATCTGAGCAACAAATGCAAGTTCCACATTTATGGTGTCCTTTAATCTGTGGAAAGCCAAAAAGACTTCTTAAGGTCGGCGGTTCTTCAATGGGCAGTGCTGCCCTTACAATATGGTTCGCCACGCTTTTTTCTTTTTTAAAGGCAAACAGAGGCGGATTTTTGAAGTCCTCATGCAAGTCTTTCACAATATGCCAATTTACATTTATCAACTTCTTGAGTTGATTTGCAGCCGGGCAAAAGGTTGACACACACACCAATCGATTTTGCTCCACTCTAGTTTTCTTGTGCATCAATGTCTCACGTGGCGTCCACCATGCTCTTTTCAGAGACATTTTTAGTAACTTCCTCGGGTATCCTCTTTGGAGAAGCCTCTCCGAAAGTGAATTTGCATGTGCAAAGTATTCCTCTTTGCATGAACAATTCCTACGAATTCTAAGGAATTGTCCAAATGGCAAGTTTTGTCTCAGACTTCGAGGGTGATTACTTGTAAATAACAGAGCTTTATTTCTATCTGTTGGCTTTCTGAATAAGGTTGTTTCCAGGCATCCATTGCAAGGGACAACTTGCACGTCCAGAAATGTGATGGATTGGTTGGAGGACGTGCAATTAAACTTTATGTCACCTGTACGTCCGTTCAGCCATTCAACAAACATATTGAGGGAATCGAGGTTCCCGGGCCAAATAAGGAAAACATCATCAATATATCGCATATAATGCGAAATTTGATGCACAAAGGGATTGTCATTATAAATGAATTTTTGCTCGTAGAGACCCATAAACATGACCGCCAATTCCGGGGCAAATGGACACCCCATAGCTACTCCCTTAACCTGAAGGAAGTATTCGGAATCGAAAGTGAAAAAGTTCTTTTTCAGTGCAAAGGATGCCAGCTGAAGAATAAATTCTGAAGGGACCTGACACGGTCTAGCACGTGTGTCCAAGAAAAATGAAAGTGTCTCAAGGGCTTGGTCTTGGGGGATCTGAGTGTACAGAGAAACGACGTCTAGCGTTACTAAAAGCTGGGTGCTTTGTTCGAATGATATTGGACTGATTCTGTTAAGGAAAGCCGTGGTATCTTGAAGATGTGCTGGGATATCTTCAATGAAGGGTTTTAAGAAGAAATCTATATACTTAGCGACTGGTTCTAGTAAGGATTCGCACCCCGAAACTATGGGGCGTCCTGGTGGATTCACTTCGTCCTTATGAATCTTTGGTAATAGATAAAAAACTGGAGTTCGTGGATTCTTATTCTGTAAAAATGCCAGTTCTTTAGGTCCAATGAACCCTAGATCAAATCCTTTTTGAATCGCTAAAAACAATTCACTTTGAATTTCAACTGTGGGGTTTTTTGTGATGCGTCTATAACATGAATTGTCATTGAGTTGGCGATAGACTTCCGTTTTATATTTATTAATATCCCAGATAACCACCGCTCCTCCCTTATCTGCTTGCTTGACTACTATCGTTTTGTCATTTTTTAGAGTTGTTAGGGCATCCTTTTCAGCTTTTGCAAGATTAAATTTGACGAAGTTCCTCTTCTTTTCAAGGGCTGATATTCCTGATAGGACCGTTCGCTCAAAAGTCAAAATCTCCTTAGGAATTTTTGAACCTGCTGGACAGAAAGTTGATTTTTTCCGTAGTCCAGTTACTTCGGGTTGATGTTCCTCGCATGTTTCCGAAAAAAATGTTTTTAGTCTTATTTTGCGGCAAAATTCAAGTGTTTCTAACTTCATCTTAATGAAGTCTGTGGGTCTCGACGGGACAAATCCAAGGCCCTTTGTCAAAATTGACGTTTCAGCTTCAGTCAGGGTTCTATCAGATAAGTTAAAAATCGATGGAAGCTCTAACTCTTGTAGAACCGGGATCGTGTCCTCATTTCCCATGGCTGCACGGGTCGTGAGCGACCTCTGGTCTTCTGTGGGCCTTGTCCTAAAAAAGGAGCCTGATTCTGTTGTTGTCGTTGTCCCTGGTCTTGTTGGTTACCTTGCCTGTTCTGATAGGGTCTGTTTGAGTTGTTTGAATCACTTCCCGATGATGATGTGTCTGAGAATGAGACACATTTTCGTCGTGAGCGACCCTGATTGTCCTGGAGGAATCTCCGTGACTCAGGGTTTGAATAAAATTCTTTCCTTAGATATGGGTAAACGGATTCCAGAGAGAAATTTTTCTCTCTGCACGAGAAAGGCAGCGGCTTCTCTCAGCGCGTCGAGGAAGGAGGGGGGACAGCGTCCGCGGGCAGCTGGAATCTGCTGGATGTCTTCGCAGAGGACGGCTGTTCAGCTCCTTAAGCGTACTGCACCATAGTTCGCGCTGTAGCGGCGATAATGGTAATCAGCAGCTTCACCACCACAGGATAGCAGGCTGCAGCGACAGAGTGCTAGATTTACCAACACAGGGTCATGCAGGCAGCTGGCATCAGCAACAGGCAACGAACTCGCATTGCTTAAGGCAACGTTGGTAATATTTATACCTGACAGGTGCCGGGTTTGACGCAAGTTTGCTGGACATAAGACGTCAATTAAAGATGTCACCAGGAAGTGACAGTTATCAGTTGCTCATTAGAGTTCCATTACTAATCAAAACATAGCAAGCGGGGATTTCCAGGTTTGCTAAGTTTTTATCTTGTTGAAGAACTCGGAGTGTTATCTAGGAATATCAGATAGTGACTGCTGCTCTGTCATTGCACTAATTGGTCGCAAAGGAAGTAGCAGAGAGTCATGCTGGAATGTGGCTCTGTTCGTGTGAGGCCAGAGATGACTTTTCAGAAAATCGCACTTGAACGGTTATGCCAATATAGGGAATAAATGGATTTATAGCCGAATAGGGGCATAAGGTCACAGTATCGATCAGGAACCTAGATAAGCACGCAACAAGGGCAGGCTAAACTACCAAGCCAATTCTTCACCAGAAAGGAGACAAGCTACCGGGGACCGGTTTCTGGCATTTCAGCCGTCTTCGGCCCGGCTTGCTTGAATCCTGATGGTGCAGTGAGAAAGGGACTCATGTCTGAGTATACCCTGCCACACCTATAGTGGCCAAAAACGATTCTGAAAAGGGGGTGGTGACGAACAGAGTGTCTGAATTAAGCAGACCACTCTTACCCAGTCCAAAGATCAGGGCTTGATCCATCACCGTTATTTATCTCACTGCACCATCCCAGCTCAGAACCTGGCTATATGCAAATCAGTCTGTCCCTGGCCCAGTGCATCATGGGAACAGGGCAGACTAAACTACCAAGCCAATTCTTCACCAGAAAGGAGACAAGCTACCGGGGACCGGTTTCTGGCATTTCAGCCGTCTTCGGCCCGGCTTGCTTGAATCCTGATGGTGCACTGAGAAAGGGACTCATGTCTGAGTATACCCTGCCACACCTATAGTGGCCAAAAACGATTCAGAAAAGGGGGTGGTGATGAACAGAGTGTCTGAATTAGGCAGACCACTCTTACCCAGTCCATAGATCAGGGCTTGATCCATCACCGTTATTTATCTCACTGCACCATCTCAGCTCAGAACCTGGCTATATGCAAATCAGTCTGTCCCTGGCCCGGTGCATCATGGGAACAGGGCAGACTAAACTACCAAGCCAATTCTTCACCAGAAAGGAGACAAGCTACCGGGGACCGGTTTCTGGCATTTCAGCCGTCTTCGGCCCGGCTTGCTTGAATCCTGATGGTGCAGTGAGAAAGGGACTCATGTCTGAGTATACCCTGCCACACCTATAGTGGCCAAAAACGATTCAGAAAAGGGGGTGGTGATGAACAGAGTGTCTGAATTAAGCAGACCACTCTTACCCAGTCCAAAGATCAGGGCTTGATCCATCACCGTTATTTATCTCACTGCACCATCCCAGCTCAGAACCTGGCTATATGCAAATCAGTCTGTCCCTGGCCCAGTGCATCATGGGAACAGGGCAGACTAAACTACCAAGCCAATTCTTCACCAGAAAGGAGACAAGCTACCGGGGACCGGTTTCTGGCATTTCAGCCGTCTTCGGCCCGGCTTGCTTGAATCCTGATGGTGCAGTGAGAAAGGGACTCATGTCTGAGTATACCCTGCCACACCTATAGTGGCCAAAAACGATTCAGAAAAGGGGGTGGTGACGAACAGAGTGTCTGAATTAAGCAGACCACTCTTACCCAGTCCAAAGATCAGGGCTTGATCCATCACCGTTATTTATCTCACTGACCATCCCAGCTCAGAACCTGGCTATATGCAAATCAGTCTGTCCCTGGCACAGTGCATCATGGGAACAGGGCAGACTAAACTACCAAGCCAATTCTTCACCAGAAAGGAGACAAGCTACCGGGGACCGGTTTCTGGCATTTCAGCCGTCTTCGGCCCGGCTTGCTTGAATCCTGATGGTGCAGTGAGAAAGGGACTCATGTCTGAGTATACCCTACCACACCTATAGTGGCCAAAAACGATTCAGAAAAGGGGGTGGTGATGAACAGAGTGTCTGAATTAAGCAGACCACTCTTACCCAGTCCAAAGACCAGGGCTTGATCCATCACCGTTATTTATCTCACTGCACCATCCCAGCTCAGAACCTGGCTATATGCAAATCAGTCTCTCCCTGGCCCAGTGCATCATGGGAAGAGGGCAGACTAAACTACCAAGCCAATTCTTCACCAGAAAGGAGACAAGCTACCGGGGACCGGTTTCTGGCATTTCAGCCGTCTTCGGCCCGGCTTGCTTGAATCCTGATGGTGCAGTGAGAAAGGGACTCATGTCTGAGTATACCCTGCCACACCTATAGTGGCCAAAAACGATTCAGAAAAGGGGGTGGTGACGAACAGAGTGTCTGAATTAAGCAGACCACTCTTACCCAGTCCAAAGATCAGGGCTTGATCCATCACCGTTATTTATCTCACTGCACCATCCCAGCTCAGAACCTGGCTATATGCAAATCAGTCTGTCCCTGGCCCAGTGCATCATGGGAACAGGGCAGACTAAACTACCAAGCCAATTCTTCACCAGAAAGGAGACAAGCTAACGGGGACCGGTTTCTGGCATTTCAGCCGTCTTCGGCCCGGCTTGCCTGAATCCTGATGGTGCAGTGAGAAAGGGACTCATGTCTGAGTATACCCTGCCACACCTATAGTGGCCAAAAACGATTCAGAAAAGGGGGTGGTGACGAACAGAGTGTCTGAATTAAGCAGACCACTCTTACCCAGTCCAAAGATCAGGGCTTGATCCATCACCGTTATTTATCTCACTGCACCATCCCAGCTCAGAACCTGGCTATATGCAAATCAGTCTGTCCCTGGCCCAGTGCATCATGGGAACAGGGCAGACTAAACTACCAAGCCAATTCTTCACCAGAAAGGAGACAAGCTACCGGGGACCGGTTTCTGGCATTTCAGCCGTCTTCGGCCCGGCTTGCTTGAATCCTGATGGTGCAGTGAAAAAGGGACTCATGTCTGAGTATACCCTGCCACACCTATAGTGGCCAAAAACGATTCAGAAAAGGGGGTGGTGATGAACAGAGTGTCTGAATTAAGCAGACCACTCTTACCCAGTCCAAAGATCAGGGCTTGATCCATAACCGTTATTTATCTCACTGCACCATCCCAGCTCAGAACCTGGCTATATGCAAATCAGTCTGTCCCTGGCCCAGTGCATCATGGGAACAGGGCAGACTAAACTACCAAGCCAATTCTTCACCAGAAAGGAGACAAGCTACCGGGGACCGGTTTCTGGCATTTCAGCCGTCTTCGGCCCGGCTTGCTTGAATCCTGATGGTGCAGTGAGAAAGGGACTCATGTCTGAGTATACCCTGCCACACCTATAGTGGCCAAAAACGATTCAGAAAAGGGGGTGGTGACGAACAGAGTGTCTGAATTAAGCAGACCACTCTTACCCAGTCCAAAGATCAGGGCTTGATCCATCACCGTTATTTATCTCACTGACCATCCCAGCTCAGAACCTGGCTATATGCAAATCAGTCTGTCCCTGGCACAGTGCATCATGGGAACAGGGCAGACTAAACTACCAAGCCAATTCTTCACCAGAAAGGAGACAAGCTACCGGGGACCGGTTTCTGGCATTTCAGCCATCTTCGGCCCGGCTTGCTTGAATCCTGATGGTGCAGTGAGAAAGGGACTCATGTCTGAGTATACCCTACCACACCTATAGTGGCCAAAAACGATTCAGAAAAGGGGGTGGTGATGAACAGAGTGTCTGAATTAAGCAGACCACTCTTACCCAGTCCAAAGACCAGGGCTTGATCCATCACCGTTATTTATCTCACTGCACCATCCCAGCTCAGAACCTGGCTATATGCAAATCAGTCTCTCCCTGGCCCAGTGCATCATGGGAAGAGGGCAGACTAAACTACCAAGCCAATTCTTCACCAGAAAGGAGACAAGCTACCGGGGACCGGTTTCTGGCATTTCAGCCGTCTTCGGCCCGGCTTGCTTGAATCCTGATGGTGCAGTGAGAAAGGGACTCATGTCTGAGTATACCCTGCCACACCTATAGTGGCCAAAAACGATTCAGAAAAGGGGGTGGTGACGAACAGAGTGTCTGAATTAAGCAGACCACTCTTACCCAGTCCAAAGATCAGGGCTTGATCCATCACCGTTATTTATCTCACTGCACCATCCCAGCTCAGAACCTGGCTATATGCAAATCAGTCTGTCCCTGGCCCAGTGCATCATGGGAACAGGGCAGACTAAACTACCAAGCCAATTCTTCACCAGAAAGGAGACAAGCTAACGGGGACCGGTTTCTGGCATTTCAGCCGTCTTCGGCCCGGCTTGCCTGAATCCTGATGGTGCAGTGAGAAAGGGACTCATGTCTGAGTATACCCTGCCACACCTATAGTGGCCAAAAACGATTCAGAAAAGGGGGTGGTGACGAACAGAGTGTCTGAATTAAGCAGACCACTCTTACCCAGTCCAAAGATCAGGGCTTGATCCATCACCGTTATTTATCTCACTGCACCATCCCAGCTCAGAACCTGGCTATATGCAAATCAGTCTGTCCCTAGCCCAGTGCATCATGGGAACAGGGCAGACTAAACTACCAAGCCAATTCTTCACCAGAAAGGAGACAAGCTACCGGGGACCGGTTTCTGGCATTTCAGCCGTCTTCGGCCCGGCTTGCTTGAATCCTGATGGTGCAGTGAAAAAGGGACTCATGTCTGAGTATACCCTGCCACACCTATAGTGGCCAAAAACGATTCAGAAAAGGGGGTGGTGATAAACAGAGTGTCTGAATTAAGCAGACCACTCTTACCCAGTCCAAAGATCAGGGCTTGATCCATAACCGTTATTTATCTCACTGCACCATCCCAGCTCAGAACCTGGCTATATGCAAATCAGTCTGTCCCTGGCCCAGTGCATCATGGGAACAGGGCAGACTAAACTACCAAGCCAATTCTTCACCAGAAAGGAGACAAACTACCGGGGACCGGTTTCTGGCATTTCAGCCGTCTTCGGCCTGGCTTGCTTGAATCCTGATGGTGCAGTGAGAAAGGGACTCATGTCTGAGTATACCCTGCCACACCTATAGTGGCCAAAAACGATTCTGAAAAGGGGGTGGTGACGAACAGAGTGTCTGAATTAAGCAGACCACTCTTACCCAGTCCAAAGATCAGGGCTTGATCCATCACCGTTATTTATGTCACTGCACCATCCCAGCTCAGAACCTGGCTATATGCAAATCAGTCTGTCCCTGGCCCAGTGCATCATGGGAACAGGGCAGACTAAACTACCAAGCCAATTCTTCACCAGAAAGGAGACAAGCTACCGGGGACCGGTTTCTGGCATTTCAGCCGTCTTCGGCCCGGCTTGCTTGAATCCTGATGGTGCAGTGAGAAAGGGACTCATGTCTGAGTATACCCTGCCACACCTATAGTGGCCAAAAATGATTCAGAAAAGGGGGTGGTGATGAACAGAGTGTCTGAATTAAGCAGACCACTCTTACTCAGTCCAAAGATCAGGGCTTGATCCATCACCGTTATTTATCTCACTGTACCATCCCAGCTCAGAACCTGGCTATATGCAAATCAGTCTGTCCCTGGCCCAGTGCATCATGGGAACAGGGCAGACTAAGCTACCAAGCCAATTCTTCACCAGAAAGGAGACAAGCTACCGGGGACCGGTTTCTGGCATTTCAGCCGTCTTCGGCCCGGCTTGCTTGAATCCTGATGGTGCAGTGAGAAAGGGACTCATGTCTGAGTATACCCTGCCACACCTATAGTGGCCAAAAACGATTCTGAAAAGGGGGTGGTGACGAACAGAGTGTCTGAATTAAGCAGACCACTCTTACCCAGTCCAAAGATCAGGGCTTGATCTATCACCGTTATTTATCTCACTGCACCATCCCAGCTCAGAACCTGGCTATATGCAAATCAGTCTGTCCCTGGCCCAGTGCATCATGGGAACAGGGCAGACTAAACTACCAAGCCAATTCTTCACCAGAAAGGAGACAAGCTACCGGGGACCGGTTTCTGGCATTTCAGCCATCTTCGGCCCGGCTTGCTTGAATCCTGATGGTGCAGTGAGAAAGGGACTCATGTCTGAGTATACCCTGCCACACCTATAGTGGCCAAAAACGATTCAGAAAAGGGGGTGGTGACGAACAGAGTGTCTGAATTAAGCAGACCACTCTTACCCAGTCCAAAGATCAGGGCTTGATCCATCACCGTTATTTATCTCACTGCACCATCCCAGCTCAGAACCTGGCTATATGCAAATCAGTCTGTCCCTGGCCCAGTGCATCATGGGAACAGGGCAGACTAAACTACCAAGCCAATTCTTCACCAGAAAGGAGACAAGCTACCGGGGACCGGTTTCTGGCATTTCAGCCGTCTTCGGCCCGGCTTGCTTGAATCCTGATGGTGCAGTGAAAAAGGGACTCATGTCTGAGTATACCCTGCCACACCTATAGTGGCCAAAAACGATTCAGAAAAGGGGGTGGTGATGAACAGAGTGTCTGAATTAAGCAGACCACTCTTACCCAGTCCAAAGATCAGGGCTTGATCCATGACCGTTATTTATCTCACTGCACCATCCCAGCTCAGAACCTGGCTATATGCAAATCAGTCTGTCCCTGGCCCAGTGCATCATGGGAACAGGGCAGACTAAACTACCAAGCCAATTCTTCACCAGAAAGGAGACAAGCTACCGGGGACCGGTTTCTGGCATTTCAGCCGTCTTCGGCCCGGCTTGCTTGAATCCTGATGGTGCAGTGAGAAAGGGACTCATGTCTGAGTATACCCTGCTACACCTATAGTGGCCAAAAACGATTCAGAAAAGGGGGTGGTGACGAACAGAGTGTCTGAATTAAGCAGACCACTCTTACCCAGTCCAAAGATCAGGGCTTGATCCATCACCGTTATTTATCTCACTGACCATCCCAGCTCAGAACCTGGCTATATGCAAATCAGTCTGTCCCTGGCACAGTGCATCATGGGAACAGGGCAGACTAAACTACCAAGCCAATTCTTCACCAGAAAGGAGACAAGCTACCGGGGACCGGTTTCTGGCATTTCAGCCGTCTTCAGCCCGGCTTGCTTGAATCCTGATGGTGCAGTGAGAAAGGGACTCATGTCTGAGTATACCCTGCCACACCTATAGTGGCCAAAAACGATTCAGAAAAGGGGGTGGTAATGAACAGAGTGTCTGAATTAAGCAGACCACTCTTACTCAGTCCAAAGATCAGGGCTTGATCCATCACCGTTATTTATGTCACTGCACCATCCCAGCTCAGAACCTGGCTATATGCAAATCAGTCTGTCCCTGGCCCAGTGCATCATGGGAACAGGGCAGACTAAACTACCAAGCCAATTCTTCACCAGAAAGGAGACAAGCTACCGGGGACCGGTTTCTGGCATTTCAGCCGTCTTCGGCCCGGCTTGCTTGAATCCTGATGGTGCAGTGAGAAAGGGACTCATGTCTGAGTATACCCTGCCACACCTATAGTGGCCAAAAATGATTCAGAAAAGGGGGTGGTGATGAACAGAGTGTCTGAATTAAGCAGACCACTCTTACTCAGTCCAAAGATCAGGGCTTGATCCATCACCGTTATTTATCTCACTGTACCATCCCAGCTCAGAACCTGGCTATATGCAAATCAGTCTGTCCCTGGCCCAGTGCATCATGGGAACAGGGCAGACTAAGCTACCAAGCCAATTCTTCACCAGAAAGGAGACAAGCTACCGGGGACCGGTTTCTGGCATTTCAGCCGTCTTCGGCCCGGCTTGCTTGAATCCTGATGGTGCAGTGAGAAAGGGACTCATGTCTGAGTATACCCTGCCACACCTATAGTGGCCAAAAACGATTCTGAAAAGGGGGTGGTGACGAACAGAGTGTCTGAATTAAGCAGACCACTCTTACCCAGTCCAAAGATCAGGGCTTGATCTATCACCGTTATTTATCTCACTGCACCATCCCAGCTCAGAACCTGGCTATATGCAAATCAGTCTGTCCCTGGCCCAGTGCATCATGGGAACAGGGCAGACTAAACTACCAAGCCAATTCTTCACCAGAAAGGAGACAAGCTAACGGGGACCGGTTTCTGGCATTTCAGCCATCTTCGGCCCGGCTTGCTTGAATCCTGATGGTGCAGTGAGAAAGGGACTCATGTCTGAGTATACCCTGCCACACCTATAGTGGCCAAAAACGATTCAGAAAAGGGGGTGGTGACGAACAGAGTGTCTGAATTAAGCAGACCACTCTTACCCAGTCCAAAGATCAGGGCTTGATCCATCACCGTTATTTATCTCACTGCACCATCCCAGCTCAGAACCTGGCTATATGCAAATCAGTCTGTCCCTGGCCCAGTGCATCATGGGAACAGGGCAGACTAAACTACCAAGCCAATTCTTCACCAGAAAGGAGACAAGCTACCGGGGACCGGTTTCTGGCATTTCAGCCGTCTTCGGCCCGGCTTGCTTGAATCCTGATGGTGCAGTGAAAAAGGGACTCATGTCTGAGTATACCCTGCCACACCTATAGTGGCCAAAAACGATTCAGAAAAGGGGGTGGTGATGAACAGAGTGTCTGAATTAAGCAGACCACTCTTACCCAGTCCAAAGATCAGGGCTTGATCCATAACCGTTATTTATCTCACTGCACCATCCCAGCTCAGAACCTGGCTATATGCAAATCAGTCTGTCCCTGGCCCAGTGCATCATGGGAACAGGGCAGACTAAACTACCAAGCCAATTCTTCACCAGAAAGGAGACAAGCTACCGGGGACCGGTTTCTGGCATTTCAGCCGTCTTCGGCCCGGCTTGCTTGAATCCTGATGGTGCAGTGAGAAAGGGACTCATGTCTGAGTATACCCTGCTACACCTATAGTGGCCAAAAACGATTCAGAAAAGGGGGTGGTGACGAACAGAGTGTCTGAATTAAGCAGACCACTCTTACCCAGTCCAAAGATCAGGGCTTGATCCATCACCGTTATTTATCTCACTGACCATCCCAGCTCAGAACCTGGCTATATGCAAATCAGTCTGTCCCTGGCACAGTGCATCATGGGAACAGGGCAGACTAAACTACCAAGCCAATTCTTCACCAGAAAGGAGACAAGCTACCGGGGACCGGTTTCTGGCATTTCAGCCGTCTTCAGCCCGGCTTGCTTGAATCCTGATGGTGCAGTGAGAAAGGGACTCATGTCTGAGTATACCCTGCCACACCTATAGTGGCCAAAAACGATTCAGAAAAGGGGGTGGTAATGAACAGAGTGTCTGAATTAAGCAGACCACTCTTACTCAGTCCAAAGATCAGGGCTTGATCCATCACCGTTATTTATCTCACTGCACCATCCCAGCTCAGAACCTGGCTATATGCAAATCAGTCTGTCCCTGGCCCAGTGCATCATGGGAACAGGGCAGACTAAACTACCAAGCCAATTCTTCACCAGAAAGGAGACAAGCTACCGGGGACCGGTTTCTGGCATTTCAGCCGTCTTCGGCCCGGCTTGCTTGAATCCTGATGGTGCAGTGAAAAAGGGACTCATGTCTGAGTATACCCTGCCACACCTATAGTGGCCAAAAATGATTCAGAAAAGGGGGTGGTGATGAACAGAGTGTCTGAATTAAGCAGACCACTCTTACCCAGTCCAAAGATCAGGGCTTGATCCATCACCGTTATTTATCTCACTGCACCATCCCAGCTCAGAACCTGGCTATATGCAAATCAGTCTGTCCCTGGCCCAGTGCATCATGGGAACAGGGCAGACTAAACTACCAAGCCAATTCTTCACCAGAAAGGAGACAAGCTACCGGGGACCGGTTTCTGGCATTTCAGCCGTCTTCGGCCCGGCTTGCTTGAATCCTGATGGTGCAGTGAGAAAGGGACTCATGTCTGAGTATACCCTGCCACACCTATAGTGGCCAAAAACGATTCAGAAAAGGGGGTGGTGATGAACAGAGTGTCTGAATTAAGCAGACCACTCTTACCCAGTCCAAAGATCAGGGCTTGATCCATCACCGTTATTTATCTCACTGCACCATCCCAGCTCAGAACCTGGCTATATGCAAATCAGTCTGTCCCTGGCCCAGTGCATCATGGGAACAGGGCAGACTAAACTACCAAGCCAATTCTTCACCAGAAAGGAGACAAGCTACCGGGGACCGGTTTCTGGCATTTCAGCCGTCTTCGGCCCAGCTTGCTTGAATCCTGATGGTGCAGTGAGAAAGGGACTCATGTCTGAGTATACCCTGCCACACCTATAGTGGCCAAAAACGATTTAGAAAAGGGGGTGGTGATGAACAGAGTGTCTGAATTAAGCAGACCACTCTTACCGAGTCCAAAGATCAGGGCTTGATCCATCACCGTTATTTATCTCACTGCACCATCCCAGCTCAGAACCTGGCTATATGCAATTCAGTCTGTCCCTGGCCCAGTGCATCATGGGAACAGGGCAGACTAAACTACCAAGCCAATTCTTCACCAGAAAGGAGACAAGCTACCGGGGACCGGTTTCTGGCATTTCAGCCATCTTCGGCCCGGCTTGCTTGAATCCTAATGGTGCAGTGAGAAAGGGACTCATGTCTGAGTATACCCTGCCACACCTATAGTGGCCAAAAACGATTCAGAAAAGGGGGTGGTGATGAACAGAGTGTTTGAATTAAGCAGACCACTCTTACCCAGGCCAAAGATCAGGGCTTGATCCATCACCGTTATTTATCTCACTGCACCATCCCAGCTCAGAACCTGGCTATATGCAAATCAGTCTGTCCCTGGCCCAGTGCATCATGGGAACAGGGCAGACTAAACTACCAAGCCAATTCTTCACCAGAAAGGAGACAAGCTACCGGGGACCGGTTTCTGGCATTTCAGCCATCTTCGGCCCGGCTTGCTTGAATCCTGATGGTGCAGTGAGAAAGGGACTCATGTCTGAGTATACCCTGCCACACCTATAGTGGCCAAAAACGATTCAGAAAAGGGGGTGGTGATGAACAGAGTGTCTGAATTAAGCAGACCACTCTCACCCAGTCCAAAGATCAGGGCTTGATCCATCACCGTTATTTATCTCACTGCACCATCTCAGCTCAGAACCTGGCTATATGCAAATCAGTCTGTCCCTGGCCCAGTGCATCATGGGAACAGGGCAGACTAAACTACCAAGCCAATTCTTCACCAGAAAGGAGACAAGCTACCGGGGACCGGTTTCTGGCATTTCAGCCATCTTCGGCCCGGCTTGCTTGAATCCTGATGGTGCAGTGAGAAAGGGACTCATGTCTGAGTATACCCTGCCACACCTATAGTGGCCAAAAACGATTCAGAAAAGGGGGTGGTGATGAACAGAGTGTCTGAATTAAGCAGACCACTCTCACCCAGTCCAAAGATCAGGGCTTGATCCATCACCGTTATTTATCTCACTGCACCATCCCAGCTCAGAACCTGGCTATATGCAAATCAGTCTGTCCCTGGCCCAGTGCATCATGGGAACAGGGCAGACTAAACTACCAAGCCAATTCTTCACCAGAAAGGAGACAAGCTACCGGGGACTGGTTTCTGGCATTTCAGCCGTCTTCGGCCCAGCTTGTTTGAATCCTGATGGTGCAGTGCGAAAGGGACTCATGTCTGAGTATACCCTGCCACACCTATAGTGGCCGAAAACGATTCAGAAAAGGGGGTGGTGATGAACAGAGTGTTTGAATTAAGCAGACCACTCTTACCCAGGCCAAAGATCAGGGCTTGATCCATCACCGTTATTTATCTCACTGCACCATCCCAGCTCAGAACCTGGCTATATGCAAATCAGTCTGTCCCTGGACCAGTGCATCATGGGAACAGGGCAGACTAAACTACCAAGCCAATTCTTCACCAGAAAGGAGACAAGCTACCGGGGACCGGTTTCTGGCATTTCAGCCATCTTGAGCCCGGCTTGCTTGAATCCTGATGGTGCAGTGAGAAAGGGACTCATGTCTGAGTATACCCTGCCACACCTATAGTGGCCAAAAACGATTCAGAAAAGGGGGTGGTGATGAACAGAGTGTCTGAATTAAGCAGACCACTTTTACTCAGTCCAAAGATCAGGGCTTGATCCATCCCCGTTATTTATCTCACTGCACCATCCCAGCTCAGAACCTGGCTATATGCAAATCAGTCTGTCCCTGGCCCAGTGCATCATGGGAACAGGGCAGACTAAACTACCAAGCCAATTCTTCACCAGAAAGGAGACAAGCTACCGGGGACCGGTTTCTGGCATTTCAGCCGTCTTCGGCCCGGCTGGCTTGAATCCTGATGGTGCAGTGAGAAAGGGACTCATGTCAGAGTATACCCTGCCACACCTATAGTGGCAAAAAACGATTCAGAAAAAAGGGTGGTGATGAACAGAGTGTCTGAATTAAGCAGACCACTCTTACCCAGTCCAAAGATCAGGGCTTGATCCATCACCGTTATTTATCTCACTACACCATCCCAGCTCAGAACCTGGCTATATGCAAATCAGTCTGTCCCTGGCCCAGTGCATCATGGGAACAGGGCAGACTAAACTACCAAGCCAATTCTTCACCAGAAAGGAGACAAGCTACCGGGGACCGGTTTCTGGCATTTCAGCCGTCTTTGGCCCGGCTTGCTTGAATCCTGATGGTGCAGTGAGAAAGGGACTCATGTCTGAGTATACCCTGCCACACCTGTAGTGGCCAAAAACGATTCTGAAAAGGGGGTGGTGACGAACAGAGTGTCTGAATTAAGCAGACCACTCTTACCCAGTCCAAAGATCAGGGCTTGATCCATCACCGTTATTTATCTCACTGCATCATCCCAGCTCAGAACCTGGCTATATGCAAATCAGTCTGTCCCTGGCCCAGTGCATCATGGGAACAGGGCAGACTAAACTACCAAGCCAATTCTTCACCAGAAAGGAGACAAGCTACCGGGGACCGGTTTCTGGCATTTCAGCCGTCTTCGGCCCGGCTTGCTTGAATCCTGATGGTGCAGTGAGAAAGGGACTCATGTCTGAGTATACCCTGCCACACCTATAGTGGCCAAAAACGATTCAGAAAAGGGGGTGGTGATGAACAGAGTGTCTGAATTAAGCAGACCACTCTCACCCAGTCCAAAGATCAGGGCTTGATCCATCACCGTTATTTATCTCACTGCACCATCTCAGCTCAGAACCTGGCTATATGCAAATCAGTCTGTCCCTGGCCCAGTGCATCATGGGAACAGGGCAGACTAAACTACCAAGCCAATTCTTCACCAGAAAGGAGACAAGCTACCGGGGACCGGTTTCTGGCATTTCAGCCATCTTCGGCCCGGCTTGCTTGAATCCTGATGGTGCAGTGAGAAAGGGACTCATGTCTGAGTATACCCTGCCACACCTATAGTGGCCAAAAACGATTCAGAAAAGGGGGTGGTGATGAACAGAGTGTCTGAATTAAGCAGACCACTCTCACCCAGTCCAAAGATCAGGGCTTGATCCATCACCGTTATTTATCTCACTGCACCATCCCAGCTCAGAACCTGGCTATATGCAAATCAGTCTGTCCCTGGCCCAGTGCATCATGGGAACAGGGCAGACTAAACTACCAAGCCAATTCTTCACCAGAAAGGAGACAAGCTACCGGGGACTGGTTTCTGGCATTTCAGCCGTCTTCGGCCCGGCTTGTTTGAATCCTGATGGTGCAGTGCGAAAGGGACTCATGTCTGAGTATACCCTGCCACACCTATAGTGGCCGAAAACGATTCAGAAAAGGGGGTGGTGATGAACAGAGTGTTTGAATTAAGCAGACCACTCTTACCCAGGCCAAAGATCAGGGCTTGATCCATCACCGTTATTTATCTCACTGCACCATCCCAGCTCAGAACCTGGCTATATGCAAATCAGTCTGTCCCTGGACCAGTGCATCATGGGAACAGGGCAGACTAAACTACCAAGCCAATTCTTCACCAGAAAGGAGACAAGCTACCGGGGACCGGTTTCTGGCATTTCAGCCATCTTCAGCCCGGCTTGCTTGAATCCTGATGGTGCAGTGAGAAAGGGACTCATGTCTGAGTATACCCTGCCACACCTATAGTGGCCAAAAACGATTCAGAAAAGGGGGTGGTGATGAACAGAGTGTCTGAATTAAGCAGACCACTTTTACTCAGTCCAAAGATCAGGGCTTGATCCATCCCCGTTATTTATCTCACTGCACCATCCCAGCTCAGAACCTGGCTATATGCAAATCAGTCTGTCCCTGGCCCAGTGCATCATGGGAACAGGGCAGACTAAACTACCAAGCCAATTCTTCACCAGAAAGGAGACAAGCTACCGGGGACCGGTTTCTGGCATTTCAGCCGTCTTCGGCCCGGCTGGCTTGAATCCTGATGGTGCAGTGAGAAAGGGACTCATGTCTGAGTATACCCTGCCACACCTATAGTGGCAAAAAACGATTCAGAAAAAAGGGTGGTGATGAACAGAGTGTCTGAATTAAGCAGATCACTCTTACCCAGTCCAAAGATCAGGGCTTGATCCATCACCGTTATTTATCTCACTGCACCATCCCAGCTCAGAACCTGGCTATATGCAAATCAGTCTGTCCCTGGCCCAGTGCATCATGGGAACAGGGCAGACTAAACTACCAAGCCAATTCTTCACCAGAAAGGAGACAAGCTACCGGGGACCGGTTTCTGGCATTTCAGCCGTCTTTGGCCCGGCTTGCTTGAATCCTGATGGTGCAGTGAGAAAGGGACTCATGTCTGAGTATACCCTGCCACACCTGTAGTGGCCAAAAACGATTCTGAAAAGGGGGTGGTGACGAACAGAGTGTCTGAATTAAGCAGACCACTCTTACCCAGTCCAAAGATCAGGGCTTGATCCATCACCGTTATTTATCTCACTGCATCATCCCAGCTCAGAACCTGGCTATATGCAAATCAGTCTGTCCCTGGCCCAGTGCATCATGGGAACAGGGCAGACTAAACTACCAAGCCAATTCTTCACCAGAAAGGAGACAAGCTACCGGGGACCGGTTTCTGGCATTTCAGCCGTCTTCGGCCCGGCTTGCTTGAATCCTGATGGTGCAGTGAGAAAGGGACTCATGTCTGAGTATACCCTGCCACACCTATAGTGGCCAAAAACGATTCAGAAAAGGGGGTGGTGATGAACAGAGTGTCTGAATTAAGCAGACCACTCTCACCCAGTCCAAAGATCAGGGCTTGATCCATCACCGTTATTTATCTCACTGCACCATCCCAGCTCAGAACCTGGCTATATGCAAATCAGTCTGTCCCTGGCCCAGTGCATCATGGGAACAGGGCAGACTAAACTACCAAGCCAATTCTTCACCAGAAAGGAGACAAGCTACCGGGGACCGGTTTCTGGCATTTCAGCCATCTTCGGCCCGGCTTGCTTGAATCCTGATGGTGCAGTGAGAAAGGGGCTCATGTCTGAGTATACCCTGCCACACCTATAGTGGCCAAAAACGATTCAGAAAAGGGGGTGGTGATGAACAGAGTGTCTGAATTAAGCAGACCACTCTCACCCAGTCCAAAGATCAGGGCTTGATCCATCACCGTTATTTATCTCACTGCACCATCCCAGCTCAGAACCTGGCTATATGCAAATCAGTCTGTCCCTGGCCCAGTGCATCATGGGAACAGGGCAGACTAAACTACCAAGCCAATTCTTCACCAGAAAGGAGACAAGCTACCGGGGACTGGTTTCTGGCATTTCAGCCGTCTTCGGCCCGGCTTGTTTGAATCCTGATGGTGCAGTGAGAAAGGGACTCATGTCTGAGTATACCCTGCCACACCTATAGTGGCCAAAAACGATTCAGAAAAGGGGGTGGTGATGAACAGAGTGTTTGAATTAAGCAGACCACTCTTACCCAGGCCAAAGATCAGGGCTTGATCCATCACCGTTATTTATCTCACTGCACCATCCCAGCTCAGAACCTGGCTATATGCAAATCAGTCTGTCCCTGGACCAGTGCATCATGGGAACAGGGCAGACTAAACTACCAAGCCAATTCTTCACCAGAAAGGAGACAAGCTACCGGGGACCGGTTTCTGGCATTTCAGCCATCTTCAGCCCAGCTTGCTTGAATCCTGATGGTGCAGTGAGAAAGGGACTCATGTCTGAGTATACCCTGCCACACCTATAGTGGCCAAAAACGATTCAGAAAAGGGGGTGGTGATGAACAGAGTGTCTGAATTAAGCAGACCACTTTTACTCAGTCCAAAGATCAGGGCTTGATCCATCCCCGTTATTTATCTCACTGCACCATCCCAGCTCAGAACCTGGCTATATGCAAATCAGTCTGTCCCTGGCCCA
This sequence comes from Lissotriton vulgaris, assembly GCF_964263255.1. NCBI lineage: Eukaryota > Metazoa > Chordata > Amphibia > Caudata > Salamandridae > Lissotriton > Lissotriton vulgaris. The sequence goes on along the minus strand of NC_141691.1, from coordinate 1,403,780,067 downwards.
GTGCATCATGGGAACAGGGCAGACTAAACTACCAAGCCAATTCTTCACCAGAAAGGAGACAAGCTACCGGGGACCGGTTTCTGGCATTTCAGCCGTCTTCGGCCCGGCTTGCTTGAATCCTGATGGTGCAGTGAGAAAGGGACTCATGTCTGAGTATACCCTGCCACACCTATAGTGGCAAAAAAACGATTCAGAAAAAAGGGTGGTGATGAACAGAGTGTCTGAATTAAGCAGACCACTCTTACCCAGTCCAAAGATCAGGGCTTGATCCATCACCGTTATTTATCTCACTGCACCATCCCAGCTCAGAACCTGGCTATATGCAAATCAGTCTGTCCCTGGCCCAGTGCATCATGGGAACAGGGCAGACTAAACTACCAAGCCAATTCTTCACCAGAAAGGAGACAAGCTACCGGGGACCGGTTTCTGGCATTTCAGCCGTCTTCGGCCCGGCTTGCTTGAATCCTGATGGTTCAGTGAGAAAGGGACTCATGTCTGAGTATACCCTGCCACACCTGTAGTAGCCAAAAACGATTCTGAAAAGGGGGTGGTGACGAACAGAGTGTCTGAATTAAGCAGACCACTCTTACCCAGTCCAAAGATCAGGGCTTGATCCATCACCGTTATTTATCTCACTGCATCATCCCAGCTCAGAACCTGGCTATATGCAAATCAGTCTGTCCCTGGCCCAGTGCATCATGGGAACAGGGCAGACTAAACTACCAAGCCAATTCTTCACCAGAAAGGAGACAAGCTACCGGGGACCGGTTTCTGGCATTTCAGCCATCTTCGACCCGGCTTGCTTGAATCCTGATGGTGCAGTGAGAAAGGGACTCATGTCTGAGTATACCCTGCCACACCTATAGTGGCCAAAAATGATTCAGAAAAGGGGGTGGTGATGAACAGAGTGTCTGAATTAAGCAGACCACTCTTACCCAGTCCAAAGATCAGGGCTTGATCCATCACCGTTATTTATCTCACTGCACCATCCCAGCTCAGAACCTGGCTATATGCAAATCAGTCTGTCCCTGGCCCAGTGCATCATGGGAACAGGGCAGACTAAACTACCAAGCCAATTCTTCACCAGAAAGGAGACAAGCTACCGGGGACCGGTTTCTGGCATTTCAGCCGTCTTCGGCCCGGCTTGCTTGAATCCTGATGGTGCAGTGAGAAAGGGACTCATATCTGAGTATACCCTGCCACACCTATAGTGGCCAAAAACGATTCTGAAAAGGGGGTGGTGACGAACAGAGTGTCTGAATTAAGCAGACCACTCTTACCCAGTCCAAAGATCAGGGCTTGATCCATCACCGTTATTTATCTCACTGCATCATCCCAGCTCAGAACCTGGCTATATGCAAATCAGTCTGTCCCTGGCCCAGTGCATCATGGGAACAGGGCAGACTAAACTACCAAGCCAATTCTTCACCAGAAAGGAGACAAGCTACCGGGGACCGGTTTCTGGCATTTCAGCCGTCTTCGGCCCGGCTTGCTTGAATCCTGATGGTGCAGTGAGAAAGGGACTCATGTCTGAGTATACCCTGCCACACCTATAGTGGCCAAAAATGATTCAGAAAAGGGGGTGGTGATGACCAGAGTGTCTGAATTAAGCAGACCACTCTTACCCAGTCCAAAGATCAGGGCTTGATCCATCACCGTTATTTATCTCACTGCACCATCCCAGCTCAGAACCTGGCTATATGCAAATCAGTCTATCCCTGGCACAGCGCATCATGGGAACAGGGCAGACTAAACTACCAAGCCAATTCTTCACCAGAAAGGAGACAAGCTACCGGGGACCGGTTTCTGGCATTTCAGCCGTCTTCGGCCCGGCTTGCTTGAATCCTGATGGTGCAGTGAGAAAGGGACTCATGTCTGAGTATACCCTACCACACCTATAGTGGCCAAAAACGATTCAGAAAAGGGGGTGGTGATGAACAGAGTGTCTGAATTAAGCAGACCACTCTTACCCAGTCCAAAGATCAGGGCTTGATCCATCACCGTTATTTATCTCACTGCACCATCCCAGCTCAGAACCTGGCTATATGCAAATCAGTCTGTCCCTGGCCCAGTGCATCATGGGAACAGGGCAGACTAAACTATCAAGCCAATTCTTCACCAGAAAGGAGACAAGCTACCGGGGACCGGTTTCTGGCATTTTAGCCGTCTTCGGCCCGGCTTGCTTGAATCCTGATGGTGCAGTGAGAAAGGGACTCATGTCTGAGTATACCCTGCCACACCTATAGTGGCCAAAAACGATTCAGAAAAGGGGGTGGTGACGAACAGAGTGTCTGAATTAAGCAGACCACTCTTACCCAGTCCAAAGATCAGGGCTTGATCCATCACCGTTATTTATCTCACTGCACCATCCCAGCTCAGAACCTGGCTATATGCAAATCAGTCTGTCCCTGGCCCAGTGCATCATGGGAACAGGGCAGACTAAACTACCAAGCCAATTCTTCACCAGAAAGGAGACAAGCTAACGGGGACCGGTTTCTGGCATTTCAGCCGTCTTTGGCCCGGCTTGCCTGAATCCTGATGGTGCAGTGAGAAAGGGACTCATGTCTGAGTATACCCTGCCACACCTATAGTGGCCAAAAACGATTCAGAAAAGGGGGTGGTGACGAACAGAGTGTCTGAATTAAGCAAACCACTCTTGCCCAGTCCAAAGATCAGGGCTTGATCCATCACCGTTATTTATCTCACTGCACCATCCCAGCTCAGAACCTGGCTATATGTAAATCAGTCTGTCCCTGGCCCAGTGCATCATGGGAACAGGGCAGACTAAACTACCAAGCCAATTCTTCACCAGAAAGGAGACAAGCTACCGGGGACCGGTTTCTGGCATTTCAGCCGTCTTCGGCCCGGCTTGCTTGAATCCTGATGGTGCAGTGAAAAAGGGACTCATGTCTGAGTATACCCTGCCACACCTATAGTGGCCAAAAACAATTCAGAAAAGGGGGTGGTGATGAACAGAGTGTCTGAATTAAGCGGACCACTCTTACCCAGTCCAAAGATCAGGGCTTGATCCATCACCGTTATTTATCTCACTGCACCATCCCAGCTCAGAACCTGGCTATATGCAAATCAGTCTGTCCCTGGCCCAGTGCATCATGGGAACAGGGCAGACTAAACTACCAAGCCAATTCTTCACCAGAAAGGAGACAAACTACCGGGGACCGGTTTCTGGCATTTCAGCCGTCTTCGGCCCGGCTTGCTTGAATCCTGATGGTGCAGTGAGAAAGGGACTCATGTCTGAGTATACCCTGCCACACCTATAGTGGCCAAAAACGATTCAGAAAAGGGGGTGGTGATGAACAGAGTGTTTGAATTAAGCAGACCACTCTTACCCAGGCCAAAGATCAGGGCTTGATCCATCACCGTTATTTATCTCACTGCACCATCCCAGCTCAGAACCTGGCTATATGCAAATCAGTCTGTCCCTGGCCCAGTGCATCATGGGAACAGGGCAGACTAAACTACCAAGCCAATTCTTCACCAGAAAGGAGACAAGCTACCGGGGACCGGTTTCTGGCATTTCAGCCATCTTCGGCCCGGCTTGCTTGAATCCTAATGGTGCAGTGAGAAAGGGACTCATGTCTGAGTATACCCTGCCACACCTATAGTGGCCAAAAACGATTCAGAAAAGGGGGTGGTGATGAACAGAGTGTTTGAATTAAGCAGACCACTCTTACCAAGGCCAAAGATCAGGGCTTGATCCATCACCGTTATTTATCTCACTGCACCATCCCAGCTCAGAACCTGGCTATATGCAAATCAGTCTGTCCCTGGCCCAGTGCATCATGGGAACAGGGCAGACTAAACTACCAAGCCAATTCTTCACCAGAAAGGAGACAAGCTACCGGGGACCGGTTTCTGGCATTTCACCCATCTTCGGCCCGGCTTGCTTGAATCCTGATGGTGCAGTGAGAAAGGGACTCATGTCTGAGTATACCCTGCCACACCTATAGTGGCCAAAAACGATTCAGAAAAGGGGGTGGTGATGAACAGAGTGTCTGAATTAAGCAGACCACTCTCACCCAGTCCAAAGATCAGGTCTTGATCCATCACCGTTATTTATCTCACTGCACCATCCCAGCTCAGAACCTGGCTATATGCAAATCAGTCTGTCCCTGGCCCAGTGCATCATGGGAACAGGGCAGACTAAACTACCAAGCCAATTCTTCACCAGAAAGGAGACAAGCTACCGGGGACCGGTTTCTGGCATTTCAGCCATCTTCGGCCCGGCTTGCTTGAATCCTGATGGTGCAGTGAGAAAGGGACTCATGTCTGAGTATACCCTGCCACACCTATAGTGGCCAAAAACGATTCAGAAAAGGGGGTGGTGATGAACAGAGTGTTTGAATTAAGCAGACCACTCTTACCCAGGCCAAAGATCAGGGCTTGATCCATCACCGTTATTTATCTCACTGCACCATCCCAGCTCAGAACCTGGCTATATGCAAATCAGTCTGTCCCTGGCCCAGTGCATCATGGGAACAGGGCAGACTAAACTACCAAGCCAATTCTTCACCAGAAAGGAGACAAGCTACCGGGGACCGGTTTCTGGCATTTCAGCCGTCTTCGGCCCAGCTTGCTTGAATCCTGATGGTGCAGTGAGAAAGGGACTCATGTCTGAGTATACCCTGCCACACCTGTAGTGGCCAAAAATGATTCTGAAAAGGGGGTGGTGACGAACAGAGTGTCTGAATTAAGCAGACCACTCTTACCCAGTCCAAAGATCAGGGCTTGATCCATCACCGTTATTTATCTCACTGCATCATCCCAGCTCAGAACCTGGCTATATGCAAATCAGTCTGTCCCTGGCCCAGTGCATCATGGGAACAGGGCAGACTAAACTACCAAGCCAATTCTTCACCAGAAAGGAGACAAGCTACCGGGGACCGGTTTCTGGCATTTCAGCCGTCTTCGGCCCGGCTTGCTTGAATCCTGATGGTGCAGTGAGAAAGGGACTCATGTCTGAGTATACCCTGCCACACCTATAGTGGCCAAAAATGATTCAGAAAAGGGGGTGGTGATGAACAGAGTGTCTGAATTAAGCAGACCACTCTTACCCAGTCCAAAGATCAGGGCTTGATCCATCACCGTTATTTATCTCACTGCACCATCCCAGCTCAGAACCTGGCTATATGCAAATCAGTCTGTCCCTGGCCCAGTGCATCATGGGAACAGGGCAGACTAAACTACCAAGCCAATTCTTCACCAGAAAGGAGACAAGCTACCGGGGACCGGTTTCTGGCATTTCAGCCGTCTTCGGCCCGGCTTGCTTGAATCCTGATGGTGCAGTGAGAAAGGGACTCATGTCTGAGTATACCCTGCCACACCTATAGTGGCCAAAAACGATTCTGAAAAGGGGGTGGTGACGAACAGAGTGTCTGAATTAAGCAGACCACTCTTACCCAGTCCAAAGATCAGGGCTTGATCCATCACCGTTATTTATCTCACTGCACCATCCCAGCTCAGAACCTGGCTATATGCAAATCAGTCTTTCCCTGGCCCAGTGCATCATGGGAACAGGGCAGACTAAACTACCAAGCCAATTCTTCACCAGAAAGGAGACAAGCTACCGGGGACCGGTTTCTGGCATTTCAGCCGTCTTCGGCCCAGCTTGCTTGAATCCTGATGGTGCAGTGAGAAAGGGACTCATGTCTGAGTATACCCTGCCACACCTATAGTGGCCAAAAATGATTCAGAAAAGGGGGTGGTGATGACCAGAGTGTCTGAATTAAGCAGACCACTCTTACCCAGTCCAAAGATCAGGGCTTGATCCATCACCGTTATTTATCTCACTGCACCATCCCAGCTCAGAACCTGGCTATATGCAAATCAGTCTATCCCTGGCACAGTGCATCATGGGAACAGGGCAGACTAAACTACCAAGCCAATTCTTCACCAGAAAGGAGACAAGCTACCGGGGACCGGTTTCTGGCATTTCAGCCGTCTTCGGCCCGGCTTGCTTGAATCCTGATGGTGCAGTGAGAAAGGGACTCATGTCTGAGTATACCCTACCACACCTATAGTGGCCAAAAACGATTCAGAAAAGGGGGTGGTGATGAACAGAGTGTCTGAATTAAGCAGACCACTCTTACCCAGTCCAAAGATCAGGGCTTGATCCATCACCGTTATTTATCTCACTGCACCATCCCAGCTCAGAACCTGGCTATATGCAAATCAGTCTGTCCCTGGCCCAGTGCATCATGGGAACAGGGCAGACTAAACTACCAAGCCAATTCTTCAGCAGAAAGGAGACAAACTACCGGGGACCGGTTTCTGGCATTTCAGCCGTCTTCGGCCCGGCTTGCTTGAATCCTGATGGTGCAGTGAGAAAGGGACTCATGTCTGAGTATACCCTGCCACACCTATAGTGGCCAAAAACGATTCAGAAAAGGGGGTGGTGATGAACAGAGTGTTTGAATTAAGCAGACCACTCTTACCCAGGCCAAAGATCAGGGCTTGATCCATCACCGTTATTTATCTCACTGCACCATCCCAGCTCAGAACCTGGCTATATGCAAATCAGTCTGTCCCTGGCCCAGTGCATCATGGGAACAGGGCAGACTAAACTACCAAGCCAATTCTTCACCAGAAAGGAGACAAGCTACCGGGGACCGGTTTCTGGCATTTCAGCCGTCTTCGGCCCGGCTTGCTTGAATCCTGATGGTGCAGTGAGAAAGGGACTCATGTCTGAGTATACCCTGCCACACCTATAGTGGCTAAAAACGATTCAGAAAAGGGGGTGGTGATGAACAGAGTGTCTGAATTAAGCAGACCACTCTTACCGAGTCCAAAGATCAGGGCTTGATCCATCACCGTTATTTATCTCACTGCACCATCCCAGCTCAGAACCTGGCTATATGCAAATCAGTCTGTCCCTGGCCCAGTGCATCATGGGAACAGGGCAGACTAAACTACCAAGCCAATTCTTCACCAGAAAGGAGACAAGCTACCGGGGACCGGTTTCTGGCATTTCAGCCGTCTTCGGCCCGGCTTGCTTGAATCCTGATGGTGCAGTGAGAAAGGGACTCATGTCTGAGTATACCCTGCCACACCTATAGTGGCCAAAAACGATTCAGAAAAGGGGGTGGTGATGAACAGAGTGTTTGAATTAAGCAGACCACTCTTACCCAGGCCAAAGATCAGGGCTTGATCCATCACCATTATTTATCTCACTGCACCATCCCAGCTCAGAACCTGGCTATATGCAAATCAGTCTGTCCCTGGCCCAGTGCATCATGGGAACAGGGCAGACTAAACTACCAAGCCAATTCTTCACCAGAAAGGAGACAAGCTACCGGGGACCGGTTTCTGGCATTTCAGCCGTCTTCGGCCCGGCTTGCTTGAATCCTGATGGTGCAGTGAGAAAGGGACTCATGTCTGAGTATACCCTGCCACACCTATAGTGGCCAAAAACGATTCAGAAAAGGGGGTGGTGATGAACAGAGTGTCTGAATTAAGCAGACCACTCTTACCCAGTCCAAAGATCAGGGCTTGATCCATCACCGTTATTTATCTCACTGCACCATCCCAGCTCAGAACCTGTCTATATGCAAATCAGTCTGTCCCTGGCCCAGTGCATCATGGGAACAGGGCAGACTAAACTACCAAGCCAATTCTTCACCAGAAAGGAGACAAGCTACCGGGGACCGGTTTCTGGCATTTCAGCCATCTTCGGCCCGGTTTGCTTGAATCCTGATGGTGCAGTGTCAAAGGGACTCATGTCTGAGTATACCCTGCCACACCTATAGTGGCCAAAAACGATTCAGAAAAGGGGGTGGTGATGAACAGAGTGTCTGAATTAAGCAGACCACTCTTACCCAGTCCAAAGACCAGGGCTTGATCCATCACCGTTATTTATCTCACTGCACCATCTCTGCTCAGAACCTGGCTATATGCAAATCAGTCTGTCCCTGGCCCAGTGCATCATGGGAACAGGGCAGACTAAATTACAAAGCCAATTCTTCACCAGAAAGGAGACAAGCTACCGGGGACCGGTTTCTGGCATTTCAGCCGTCTTCGGCCCGGCTTGCTTGAATCCTGATCGTGCAGTGAGAAAGGGACTCATGTCTGAGTATACCCTGCCACACCTATAGTGGCCAAAAACGATTCAGAAAAGGGGGTGGTGATGAACAGAGTGTCTGAATTAAGCAGACCACTCTTACCCAGTCCAAAGATCAGGGCTTGATCCATCACCGTTATTTATCTCACTGCACCATCCCAGCTCAGAACCTGGCTATACGCAAATCAGTCTGTCCCTGGCCCAGTGCATCATGGGAACAGGGCAGACTAAACTACCAAGCAAATTCTTCACCAGAAAGGAGACAAACTACCGGGGACCGGTTTCTGGCATTTCAGCCGTCTTCATCCCGGCTTGCTTGAATCCTGATGGTGCAGTGAGAAAGGGACTCATGTCTGAGTATACCCTGCCACACCTATAGTGGCCAAAAACGATTCAGAAAAGGGGGTGGTGATGAACAGAGTGTTTGAATTAAGCAGACCACTCTTACCCAGGCCAAAGATCAGGGCTTGATCCATCACCGTTATTTATCTCACTGCACCATCCCAGCTCAGAACCTGGCTATATGCAAATCAGTCTGTCCCTGGCCCAGTGCATCATGGGAACAGGGCAGACTAAACTACCAAGGCAATTCTTCACCAGAAAGGAGACAAGCTACCGGGGACCGGTTTCTGGCATTTCAGCCGTCTTCGGCCCGGCTTGCTTGAATCCTGATGGTGCAGTGAGAAAGGGACTCATGTCTGAGTATACCCTGCCACACCTATAGTGTCCAAAAACGATTCAGAAAAGGGGGTGGTGATGAACAGAGTGTCTGAATTAAGCAGACCACTCTTACCCAGTCCAAAGATCAGGGCTTGATCCATCACCGTTATTTATCTCACTGCACCATCCCAGCTCAGAACCTGGCTATATGAAAATCAGTCTGTCCCTGGCCCAGTGCATCATGGGAACAGGGCAGACTAAACTACCAAGCCAATTCTTCACCAGAAAGGAGACAAGCTACCGGGGACCGGTTTCTGGCATTTCAGCCGTCTTCGGCCCGGCTTGCTTGAATCCTGATGGTGCAGTGAGAAAGGGACTCATGTCTGAGTATACCCTGCCACACCTATAGTGGCCAAAAACGATTCAGAAAAGGGGGTGGTGATGAACAGAGTGTCTGAATTAAGCAGACCACTCTTACCGAGTCCAAAGATCAGGGCTTGATCCATCACCGTTATTTATCTCACTGCACCATCCCAGCTCAGAACCTGGCTATATGCAAATCAGTCTGTCGCTGGCCCAGTGCATCATGGGAACAGGGCAGACTAAACTACCAAGCCAATTCTTCACCAGAAAGGAGACAAGCTACCGGGGACCGGTTTCTGGCATTTCAGCCGTCTTCGGCCCGGCTTGCTTGAATCCTGATGGTGCAGTGAGAAAGGGACTCATGTCTGAGTATACCCTGCCACACCTATAGTGGCCAAAAACGATTCAGAAAAGGGGGTGGTGATGAACAGAGTGTTTGAATTAAGCAGACCACTCTTACCCAGGCCAAAGATCAGGGCTTGATCCATCACCGTTATTTATCTCACTGCACCATCCCAGCTCAGAACCTGGCTATATGCAAATCAGTCTGTCCCTGGCCCAGTGCATCATGGGAACAGGGCAGACTAAACTACCAAGCCAATTCTTCACCAGAAAGGAGACAAGCTACCGGGGACCGGTTTCTGGCATTTCAGCCATCTTCGGCCCGGCTTGCTTGAATCCTGATGGTGCAGTGAGAAAGGGACTCATGTCTGAGTATACCCTGCCACACCTATAGTGGCCAACAACGATTCAGAAAAGGGGATGGTGATGAACAGAGTGTCTGAATTAAGCAGACCACTCTCACCCAGTCCAAAGATCAGGGCTTGATCCATCACTGTTATTTATCTCACTGCACCATCCCAGCTCAGAACCTGGCTATATGCAAATCAGTCTGTCCCTGGCCCAGTGCATCATGGGAACAGGGCAGACTAAACTACCAAGCCAATTCTTCACCAGAAAGGAGACAAGCTACCGGGGACCGGTTTCTGGCATTTCAGCCGTCTTTGGCCCGGCTTGCTTGAATCCTGATGGTGCAGTGTGAAAGGGACTCATGTCTGAGTATACCCTGCCACACCTATAGTGGCCAAAAACGATTCAGAAAAGGGGGTGGTGATGAACAGAGTGTCTGAATTAAGCAGACCACTCTTACCCAGTCCAAAGACCAGGGCTTGATCCATCACCGTTATTTATCTCACTGCACCATCCCCGCTCAGAACCTGGCTATATGCAAATCAGTCTGTCCCTGGCCCAGTGCATCATGGGAACAGGGCAGACTAAACTACAAAGCCAATTCTTCACCAGAAAGGAGACAAGCTACCGGGGATCGGTTTCTGGCATTTCAGCCGTCTTGGGCCCGGCTTGCTTGAATCCTGATCGTGCAGTGAGAAAGGGACTCATGTCTGAGTATACCCTGCCACACCTATAGTGGCCAGAAACGATTCAGAAAAGGGGGTGGTGATGAACAGAGTGTCTGAATTAAGCAGACCACTCTTACCCAGTCCAAAGATCAGGGCTTGATCCATCACCGTTATTTATCTCACTGCACCATCCCAGCTCAGAACCTGGCTATATGCAAATCAGTCTGTCCCTGGCCCAGTACATCATGGGAACAGGGCAGACTAAACTACCAAGCCAATTCTTCACCAGAAAGGAGACAAGCTACCGGGGACCAGTTTCTGGCATTTCAGCCGTCTTCGGCCCGGCTTGCTTGAATCCTGATGGTGCAGTGAGAAAGGGACTCATGTCTGAGTATACCCTGCCACACCTATAGTGGCCAAAAACGATTCAGAAAAGTGGGTGGTGATGAACAGAGTGTTTGAATTAAGCAGACCACTCTTACCCAGGCCAAAGATCAGGGCTTGATCCATCACCGTTATTTATCTCACTGCACCATCCCAGCTCAGAACCTGGCTATATGCAAATCAGTCTGTCCCTGGCCCAGTGCATCATGGGAACAGGGCAGACTAAACTACCAAGCCAATTCTTCACCAGAAAGGAGACAAGCTACCGGGGACCGGTTTCTGGCATTTCAGCCGTCTTTGGCCCGGCTTGCTTGAATCCTGATGGTGCAGTGAGAAAGGGACTCATGTCTGAGTATACCCTGCCACACCTATAGTGGCCAAAAACGATTCAGAAAAGGGGGTGGTGATGAATAGAGTGTCTGAATTAAGCAGGCCACTCTTACCCAGTCCAAAGATCAGGGCTTGATCCATCACCGTTATTTATCTCACTGCACCATCCCAGCTCAGAACCTGGCTATATGCAAATCAGTCTGTCCCTGGCCCAGTGCATCATGGGAACAGGGCAGACTAAACTACCAAGCCAATTCTTCACCAGAAAGGAGACAAGCTACCAGGGACCGGTTTCTGGCATTTCAGCCGTCTTCGGCCCGGCTTGTTTGAATCCTGATGGTGCAGTGAGAAAGGGACTCATGTCTGAGTATACCTTCCACACCTATAGTGGCCAAAAACGATTCAGAAAAGGGGGTGGTGATGAACAGAGTGTCTGAATTAAGCAGACCACTCTTACCGAGTCCAAAGATCAGGGCTTGATCCATCACCGTTATTTATCTCACTGCACCATCCCAGCTCAGAACCTGGCTATATGCAAATCAGTCTGTCCCTGGCCCAGTGCATCATGGGAACAGGGCAGACTAAACTACCAAGCCAATTCTTCACCAGAAAGGAGACAAGCTACCGGGGACCGGTTTCTGGCATTTCAGCCGTCTTCGGCCCGGCTTGCTTGAATCCTGATGGTGCAGTGAGAAAGGGACTCATGTCTGAGTATACCCTGCCACACCTATAGTGGCCAAAAACGATTCAGAAAAGGGGGTGGTGATGAACAGAGTGTTTGAATTAAGCAGACCACTCTTACCCAGGCCAAAGATCAGGGCTTGATCCATCACCGTTATTTATCTCACTGCACCATCCCAGCTCAGAACCTGGCTATATGCAAATCAGTCTGTCCCTGGCCCAGTGCATCATGGGAACAGGGCAGACTAAACTACCAAGCCAATTCTTCACCAGAAAGGAGACAAGCTACCGGGGACCGGTTTCTGGCATTTCAGCCATCTTCGGCCCGGCTTGCTTGAATCCTGATGGTGCAGTGAGAAAGGGACTCATGTCTGAGTATACCCTGCCACACCTATAGTGGCCAAAAACGATTCAGAAAAGGGGGTGGTGATGAACAGAGTGTCTGAATTAGGCAGACCACTCTCACCCAGTCCAAAAATCAGGGCTTGACCCATCACCGTTATTTATCTCACTGCACCATCCCAGCTCAGAACCTGGCTATATGCAAATCAGTCTGTCCCTGGCCCAGTGCATCATGGGAACAGGGCAGACTAAACTACCAAGCCAATTCTTCACCAGAAAGGAGACAAGCTACCGGGGACCGGTTTCTGGCATTTCAGCCGTCTTCGGCCCGGCTTGCTTGAATCCTGATGGTGCAGTGAGAAAGGGACTCATGTCTGAGTATACCCTGCCACACCTATAGTGGCCAAAAACGATTCAGAAAAGGGGGTGGTGATGAACAGAGTGTCTGAATTAAGCAGACCACTCTTAGCCAGTCCAAAGATCAGGGCTTGATCCATCACCGTTATTTATCTCACTGCACCATCCCAGCTCAGAACCTGGCTATATGCAAATCAGTCTGTCCCTGGCCCAGTGCATCATGGGAACAGGGCAGACTAAACTACCAAGCCAATTCTTCACCAGAAAGGAGACAAGCTACCGGGGACCGGTTTCTGGCATTTCAGCCATCTTCGGCCCGGCTTGCTTGAATCCTGATGGTGCAGTGTGAAAGGGACTCATGTCTGAGTATACCCTGCCACACCTATAGTGGCCAAAAACGATTCAGAAAAGGGGGTGGTGATGAACAGAGTGTCTGAATTAAGCAGACCACTCTTACCCAGTCCAAAGACCAGGGCTTGATCCATCACCGTTATTTATCTCACTGCACCATCCCCGCTCAGAACCTGGCTATATGCAAATCAGCCTGTCCCTGGCCCAGTGCATCATGGGAACAGGGCAGACTAAACTACCAAGCCAATTCTTCACCAGAAAGGAGACAAGCTACCGGGGACCGTTTTCTGGCATTTCAGCCGTCTTCGGCCCGGCTTGCTTGAATCCTGATGGTGCAGTGAGAAAGGGACTCATGTCTGAGTATACCCTGCCACACCTATAGTGGCCAAAAACGATTCAGAAAAGGGGGTGGTGATGAACAGAGTGTCTGAATTAAGCAGACAACTCTTACCCAGTCCAAAGATCAGGGCTTGATCCATCACCGTTATTTATCTCACTGCACCATCCCAGCTCAGAACCTTGCTATATGCAAATCAGTCTGTCCCTGGCCCAGTGCATCATGGGAACAGGGCAGACTAAACTACCAAGCCAATTCTTCACCAGAAAGGAGACAAGCTACCGGGGACCGGTTTCTGGCATTTCAGCCGTCTTCGGCCCGGCTTGCTTGAATCCTGATGGTGCAGTGAGAAAGGGACTCATGTCTGAGTATACCCTGCCACACCTATAGTGGCCAAAAACGATTCAGAAAAGGGGGTGGTGATGAACAGAGTGTCTGAATTAAGCACACCACTCTTACCCAGTCCAAAGATCAGGGCTTGATCCATCACCGTTATTTATCTCACTGCACCATCCCAGCTCAGAACCTGGCTATATGCAAATCAGTCTGTCCCTGGCCCAGTGCATCATGGGAACAGGGCAGACTAAACTACCAAGCCAATTCTTCACCAGAAAGGAGACAAGCTACCGGGGACCGGTTTCTGGCATTTCAGCCATCTTCGGCCCGGCTTGCTTGAATCCTGATGGTGCAGTGAGAAAGGGACTCATGTCTGAGTATACCCTGCCACACCTATAGTGGCCAACAACGATTCAGAAAAGGGGATGGTGATGAACAGAGTGTCTGAATTAAGCAGACCACTCTCACCCAGTCCAAAGATCAGGGCTTGATCCATCACTGTTATTTATCTCACTGCACCATCCCAGCTCAGAACCTGGCTATATGCAAATCAGTCTGTCCCTGGCCCAGTGCATCATGGGAACAGGGCAGACTAAACTACCAAGCCAATTCTTCACCAGAAAGGAGACAAGCTACCGGGGACCGGTTTCTGGCATTTCAGCCGTCTTTGGCCCGGCTTGCTTGAATCCTGATGGTGCAGTGTGAAAGGGACTCATGTCTGAGTATACCCTGCCACACCTATAGTGGCCAAAAACGATTCAGAAAAGGGGGTGGTGATGAACAGAGTGTCTGAATTAAGCAGACCACTCTTACCCAGTCCAAAGACCAGGGCTTGATCCATCACCGTTATTTATCTCACTGCACCATCCCCGCTCAGAACCTGGCTATATGCAAATCAGTCTGTCCCTGGCCCAGTGCATCATGGGAACAGGGCAGACTAAACTACAAAGCCAATTCTTCACCAGAAAGGAGACAAGCTACCGGGGATCGGTTTCTGGCATTTCAGCCGTCTTGGGCCCGGCTTGCTTGAATCCTGATCGTGCAGTGAGAAAGGGACTCATGTCTGAGTATACCCTGCCACACCTATAGTGGCCAGAAACGATTCAGAAAAGGGGGTGGTGATGAACAGAGTGTCTGAATTAAGCAGACCACTCTTACCCAGTCCAAAGATCAGGGCTTGATCCATCACCGTTATTTATCTCACTGCACCATCCCAGCTCAGAACCTGGCTATATGCAAATCAGTCTGTCCCTGGCCCAGTACATCATGGGAACAGGGCAGACTAAACTACCAAGCCAATTCTTCACCAGAAAGGAGACAAGCTACCGGGGACCAGTTTCTGGCATTTCAGCCGTCTTCGGCCCGGCTTGCTTGAATCCTGATGGTGCAGTGAGAAAGGGACTCATGTCTGAGTATACCCTGCCACACCTATAGTGGCCAAAAACGATTCAGAAAAGTGGGTGGTGATGAACAGAGTGTTTGAATTAAGCAGACCACTCTTACCCAGGCCAAAGATCAGGGCTTGATCCATCACCGTTATTTATCTCACTGCACCATCCCAGCTCAGAACCTGGCTATATGCAAATCAGTCTGTCCCTGGCCCAGTGCATCATGGGAACAGGGCAGACTAAACTACCAAGCCAATTCTTCACCAGAAAGGAGACAAGCTACCGGGGACCGGTTTCTGGCATTTCAGCCGTCTTTGGCCCGGCTTGCTTGAATCCTGATGGTGCAGTGAGAAAGGGACTCATGTCTGAGTATACCCTGCCACACCTATAGTGGCCAAAAACGATTCAGAAAAGGGGGTGGTGATGAATAGAGTGTCTGAATTAAGCAGGCCACTCTTACCCAGTCCAAAGATCAGGGCTTGATCCATCACCGTTATTTATCTCACTGCACCATCCCAGCTCAGAACCTGGCTATATGCAAATCAGTCTGTCCCTGGCCCAGTGCATCATGGGAACAGGGCAGACTAAACTACCAAGCCAATTCTTCACCAGAAAGGAGACAAGCTACCAGGGACCGGTTTCTGGCATTTCAGCCGTCTTCGGCCCGGCTTGTTTGAATCCTGATGGTGCAGTGAGAAAGGGACTCATGTCTGAGTATACCTTCCACACCTATAGTGGCCAAAAACGATTCAGAAAAGGGGGTGGTGATGAACAGAGTGTCTGAATTAAGCAGACCACTCTTACCGAGTCCAAAGATCAGGGCTTGATCCATCACCGTTATTTATCTCACTGCACCATCCCAGCTCAGAACCTGGCTATATGCAAATCAGTCTGTCCCTGGCCCAGTGCATCATGGGAACAGGGCAGACTAAACTACCAAGCCAATTCTTCACCAGAAAGGAGACAAGCTACCGGGGACCGGTTTCTGGCATTTCAGCCGTCTTCGGCCCGGCTTGCTTGAATCCTGATGGTGCAGTGAGAAAGGGACTCATGTCTGAGTATACCCTGCCACACCTATAGTGGCCAAAAACGATTCAGAAAAGGGGGTGGTGATGAACAGAGTGTTTGAATTAAGCAGACCACTCTTACCCAGGCCAAAGATCAGGGCTTGATCCATCACCGTTATTTATCTCACTGCACCATCCCAGCTCAGAACCTGGCTATATGCAAATCAGTCTGTCCCTGGCCCAGTGCATCATGGGAACAGGGCAGACTAAACTACCAAGCCAATTCTTCACCAGAAAGGAGACAAGCTACCGGGGACCGGTTTCTGGCATTTCAGCCATCTTCGGCCCGGCTTGCTTGAATCCTGATGGTGCAGTGAGAAAGGGACTCATGTCTGAGTATACCCTGCCACACCTATAGTGGCCAAAAACGATTCAGAAAAGGGGGTGGTGATGAACAGAGTGTCTGAATTAGGCAGACCACTCTCACCCAGTCCAAAAATCAGGGCTTGACCCATCACCGTTATTTATCTCACTGCACCATCCCAGCTCAGAACCTGGCTATATGCAAATCAGTCTGTCCCTGGCCCAGTGCATCATGGGAACAGGGCAGACTAAACTACCAAGCCAATTCTTCACCAGAAAGGAGACAAGCTACCGGGGACCGGTTTCTGGCATTTCAGCCGTCTTCGGCCCGGCTTGCTTGAATCCTGATGGTGCAGTGAGAAAGGGACTCATGTCTGAGTATACCCTGCCACACCTATAGTGGCCAAAAACGATTCAGAAAAGGGGGTGGTGATGAACAGAGTGTCTGAATTAAGCAGACCACTCTTAGCCAGTCCAAAGATCAGGGCTTGATCCATCACCGTTATTTATCTCACTGCACCATCCCAGCTCAGAACCTGGCTATATGCAAATCAGTCTGTCCCTGGCCCAGTGCATCATGGGAACAGGGCAGACTAAACTACCAAGCCAATTCTTCACCAGAAAGGAGACAAGCTACCGGGGACCGGTTTCTGGCATTTCAGCCATCTTCGGCCCGGCTTGCTTGAATCCTGATGGTGCAGTGTGAAAGGGACTCATGTCTGAGTATACCCTGCCACACCTATAGTGGCCAAAAACGATTCAGAAAAGGGGGTGGTGATGAACAGAGTGTCTGAATTAAGCAGACCACTCTTACCCAGTCCAAAGACCAGGGCTTGATCCATCACCGTTATTTATCTCACTGCACCATCCCCGCTCAGAACCTGGCTATATGCAAATCAGCCTGTCCCTGGCCCAGTGCATCATGGGAACAGGGCAGACTAAACTACCAAGCCAATTCTTCACCAGAAAGGAGACAAGCTACCGGGGACCGTTTTCTGGCATTTCAGCCGTCTTCGGCCCGGCTTGCTTGAATCCTGATGGTGCAGTGAGAAAGGGACTCATGTCTGAGTATACCCTGCCACACCTATAGTGGCCAAAAACGATTCAGAAAAGGGGGTGGTGATGAACAGAGTGTCTGAATTAAGCAGACAACTCTTACCCAGTCCAAAGATCAGGGCTTGATCCATCACCGTTATTTATCTCACTGCACCATCCCAGCTCAGAACCTTGCTATATGCAAATCAGTCTGTCCCTGGCCCAGTGCATCATGGGAACAGGGCAGACTAAACTACCAAGCCAATTCTTCACCAGAAAGGAGACAAGCTACCGGGGACCGGTTTCTGGCATTTCAGCCGTCTTCGGCCCGGCTTGCTTGAATCCTGATGGTGCAGTGAGAAAGGGACTCATGTCTGAGTATACCCTGCCACACCTATAGTGGCCAAAAACGATTCAGAAAAGGGGGTGGTGATGAACAGAGTGTCTGAATTAAGCACACCACTCTTACCCAGTCCAAAGATCAGGGCTTGATCCATCACCGTTATTTATCTCACTGCACCATCCCAGCTCAGAACCTGGCTATATGCAAATCAGTCTGTCCCTGGCCCAGTGCATCATGGGAACAGGGCAGACTAAACTACAAAGCCAATTCTTCACCAGAAAGGAGACAAGCTACCGGGGACCGGTTTCTGGCATTTCAGCCGTCTTCGGCCCGGCTTGCTTGAATCCTGATCGTGCAGTGAGAAAGGGACTCATGTCTGAGTATACCCTGCCACACCTATAGTGGCCAAAAACGATTCAGAAAAGGGGGTGGTGATGAACAGAGTGTCTGAATTAAGCAGACCACTCTTACCCAGTCCAAAGATCAGGGCTTGATCCATCACCGGTATTTATCTCACTGCACCATCCCAGCTCAGAACCTGGCTATATGCAAATCAGTCTGTCCCTGGCCCAGTGCATCATGGGAACAGGGCAGACTAAACTACCAAGCCAATTCTTCACCAGAAAGGAGACAAGCTACCGGGGACCAGTTTCTGGCATTTCAGCCATCTTCGGCCCGGCTTGCTTGAATCCTGATGGTGCAGTGAGAAAGGGACTCATGTCTGAGTATACCCTGCCACACCTATAGTGGCCAAAAACGATGCAGAAAAGGGGGTGGTGATGAACAGAGTGTCTGAATTAAGCAGACCACTCTTACCCAGTCCAAAGATCAGGGCTTGATCCATCACCGTTATTTATCTCACTGCACCATCCCAGCTCAGAACCTGGCTATGTGCAAATCAGTCTGTCCCTGGCCCAGTGCATCATGGGAACAGGGCAGACTAAACTACCAAGCCAATTCTTCACCAGAAAGGAGACAAGCTACCGGGGACCGGTTTCTGGCATTTCAGCCGTCTTCGGCCCGGCTTGCTTGAATCCTGATGGTGCAGTGAGAAAGGGACTCATGTCTGAGTATACCCTGCCACACCTATAGTGGCCAAAAACGATTCAGAAAAGGGGGTGGTGATGAACAGAGTGTCTGAATTAAGCAGACCACTCTTACCCAGTCCAAAGATCAGGGCTTGATCCATCACCGTTATTTATCTCACTGCACCTTCCCAGCTCAGAACCTTGCTATATGCAAATCAGTCTGTCCCTGGCCCAGTGCATCATGGGAACAGGGCAGACTAAACTACCAAGCCAATTCTTCACCAGAAAGGAGACAAGCTACCGGGGACCGGTTTCTGGCATTTCAGCCGTCTTCGGCCCGGCTTGCTTGAATCCTGATGGTGCAGTGAGAAAGGGACTCATGTCTGAGTATACCCTGCCACACCTATAGTGGCCAAAAACGATTCAGAAAAGGGGGTGGTGATGAACAGAGTGTCTGAATTAAGCAGACCACTCTTACCCAGTCCAAAGATCAGGGCTTGATCCATCACCGTTATTTATCTCACTGCACCATCCCAGCTCAGAACCTGGCTATATGCAAATCAGTCTGTCCCTCGCCCAGTGCATCATGGGAACAGGGCAGACTAAACTACAAAGCCAATTCTTCACCAGAAAGGAGACAAGCTACCGGGGACCGGTTTCTGGCATTTCAGCCGTCTTCGGCCCGGCTTGCTTGAATCCTGATCGTGCAGTGAGAAAGGGACTCATGTCTGAGTATACCCTGCCACACCTATAGTGGCCAAAAACGATTCAGAAAAGGGGGTGGTGATGAACAGAGTGTCTGAATTAAGCAGACCACTCTTACCCAGTCCAAAGATCAGGGCTTGATCCATCACCGTTATTTATCTCACTGCACCATCCCAGCTCAGAACCTGGCTATATGCAAATCAGTCTGTCCCTGGCCCAGTGCATCATGGGAACAGGGCAGACTAAACTAGCAAGCCAATTCTTCACCAGAAAGGAGACAAGCTACCGGGGACCAGTTTCTGGCATTTCAGCCGTCTTTGGCCACGCTTGCTTGAATCCTGATGGTGCAGTGAGAAAGGGACTCATGTCTGAGTATACCCTGCCACACCTATAGTGGCCAAAAACGATGCAGAAAAGGGGGTGGTGATTAACAGAGTGTCTGAATTAAGCAGACCACTCTTACCCAGTCCAAAGATCAGGGCTTGATCCATCACCGTTATTTATCTCACTGCACCATCCCAGCTCAGAACCTGGCTATGTGCAAATCAGTCTGTCCCTGGCCCAGTGCATCATGGGAACAGGGCAGACTAAACTACCAAGCCAATTCTTCACCAGAAAGGAGACAAGCTACCGGGGACCGGTTTCTGGCATTTCAGCCGTCTTCGGCCCGGCTTGCCTGAATCCTGAGGGTGCAGTGAGAAAGGGACTCATGTCTGAGTATACCCTGCCACACCTATAGTGGCCAAAAACGATTCAGAAAAGGGGGTGGTGACGAACAGAGTGTCTGAATTAAGCAGACCACTCTTACCCAGTATAAAGATCAGGGCTTGATACATCACCGTTATTTATCTCACTGCACCATCCCAGCTCAGAACCTGGCTATATGCAAATCAGTCTGTCCCTGGCCCAGTGCATCATGGGAACAGGGCAGACTAAACTACCAAGCCAATTCTTCACCAGAAAGGAGACAAGCTAACGGGGGCCGGTTTCTGGCATTTCAGCCGTCTTCGGCCCGGCTTGCTTGAATCCTGATGGTGCAGTGAGAAAGGGACTCATGTCTGAGTATACCCTGCCACACCTATAGTGGCCAAAAACGATTCAGAAAAGGGGGTGGTGATGAACAGAGTGTCTGAATTAAGCAGACCACTCTTACCGAGTCCAAAGATCAGGGCTTGATCCATCACCGTTATTTATCTCACTGCACCATCCCAGCTCAGAACCTGGCTATATGCAAATCAGTCTGTCCCTGGCCCAGTGCATCATGGGAACAGGGCAGACTAAACTACCAAGCCAATTCTTCACCAGAAAGGAGACAAGCTACCGGGGACCGGTTTCTGGCATTTCAGCCGTCTTCGGCCCAGCTTGCTTGAATCCTGATGGTGCAGTGAGAAAGGGACTCATGTCTGAGTATACCCTGCCACACCTATAGTGGCCAAAAACGATTCAGAAAAGGGGGTGGTGATGAACAGAGTGTTTGAATTAAGCAGACCACTCTTACCCAGGCCAAAGATCAGGGCTTGATCCATCACCGTTATTTATCTCACTGCACCATCCCAGCTCAGAACCTGGCTATATGCAAATCAGTCTGTCCCTGGCCCAGCGCATCATGGGAGCAGGGCAGACTAAACTACAAAGCCAATTCTTCACCAGAAAGGAGACAAGCTACCGGGGACCGGTTTCTGGCATTTCAGCCGTCTTCGGCCCGGCTTGCTTGAATCCTGATCGTGCAGTGAGAAAGGGACTCATGTCTGAGTATACCCTGCCACACCTATAGTGGCCAAAAACGATTCAGAAAAGGGGGTGGTGATGAACAGAGTGTCTGAATTAAGCAGACCACTCTTACCCAGTCCAAAGATCAGGGCTTGATCCATCACCGTTATTTATCTCACTGCACCATCCCAGCTCAGAACCTGGCTATATGCAAATCAGTCTGTCCCTGGCCCAGTGCATCATGGGAACAGGGCAGACTAAACTACCAAGCCAATTCTTCACCAGAAAGGAGACAAGCTACCGGGGACCAGTTTCTGGCATTTCAGCCGTCTTTGGCCACGCTTGCTTGAATCCTGATGGTGCAGTGAGAAAGGGACTCATGTCTGAGTATACCCTGCCACACCTATAGTGGCCAAAAACGATGCAGAAAAGGGGGTGGTGATTAACAGAGTGTCTGAATTAAGCAGACCACTCTTACCCAGTCCAAAGATCAGGGCTTGATCCATCACCGTTATTTATCTCACTGCACCATCCCAGCTCAGAACCTGGCTATCTGCAAATCAGTCTGTCCCTGGCCCAGTGCATCATGGGAACAGGGCAGACTAAACTACCAAGCCAATTCTTCACCAGAAAGGAGACAAGCTACCGGGGACCGGTTTCTGGCATTTCAGCCGTCTTCGGCCCGGCTTGCTTGAATCCTGATGGTGCAGTGAGAAAGGGACTCATGTCTGAGTATACCCTGCCACACCTATAGTGGCCAAAAACGATTCAGAAAAGGGGGTGGTGACGAACAGAGTGTCTGAATTAAGCAGACCACTCTTACCCAGTCCAAAGATCAGGGCTTGATACATCACTGTTATTTATCTCACTGCACCATCCCAGCTCAGAATCTGGCTATATGCAAATCAGTCTGTCCCTGGCCCAGTGCATCATGGGAATAGGGCAGACTAAACTACCAAGCCAATTCTTCACCAGAAAGGAGACAAGCTACCGGGGACCGGTTTCTGGCATTTCAGCCGTCTTCGGCCCGGCTTGCTTGAATCCTGATGGTGCAGTGAGAAAGGGACTCATGTCTGAGTATACCCTGCCACACCTATAGTGGCCAAAAACGATTCAGAAAAGGGGGTGGTGATGAACAGAGTGTCTGAATTAAGCAGACCACTCTTACCGAGTCCAAAGATCAGGGCTTGATCCATCACCGTTATTTATCTCACTGCACCATCCCAGCTCAGAACCTGGCTATATGCAAATCAGTCTGTCCCTGGCCCAGTGCATCATGGGAACAGGGCAGACTAAACTACCAAGCCAATTCTTCACCAGAAAGGAGACAAGCTACCGGGGACCGGTTTCTGGCATTTCAGCCGTCTTCGGCCCGGCTTGCTTGAATCCTGATGGTGCAGTGAGAAAGGGACTCATGTCTGAGTATACCCTGCCACACCTATAGTGGCCAAAAACGATTCAGAAAAGGGGGTGGTGATGAACAGAGTGTTTGAATTAAGCAGGCCACTCTTACCCAGTCCAAAGATCAGGGCTTGATCCATCACCGTTATTTATCTCACTGCACCATCCCAGCTCAGAACCTGGCTATATGCAAATCAGTCTGTCCCTGGCCCAGTGCATCATGGGAACAGGGCAGACTAAACTACCAAGCCAATTCTTCACCAGAAAGGAGACAAGCTACCGGGGACCGGTTTCTGGCATTTCAGCCATCTTCGGCCCGGCTTGCTTGAATCCTGATGGTGCAGTGAGAAAGGGACTCATGTCTGAGTATACCCTGCCACACCTATAGTGGCCAAAAACGATTCAGAAAAGGGGGTGGTGATGAACAGAGTGTCTGAATTAAGCAGACCACTCTTACCCAGTCCAAAGACCAGGGCTTGGTCCATCACCGTTATTTATCTCACTGCACCATCCCAGCTCAGAACCTGGCTATATGCAAATCAGCCTGTCCCTGGCCCAGTGCATCATGGGAACAGGGCAGACTAAACTACAAAGCCAATTCTTCACCAGAAAGGAGACAAGCTACCGGGGACCGGTTTCTGGCATTTCAGCCGTCTTCGGCCCGGCTTGCTTGAATCCTGATCGTGCAGTGAGAAAGGGACTCATGTCTGAGTATACCCTGCCACACCTATAGTGGCCAAAAACGATTCAGAAAAGGGGGTGGTGATGAACAGAGTGTCTGAATTAAGCAGACCACTCTTACCCAGTCCAAAGATCAGGGCTTGATCCATCACCGTTATTTATCTCACTGCACCATCCCAGCTCAGAACCTGGCTATATGCAAATCAGTCTGTCCCTGGCCCAGTGCATCATGGGAACAGGGCAGACTAAACTACCAAGCCAATTCTTCACCAGAAAGGAGACAAGCTACCGGGGACCAGTTTCTGGCATTTCAGCCGTCTTTGGCCATGCTTGCTTGAATCCTGATGGTGCAGTGAGAAAGGGACTCATGTCTGAGTATACCCTGCCACACCTATAGTGGCCAAAAACGATGCAGAAAAGGGGGTGGTGATTAACAGAGTGTCTGAATTAAGCAGACCACTCTTACCCAGTCCAAAGATCAGGGCTTGATCCATCACCGTTATTTATCTCACTGCACCATCCCAGCTCAGAACCTGGCTATCTGCAAATCAGTCTGTCCCTGGCCCAGTGCATCATGGGAACAGGGCAGACTAAACTACCAAGCCAATTCTTCACCAGAAAGGAGACAAGCTACCGGGGACCGGTTTCTGGCATTTCAGCCGTCTTCGGCCCGGCTTGCTTGAATCCTGATGGTGCAGTGAGAAAGGGACTCATGTCTGAGTATACCCTGCCACACCTATAGTGGCCAAAAACGATTCAGAAAAGGGGGTGGTGACGAACAGAGTGTCTGAATTAAGCAGACCACTCTTACCCAGTCCAAAGATCAGGGCTTGATACATCACTGTTATTTATCTCACTGCACCATCCCAGCTCAGAATCTGGCTATATGCAAATCAGTCTGTCCCTGGCCCAGTGCATCATGGGAATAGGGCAGACTAAACTACCAAGCCAATTCTTCACCAGAAAGGAGACAAGCTACCGGGGACCGGTTTCTGGCATTTCAGCCGTCTTCGGCCCGGCTTGCTTGAATCCTGATGGTGCAGTGAGAAAGGGACTCATGTCTGAGTATACCCTGCCACACCTATAGTGGCCAAAAACGATTCAGAAAAGGGGGTGGTGATGAACAGAGTGTCTGAATTAAGCAGACCACTCTTACCGAGTCCAAAGATCAGGGCTTGATCCATCACCGTTATTTATCTCACTGCACCATCCCAGCTCAGAACCTGGCTATATGCAAATCAGTCTGTCCCTGGCCCAGTGCATCATGGGAACAGGGCAGACTAAACTACCAAGCCAATTCTTCACCAGAAAGGAGACAAGCTACCGGGGACCGGTTTCTGGCATTTCAGCCGTCTTCGGCCCGGCTTGCTTGAATCCTGATGGTGCAGTGAGAAAGGGACTCATGTCTGAGTATACCCTGCCACACCTATAGTGGCCAAAAACGATTCAGAAAAGGGGGTGGTGATGAACAGAGTGTTTGAATTAAGCAGGCCACTCTTACCCAGTCCAAAGATCAGGGCTTGATCCATCACCGTTATTTATCTCACTGCACCATCCCAGCTCAGAACCTGGCTATATGCAAATCAGTCTGTCCCTGGCCCAGTGCATCATGGGAACAGGGCAGACTAAACTACCAAGCCAATTCTTCACCAGAAAGGAGACAAGCTACCGGGGACCGGTTTCTGGCATTTCAGCCGTCTTCGGCCCGGCTTGCTTGAATCCTGATGGTGCAGTGAGAAAGGGACTCATGTCTGAGTATACCCTGCCACACCTATAGTGGCCAAAAACGATTCAGAAAAGGGGGTGGTGATGAACAGAGTGTCTGAATTAAGCAGACCACTCTTACCCAGTCCAAAGATCAGGGCTTGATCCATCACCGTTATTTATCTCACTGCACCATCCCAGCTCAGAACCTGGCTATATGCAAATCAGTCTGTCCCTGGCCCAGTGCATCATGGGAACAGGGCAGACTAAACTACCAGGCCAATTCTTCACCAGAAAGGAGACAAGCTACCGGGGACCGGTTTCTGGCATTTCAGCCGTCTTCGGCCCAGCTTGCTTGAATCCTGATGGTGCAGTGAGAAAGGGACTCATGTCTGAGTATACCCTGCCACACCTATAGTGGCCGAAAACGATTCAGAAAAGGGGGTGGTGATGAACAGAGTGTCTGAATTAAGCAGACCACTCTTACCCAGTCCAAAGATCAGGGCTTGATCCATCACCGTTATTTATCTCACTGCACCATCCCAGCTCAGAACCTGGCTGTATGCAAATCAGTCTGTCCCTGGCCCAGTGCATCATGGGAACAGTGCAGACTAAACTACCAAGCCAATTCTTCACCAGAAAGGAGACAAGCTATCGGGGACCGGTTTCTGGCATTTCAGACGTCTTCGGCCCGGCTTGCTTGAATCCTGATGGTGCAGTGAGAAAGGGACTCATGTCTGAGTATACCCTGCCACACCTATAGTGGCCAAAAACGATTCAGAAAAGGGGGTGGTGATGAACAGAGTGTCTGAATTAAGCAGACCACTCTTACCCAGTTCAAAGATCAGGGCTTGATCCATTACCGTTATATATCTCACTGCACCATCCCAGCTCAGAACCTGGCTATTTGCAAATCAGTCTGTCCCTGGCCCAGTGCATCATGGGAACCGGGCAGACTAAACTACCAATCTAATTCTTCACCAGAAAGGAGACAAGCTACCGGGGACCGGTTTCTGGCATTTCAGCTGTCTTCGGCCCCGCTTGCTTGAATCCTGATGGTGCAGTGAGAAAGGGACTCATGTCTGAGTATACCCTGCCACACCTATAGTGGCCAAAAACGATTCAGAAAAGGGGGTGGTGATGAACAGAGTGTCTGAATTAAGAAGACCACTCTTACCCAGTCCAAAGATCAGGGCTTGATCCATCACCGTTATTTATCTCACTGCACCATCCCAGCTCAGAACCTGGCTATATGCAAATCAGTCTGTCCCTGGCCCAGTGCATCATGGGAACAGAGCAGACTAAACTACAAAGACAATTCTTCACCAGAAAGGAGACAAGCTACCGGGGACCGGTTTCTGGCATTTCAGCCGTCTTCGGCCCGGCTTGCTTGAATCCTGATGGTGCAGTGAGAAAGGGACTCATGTCTGAGTATACCCTGCCACACCTATAGTGGCCAAAAACGATTCAGAAAAGGGGGTGGTGATGAACAGAGTGTCTGAATTAAGAAGACCACTCTTACCCAGTCCAAAGATCAGGGCTTGATCCATCACCGTTATTTATCTCACTGCACCATCCCAGCTCAGAACCTGGCTATATGCAAATCAGTCTGTCCCTGGCCCAGTGCATCATGGGAACAGGGCAGACTAAACTACCAAGCCAATTCTTCACCAGAAAGGAGACAAGCTACCGGGGACCGGTTTCTGGCATTTCAGCCGTCTTCGGCCCGGCTTGCTTGAATCCTGATGGTGCAGTGAGAAAGGGACTCATGTCTGAGTATACCCTGCCACACCTATAGTGGCCAAAAACGATTCAGAAAAGGGGGTGGTGATGAACAGAGTGTCTGAATTAAGCAGACCACTCTTACCCAGTCCAAAGATCAGGGCTTGATCCATCACCGTTATTTATCTCACTGCACCATCCCAGCTCAGAACCTGGCTATATGCAAATCAGTCTGTCCCTGGCCCAGTGCATCATGGGAACAGGGCAGACTAAACTACCAGGCCAATTCTTCACCAGAAAGGAGACAAGCTACCGGGGACCGGTTTCTGGCATTTCAGCCGTCTTCGGCCCAGCTTGCTTGAATCCTGATGGTGCAGTGAGAAAGGGACTCATGTCTGAGTATACCCTGCCACACCTATAGTGGCCGAAAACGATTCAGAAAAGGGGGTGGTGATGAACAGAGTGTCTGAATTAAGCAGACCACTCTTACCCAGTCCAAAGATCAGGGCTTGATCCATCACCGTTATTTATCTCACTGCACCATCCCAGCTCAGAACCTGGCTGTATGCAAATCAGTCTGTCCCTGGCCCAGTGCATCATGGGAACAGTGCAGACTAAACTACCAAGCCAATTCTTCACCAGAAAGGAGACAAGCTATCGGGGACCGGTTTCTGGCATTTCAGACGTCTTCGGCCCGGCTTGCTTGAATCCTGATGGTGCAGTGAGAAAGGGACTCATGTCTGAGTATACCCTGCCACACCTATAGTGGCCAAAAACGATTCAGAAAAGGGGGTGGTGATGAACAGAGTGTCTGAATTAAGCAGACCACTCTTACCCAGTTCAAAGATCAGGGCTTGATCCATTACCGTTATGTATCTCACTGCACCATCCCAGCTCAGAACCTGGCTATTTGCAAATCAGTCTGTCCCTGGCCCAGTGCATCATGGGAACCGGGCAGACTAAACTACCAATCTAATTCTTCACCAGAAAGGAGACAAGCTACCGGGGACAGGTTTCTGGCATTTCAGCTGTCTTCGGCCCCGCTTGCTTGAATCCTGATGGTGCAGTGAGAAAGGGACTCATGTCTGAGTATACCCTGCCACACCTATAGTGGCCAAAAACGATTCAGAAAAGGGGGTGGTGATGAACAGAGTGTCTGAATTAAGAAGACCACTCTTACCCAGTCCAAAGATCAGGGCTTGATCCATCACCGTTATTTATCTCACTGCACCATCCCAGCTCAGAACCTGGCTATATGCAAATCAGTCTGTCCCTGGCCCAGTGCATCATGGGAACAGAGCAGACTAAACTACAAAGACAATTCTTCACCAGAAAGGAGACAAGCTACCGGGGACCGGTTTCTGGCATTTCAGCCGTCTTCGGCCCGGCTTGCTTGAATCCTGATGGTGCAGTGAGAAAGGGACTCATGTCTGAGTATACCCTGCCACACCTATAGTGGCCAAAAACGATTCAGAAAAGGGGGTGGTGATGAACAGAGTGTCTGAATTAAGAAGACCACTCTTACCCAGTCCAAAGATCAGGGCTTGATCCATCACCGTTATTTATCTCACTGCACCATCCCAGCTCAGAACCTGGCTATATGCAAATCAGTCTGTCCCTGGCCCAGTGCATCATGGGAACAGGGCAGACTAAACTACCAAGCCAATTCTTCACCAGAAAGGAGACAAGCTACCGGGGACCGGTTTCTGGCATTTCAGCCGTCTTCGGCCCGGCTTGCTTGAATCCTGATGGTGCAGTGAGAAAGGGACTCATGTCTGAGTATACCCTGCCACACCTATAGTGGCCAAAAACGATTCAGAAAAGGGGGTGGTGATGAACAGAGTGTCTGAATTAAGCAGACCACTCTTACCCACTCTTACTCACTCTTACTGATTGCTTATCTATATTAGACTCTTATACGACTGCTACTGGACTAAAATCATGGCACGGATGCCTTAATATTTGTTTCCAGAGTGTTTACTAGGGATGTACACTGTGACCTGAGTGCCCTACTAACTTGCAATCCATTCACTACTGCCTATTATTCCGTTCTCAACAGTGTGTTTACTCACCCTCTGGGGTGCTATAATCTTACTCGAATCGTCATTGCAGGGCTTCAATATTATTGCTTCTAGATTGTTATTAGTGTGCATACTCTTGTGCAAGTACTACCCTACTTTGCAACTCACTCCCTACCGTATATTACACTGTTTTCAAAAGTTTGTTTTCCTACCTACTGTTTCTGTAAAGCGCTCTGATATCTGCAAAGATCTTGTTCGCGCTATATAAAACTCTAAAATAAATAAATAAAATACCCAGTCCAAAGATCAGGGCTTGATCCATCACCGTTATTTATCTCACTGCACCATCCCAGCTCAGAACCTGGCTATATGCAAATCAGTCTGTCCCTGGCCCAGTGCATCATGGGAACAGGGCAGACTAAACTACCAAGCCAATTCTTCACCAGAAAGGAGACAAGCTACCGGGGACCGGTTTCTGGCATTTCAGCCGTCTTCGGCCCGGTCCATCACCACCCCTTGTTGTTAATTATTTTGTCCACCCTAAGCGTGGAAGGGTATACTCAGATGTGAGTCCCTTGCTCATTGCACCATCAGGATTCAAGCAAGCCGGGCCGACGACGGCTGAAATGCCAGAAACCGGTGCCCGGAAGCTTGTTTCCTTCCCAGTGTAAGAATTAACTTGGTAGTTTGGTTTGCCCTGTTCCCATCATGCACTGGGACAGGAACAGACTAATTTGCATATAGCCAGGTTCTGAACTGGGATGGTGCAGTGAGCTAAAAAACGGTGTTGGATCTAGCCCTGATCTCTTGACTGGGTGAGAGTATTCTGATTAATTCAGAAACTCTGTCCATCACCACCCCTTGTTGTTAATTATTTTGTCCATCCTAAGCGTGGAAGGGTATACTCAGATGTGAGTCCCTTGCTCATTGCACCATCAGGATTCAAGCAAGCCGGGCCGACGACGGCTGAAATGCCAGAAACCGGTCCCCGGAAGCTTGTTTCCTTCCCAGTGTAAGAATTGGCTTGGTAGTTTGGTTTGCCCTGTTCCCATCATGAACTGGGACAGGAACAGACTAATTTGCATATAGCCAGGTTCTGAACTGGGATGGTGCAGTGAGCTAAAAAACGGTGTTGGATCTAGCCCTGATCTCTTGACTGGGTGAGAGTATTCTGCTTAATTCAGAAACTCTGTCCATCACCACCCCTTGTTGTTAATTATTTTGTCCACCCTAAGCGTGGAAGGGTATACTCAGATGTGAGTCCCTTGCTCATTGCACCATCAGGATTCAAGCAAGCCGGGCCGACGACAGCTGAAATGCCAGAAACCGGTCCCCGGAAGCTTGTTTCCTTCCCAGTGTAAGAATTGGCTTGGTAGTTTGGTTTGCCCTTTTCCCATCATGCACTGGGACAGGAACAGACTAATTGGCATATAGCCAGGTTCTGAACTGGGATGGTGCAGTGAGCTAAAAAACGGTGTTGGATCTAGCCCTGATCTCTTGACTGGGTGAGAGTATTCTTCTTAATTCAGAAACTCTGTCCATCACCACCGCTTGTTGTTAATTATTTTGTCCACCCTAAGCGTGGAAGGGTATACTCAGATGTGAGTCCCTTGCTCATTGCACCATCAGGATTCAAGCAAGCCGGGCCGACGACGGCTGAAATGCCAGAAACCGGTCCCCAGAAGCTTGTTTCCTTCCCAGTGTAAGAATTGGCTTGGTAGTTTGGTTTGCCCTGTTCCCATCATGCACTTGGACAGGAACAGACTAATTTGCATATAGCCAGGTTCTGAACTGGGATGGTGCAGTGAGCTAAAAAACGGTGTTGGATCTAGCCCTGATCTCTTGACTGGGTGAGAGTATTCTGCTTAATTCAGAAACTCTGTCCATCACCACCCCTTGTTGTTAATTATTTTGTCCACCCTAAGCGTGGAAGGGTATACTCAGATGTGAGTCCCTTGCTCATTGCACCATCAGGATTCAAGCAAGCCGGGCCGACGACGGCTGAAATGCCAGAAACCGGTCCCCGGAAGCTTGTTTCCTTCCCAGTGTAAGAATTGGCTTGGTAGTTTGGTTTGTCCTGTTCCCATCATGCACTGGGACAGGAACAGACTAATTTGCATATAGCCAGGTTCTGAACAGGGATGGTGCAGTGAGCTAAAAAACGGTGTTGGATCTAGCCCTGATCTCTTGACTGGGTGAGAGTATTCTGCTTAATTCAGAAACTCTGTCCATCACCACCCCTTGTTGTTAATTATTTTGTCCACCCTAAGCGTGGAAGGGTATACTCAGATGTGAGTCCCTTGCTCATTGCACCATCAGGATTCAAGCAAGCCGGGCCGACGACGGCTGAAATGCCAGAAACCGGTCCCCAGAAGCTTGTTTCCTTCCCAGTGTAAGAATTGGCTTGGTAGTTTGGTTTGTCCTGTTCCCATCATGCACTGGGACAGGAACAGACTAATTTGCATATAGCCAGGTTCTGAACAGGGATGGTGCAGTGAGCTAAAAAACAGTGTTGGATCTAGCCCTGATCTCTTGACTGGGTGAGAGTATTCTGCTTAATTCAGAAACTCTGTCCATCACCACCCCTTGTTGTTAATTATTTTGTCCACCCTAAGCGTGGAAGGGTATACTCAGATGTGAGTCCCTTGCTCATTGCACCATCAGGATTCAAGCAAGCCGGGCCGACGATGGCTGAAATGCCAGAAACTGGTCCCCGGAAGCCTGTTTCCTTCCCAGTGTAAGAATAGGCTTGGTAGTTTGGTTTGCCCTGTTCCCATCATGCACTGGGACAGGAACAGACTAATTTGCATATAGCCAGGTTCTGAACTGGGATGGTGCAGTGAGCTAAAAAACGGTGTTGGATCTAGCCCTGATCTCTTGACTGGGTGAGAGTATTCTGCCTAATTCAGAAACTCTGTCCATCACCACCCCTTGTTGTTAATTATTTTGTCCACCCTAAGCGTGGAAGGGTATACTCAGATGTGAGTCCCTTGCTCATTGCACCATCAGGATTCAAGTAAGCCGGGCCGACGACGGCTGAAATGCCAGAAACCGGTCCCCGGAATTTTGTTTCCTTCCCAGTGTAAGAAATGGCTTGGTGGTTTGGTTTGCCCTGTTCCCATCATGCACTTGGACAGGAACAGACTAATTTGCATATAGCCAGGTTCTGAACTGGGATGGTGCAGTGAGCTAAAAAACGGTGTTGGATCTAGCCCTGATCTCTTGACTGGGTGAGAGTATTCTGCTTAATTCAGAAACTCTTTCCATCACCACCCCTTGTTGTTAATTATTTTGTCCACCCTAAGCGTGGAAGGGTATACTCAGATGTGAGTCCCTTGTTCATTGCACCATCAGGATTCAAGCAAGCCGGGCCGACGACGGCTGAAATGCCAGAAACCGGTCCCCAGAAGCTTGTTTCCTTCCCAGTGTAAGAATTGGCTTGGTAGTTTGGTTTGCCCTGTTCCCATCATGCACTGGGACAGGAACAGACTCATTTGCATATAGCCAGGTTCTGAACTGGGATGGTGCAGTGAGCTAAAAAACGGTGTTGGATCTAGCCCTGATCTCTTGACTGGGTGAGAGTATTCTGCTTAATTCAGAAACTCTGTCCATCACCACCCCTTGTTGTTAATTATTTTGTCCACCCTAAGTGTGGAAGGGTATACTCAGATGTGAGTCCCTTGCTCATTGCACCATCAGGATTCAAGCAAGCCGGGCCGACGACGGCTGAAATGCCAGAAACCGGTCCCCGGAAGCTTGTTTCCTTCCCAGGGTAAGAATTGGCTTGGTAGTTTGGTTTGCCCTGTTCCCATCATGCACTGGGACAGGAGCAGACTAATTTGCATATAGCCAGGTTCTGAACTGGGATGGTGCAGTGAGCTAAAAAACGGTTTTGGATCTAGCCCTGATCTCTTGACTGGGTGAGAGTATTCTGCTTAATTCAAAAACTCTGTCCATCACCACCCCTTGTTGTTAATCAATATCTACAAGGGTGGCGTAAATATGGAGAGCATTAAAATTAGTCATAACAGGGCAAAATGAGGAGAAATGCTATATTGTTTCTCGTTTCTATGTGTGCTGCATTGTGCAGTACATACAGAAACAGCAAAACGCAATTGCGATATGCAACTTCTATCGGTGCTGCACAATGCAGCATTCACAGGAGTTACAAATCATCATTTGTGATTGTTTATGTGCAGGAAGGGGCACCTTCAAGTCAACGCCGTCTCATCTTCATGTTTTAACATCCTACTCCAAAATATCTTCCGATGGATCCCCACCGAGCCCAGGAAGACGGTAACCCAGGCTCTCGTCACCAGCCGACTGGACTACAGAAACACCCTCTACACCGGAACCACAGCAAAACGACAGAAAAGACTCCAAAGCATCCAGAACGCCTCCGCACGACTCATCCTGGACATCCCCCGACACAGCCACATCTCCGGACACCTGAGAGGCCTGCACTGGTGCCCCGTCAGCAAGAGGATCACGTTCCGACTCCTCACCCACGCACACAAAGCCCTCCACGACCTGGGCCCCAGGTACCTCAACAACCGCCTGACCTTCTACACTCCCACCCGTCATCTACGATCGACCAGCCACGCCCTCGCCGCCATTTCACGCATCCGAAGAGCCACCATGGGAGGAAGATCCTTCTCCTACCTGACAGCCAAGATTTGGAACTCCCTCCCCATCCACCTCCGCCTGACCCAAGATCACCTCTCCTTCAGGAAGCAACTCAAGACCTGGCTGTTTGAGCAGTAGCAGACCCCCCTCCCCCAAGCGCCTTGAGACCCTCAGGGTGAGTAGCGTGCTATATAAATGCCTTGATTGATTGATTGATTAAACTCTCACTATCGCTCGCAGGCAAGATTGCACTAGTCAAAATGATTATTTTGCCAAAATTTTTGTATCGCTTCATAAATCTGCCATTGATACTCTCTAGTCCTTTCTTTAAGACACTGAAATCTTTATTGGTCTCTTTGGTCTGGGCGAATGGTCAGGCTCGGGTGTCCTGGGCTCTCTTGTAGCTTCCAACATCTCAGGGTCGGAGGGTCGCGCTAAACATGAAATTGTACGCACTATGTGCACAGGCACAATTACTGCATTATTGGTTGCATCCAATGCCCTTCCAGCCTCACAAGACAGTGGAGGCCGATGCAGTGGCGCCTGTTCCACTCAGGGTAGCTACATATCAACCCTATAAGTGGCCTAGAGATGACATAGACACATCTGAAAACTTGCGGTGGGCTTGGGATGGAATGCGGAGATGGGCGGGAGCAAAGGTTCGATATGCCCCTTCTATTCCCCTTGCACAGAACCCTATGTTACCCAATATTAAAGATGAAATCAGCGACAGAGTGGCACAAAATTTGTCTCTACACACATTTGCTGACCTATACCGAGGGTATGTTCAGAGGTCTCCCAGTTGCAGACGAAGGACAAAGTGTGCCTTTTGGGGTGGTATTCTTTTATCACAAACTTCGGGCCGCATGTAAGGCACTACATATTGACTTTCCCTCCCAGCCAAACCCAATGAACGCTCTGGAAAATCTCTTGCGGACACCATCTTCACATAGACTCATTATCAGGCTGTAAACTTCCATGCAGAGGAATGCCCCTGTGACTGTTTCCAACGCTCAACATAAAGGGTCTGTCGAGATGCCATCCCCCCTGACGGACAACCAATGGTCGTACTGCTGTGCCTAGATGACCGAATTGTCACCCAAATATAAACTCAGATTAATTAATTGCAAATTTTTGCACCGCTACAATAGAACGCCCATCGGTCCACACGGAATGGGTTTGAGGGAGGGTGATAGTTGCTAGCGTTGTGGGGCAGCCGCCGCCACATTCTTACACATGGCGTGGACCTGTCCGCTCATCACCGAATATTGGTCTGCGATCTTTGAGGCCATAAATCAGATCCTGGAGCTGTCGCTTTCTCCAACCCCACTCCTGGTTCTGCTAGGCTATGGGAAAGACACACACATTAAGAAACGCAAACTGCATGCACTGTTGCTGCTCTTCGCCAAGCGTCAAATAGCCCAGTTGTGGGGTAGAAAGAGTAAACCTACTACCGCGCACTGGATCAGCGAGGTCACCTATGGCCAGATGCAATTAGCTACGTTCTGGGAGCTCATGCCGCCCGCCTCCAGGCCTAAAGAAATATGGGGGCCCTTCATCGACTGGGCTCGGGAACGGGCAGGTGGATCTGGAGGAGGAGCTGGGACTGTCAACAATGTTGGTTCCACTTGAAGGTGCAACTCTTGCGGGGATTTAATGTCAGTGGTGTTGGGATACTTACTGATTCTTTCTTGTTTGCATTATGTGATAGTCATTATTTATTGTAGACTCCTCGTGACAATGGCCATGTTTCTACTTGTCAACGTACTTTTCTCTTTCTATTGTGATTTACAATGCTACTTTATGGGGTGGCTGACGGCCCCTGCTGTTACATCATCTCCTGTACTACTGTATTGGAAATGCACTGTTTCCTTCTCTTTTCTTTTTCCCTTTTCTTTTTTGGGGGGCTCTGTTTTTTTGATTTGTATTTGTGTTATATTTGAAAATCAATAAAGAAATTTAAAAAGGTAAAAAAAAGTAAAATAGCATTATATCCATTTAGTTCATCAAGAATAATAAAAAACAAATATAATATGCCTGCTTTCAAAAAGAATGTGTAGACCTTTATCATTTTTAAAGTTGGAATTAGTCATTTTCAAAAAGTGATCTTTAACAACAAAAAAGGCTTAACTTGTCGTATTGGATAGTCTGCCTCAAAAGGTGCAGACTCTATCTCTACACCACATAAGACAACAAAACATACATTTCAGGTTGATTATAATATTTCTACTGTGCTAAAACAACAATAAATAGAAGATTTTGTATAATGTTAAACGAGCTTTCTCATAGGCTCAAGTTATTTGGAATCTATCATTTTATAGGGTTGGTTATAAAAAGAAAACCGTCTTTAACATCTGCATTCTGTCAGAAAAGACTAATTAAAATAAGATAATATTCTACTACATTGCATTGTGACTTTGCTAAGATGGTACCAGGGCTTTTAATGGGATAAAAAAACTGGTGGGGGGGGGGGGCTCTCAAAGGTGTGTGACTGATGTAATTAAGGGTGTGGCTTAAAAAACACATAAGCTAAAATGGTGTGCTTATCAAAGTGCACCGCTCAATTGGAATTTTGGTGCTTCTGTCATTGCATCCAGAAATATAATACAATAGGTAACACTACACCTACAACAGGCCAACACATTTGGCTTTACCAATGGTTGTTATTTGCATAAGATCAAAAGCAACCACTACGGCTTTGTTGTATATAACATTGAAAATGCCTACGTTCTGAAATGATGGGACTGTGAACAAACTATAACGAGTCACTTTGAAGTCTCGTCAAAGGCAGAGAAGGGTGGTACTGCTGCAGAGTTAAGATTTATTTTTCATCGAGGGTGAGGGCAAAAATAGAATGCCCGATAGTGGCCTGTTTTAGCACCTGCTTTTTAGAACTGTCGTGATCAGCACAGGCAGAACTCAGCCCACTTAAATCCCCAGATGGTACTCATAATATATAAACATAACTATACTCCATTGTATCGTTTAGTCCAATTTTCTCACTTACCCTCAATTGAGTGCGAAAATACAGTACTATAATTTCTTGAGTTTAGTTGTGAATTAATCAGGATTCTAGCATTTTAGAAAATTAGTATTTGCTCTATTTAAAACAATGAAAGTGAGACATTGTGTTATTAGTTGACGGGTTTGAGACTTTAAATAAGTGTCACTTTCCCTGACTGAGAGTTCAACTAAAGCTGCTAAATAAACCAGAGCCCACCCCCAGGTAATTAGGCACAGAGCAGGGGTAACGTAAAGGAAATGTGTGAAGTATGTATGCAGTACTCACACAATAATATAGTAAAACAACAGACAAGAAAAAATGAAATAAATGTAATAAATAAATCACAAAATTCAAATCATTAGCAGTGGAATTATAAGTTTTTTAAAGCTTAAAGTGAAAAATAGCACCACAAAGCATCAACCACGGTCATTTGTTGATTGCACAGGTCTGGGACAAGGACACATTTAAGGCTGCTTACAATTCCGATTAAATCAGATACAAGGACCAGATACGTTCCCATCGAAAAGTTATTTTCTCACTTAGAAACTCTTATGGACATGGAAAGTTTTTGGCAGAACAAGGTGGTATGTTGACATCAAGAGAAGGGGCTCAACTTCAACAGATTCCAGTGTCAGAGCAAAGCTTCATGACGCTGTTGGTTTAGGTGGTCTAAACCACAGAGCAAGAAAAGTTCACGTTCCCTGCCCTGGAGTCAATCAAACCTTTTCGATGGCAGCACCGCGGAAGCTGCTAGGGCTTGAACAGTACACAGGTGAAGGGGAGAGAGGATTCGGCATCAATGGATTCCAGCATCGAGAGAAGAAAGCAGAAGTTTGGAAAAACTCAGGTCCAGCAGTTATTCACTCTTGTAGGTTCTGCTGTGCAGGCTGGACCCGGTCTCTTGTTGGTTTACCAGGTAAAAAAACATCATGACACAAAGAGGAGCAGTGCAGCTCATGTGTAATATGGCCCATGGTCAATTTATTTAAGAAGGAACTCAATCATAAACAAAATCCTATTTTGGAGTTCATTTGAAAGGATCCCACTTTCTTTAGAACAACCTGTACTGCAGGGGCAACCACATTTTACTTTTTTAGAGCAAATCATTATTGCTTGTAAACAACCCCCAATGTAAGTTATGGTGACTGTAGCTATGGGCAGTTTTATTTATTAGATGCTCAACTATTAAACATTCCTCTGACCTCTAAAGAAAAACCTGAGCTAGTGCAGACAATTGAAAGGCTTGAATTGACAATGATCTCCAGTAAGCAGTTACTTTGTTTAAGGATGCCTTGAGGTCAATATGAAGAAATGACCCCGTAATAATGATGTACTGTATATCCAAGAAATCAATACTTGGTTGTGATTATAGGACCCTAAGATTGACTTGGAAACTGAGAGACTTTCCTCTCCATTGCAGTATTTGCAGGGTAAGTGTAGAAGTAGAGAACATGTACCAGAGGTTGTGGTAGTAAAGAGTGAAAAGGTTCAATAAGAAGTGATTCAGTCTCAATTATTATTGTGTAACAAGGATTTCTGGGAGGTATTTGAGAAGGTCTAAGCTAGTTCCCCCCCGTAGCAAAGCATTCTCAGTGAAACAACTGAGATGGACTCTTTTTTTTCAGACTATAGGGCATATGTACAAGGGGCTAACGCCACCTTAGCAGCATTTCTCCGACGGTTTTGCAGTGATATTGTTATCGCCATATGTACAAGCTGCCGCTAACTTCTGTTAGCTGCAGTTTTCCAGCAAAAACGTCCATTATAAAGATCGCCCCTTTTGTTAGCGATAATGACATACAAGGGAAGCCTTCCTGTGCAAAAGAGACTGCTTACCCCACTTTGCGATATTTACAATAGGATTCTTTAAGTTTGGAGAACCCACAAAACTGCCTCTAATTGCAGTTAGAGACAGTTGTTTAGGATCAGAAAATGGCTGGTCTTAAAAAGGGAGATAACCCTTGAGGCCTCATTTCAGAAGGTTATGTTGCTGGACCACGCTGCAAGCAATGTAGCTGCGCTGCCCTGTGACAAAACTACAGGGCAGGACGGCTCACCATCAGTAAGACAGTGCGCATTACTGGGCCTCACTCATGATAAGTGTTGCAGCGCTGAGACAAGACAGCATTGCAACACTTTTCACTAACCCCTTCCATGACACAAGTAATGACAGACACGTCTGGAATCCTGACATATCTGTCTGCGATAAAGTCACGCATTTCTGCAGTCATGTCACAACCATGACGCAACTCCAGCAATACATGGCCAAGCCTATCCCTGTGGCACTGCGTTACCCCTACGCCTGCTATCATGCATACGCCTGCTATCATGCAGGCATAAGGCACTGATGCAGTGCTGTCCTTAAGGGGTACCCGGCTTTCGGGACACTTGGAGATCCATTAGTGGTGGTTGTGTGCTGTGTTGTCATCGTCTGTAAGCGTTGGCGGAGTGGTGGTGCTGAGGGAGTTGATGAGACGTACTTCGGTGGCCTTGATCCAGCTGCGAGAGAGGCAATGATGGCAGTTGTGTACAGTGATGAATTATCATGGAGAGAGAGAGGACTGGATAGCCAGTCCTTGTAACCAGGGAGATTATATGTAATCAATAAAGGACTGGTCTATTGTAAATAAATAATTCAGAACTGTATGTATTGGGGAACAGATTGTGTTCCTTCATGAAGCCCTCACCCACCAACCTAGTCGGTGGCAAGCTTCATCATCGGGCCCACCCAGTGACACCGGATGTCTCCCGGGTGTGCTTCAACGGAGAACCGCCACAGCCGAATAGGATTCTGAAGGGTTGAGACCACCATTAGTGGTCCCTCCCTCTGCCGGGAATCTCTATAGGGGCATTTGCTTCAAAACAGCAGTTTATGCTTGGAGTGGGAATCTCACCTCCCACACGTAAGGCAGCTTAGCTCGTGCAACACATTTTACAACCACATAATCACTCCTAGTACAACCATCACACTACAATGGTCCTGAGGAAAGCAAGTTTGATAAAGGCCTTGCTGAAAACATATAGACCAAGCTGTTCTCGACAAACATATAAATGCACGGTAGTCAACGTCAACAACGGACGAGAATAGCTTGGCTTATGATGCGATGTTTACACGCGAGGAGATTGACAAGACGCTAACCATAATTTCCAGGTATGTTAGCTTTAGAGGAATTAGAATTAAAGTCAGTAATATTGATGGTTTGGAGTTCCCTTAGTGTTCGTCTTGTATTGATAGATCCGACCGAGAGCAAGATGACCGTTTTTAAAGGGAATCCCCGACCAGTGGTTTTTCTACACAGCAAACAGCATTTTTCATGGGAGCAAGAAATTTGAGGTACGACCATGTGTTGATAAGGTTGCATGTTACTCTGGTAATTTTTGGTTCATCCAGCATGCTAAGTGTATGATTATTACCAACAGGCGCATGCTAGTTTGGTTGGATCACTCTTTTTTGTTGAAACTGCTTTCTGTTCGGGCTCATCATCATCTTACTCAGGTACTCTCTTTCGTTTTTGTATGGTGTATGTTACAACATCTTAAATGTGCAAGTAGATGTTTTGTTCATGATGTGGATTGATTTGAGACCTTCTTGATACTTTGAGTGAGGTACCTATATTATTCAATAGGACATCGTGGTTTATATCTCTGTAGGCCGCAACATCATCAATATTTAGTGTTTATCTTCCACGGAAGAATACAGTGATATCTTGATTCACCTTACATTATTTCAGGTAATAGAGCTACACGGATTTAATCTCTTCGTATCTCAACTGCACGTCCTTTGGGCAGCAACCTCTACTGATTCACGCAATCGTAAGCCCTGTTTTAATTTTATTTCATTTTTTCCATTTCTGTTATTTAATCCTTTACGCTTTAGCTCTATTTCTAGTTCACATTCTGAACACTGTTTAGACAGTTCATAGAGGAAGACAGATAGCCTATATTCATTGATAGCGAATTGTGCCGTAATGTTCATGTGTTGAATGTCGAAAACAAACTATGAATGTTTATCGTATGTTTATTATTCTTTACAGTGCCCCTGACGAAGGGATTACTCCCGAAATGCATTGGGACTGGATGACATTTTTATGTTATAGTGCCAATATACCATGTGTCCCGCCACCACCGCATGGAGCACAATCAAGCCAGTACCCACTGAATGCATGCTGCGCTTCAGTGACTGTCACTTGTTCTTGAAGTATCAGATATTGCCATGCATGTCAAACATCACCCAA
This sequence comes from Lissotriton vulgaris, assembly GCF_964263255.1. Lineage (NCBI taxonomy): Eukaryota > Metazoa > Chordata > Amphibia > Caudata > Salamandridae > Lissotriton > Lissotriton vulgaris. The sequence continues at coordinate 1,403,739,518 of NC_141691.1, read as the reverse complement.
TCTTGCATGGCTGGTATAGCCTCATAGCAGACTCTCATAACGCATTGTTGTGTATTGTCTTTTTCCTTCCCACAGGATTTTTCTCGCATACCTGCAGTGCCTGTAAGTAACACAGCCGCACCTTTTTAATTCTTTTAATTCCTTCCACCTTTTTCCACACACCTTAGCGCGTGTGTAGGAGATATTCACAGGTGGCACTACTTTTTGCCACTCACTCATCTTTTCCTGGTCCTGACAAAAGTCCCGCATATTTTTCCGCAGGCACTGAAACATGTAGACCTCCAACACCTAGTCAACTAAGTAGTCGCAAGTTTTCTACTTGTAGTTGCATCACTATTTTTAACTCACACCCTGGGCCTCCACAAATAAAATATTGGGCAAGGATTATCAGAGATGTATTTCATTACTCACCTTCATCCACATCACACTGTTGCACGACACCTGCTCCGCTGTAGTCAGGGGTAGAAGCACAACCAGGCGGCATTCCGCTGCCTGGTTGGACCCCGATGATGAAGCATGACACCAACCAGGTTGGTGTGTGAGGGGTTTATAAACAAAAACCTATTGTGCCCATCTGAAAAGTCACACTCACAAGTGCCCTGGAATACTAATTAATATTCCATTACTTCCACATAGTGGGCTAGTCCACATTGTTTTCTTGGTTACATATTTGGGGACATTAAGAGATCCTGCAAGATATCGATACATAAGGAGGATCATACATTTTCATCAACAGGTCAGATTGAGACGGTGGATCGGTCCAGAACAGAGGAAATGTATAAACGTCATAGCATCCAACCATTGCATTCTAAAGAAGTTATTGGTGATGCCATTGATCTGTTTCAAATGAATGAGGTGAAAGGAGCTCTAGTAAGTGTGTGGGAGAAAAGTTTAGAAGCTCAAGGTTTCCCACATAATTTTCCTACTGGAGTAGGTGGCAGGTATGATGAGTGACCAGTGCAAATACCTGCAGCTGAGTATAGATCTACTAGACATTTTTCAAAAGACCCTTGATGTCAGTGCATTCCATATATATTTCACCAACTATTTGAGATTGACTTATCTGGCCTCTAATATGCTGTGAATCACATTAATTTGCAGAATATATCAGCAAGAGAATTTCTGAAGAAATATCAAGGAAAAGATAAACACTTGGAATACAATCTAATAAACCTAATGCATGTCATCATGGGACTAATGAATACTGACATTGGTGTCAGGGTGAACTCAAGTGCATGTTGAAGAACATTGAAGCACCTACTTGCTTTCTGATGTTTAGTTGTGCTGAGTATGCATGGGATGACCTGCTTGCATTCTTGCAGGAGGCAAATTCCAATATAAAAGACATTCGTCTGAAGACGCCAGGAGAAGTGTGCTCATGAGACCCAGCAAATCTTTGCAGATATTTTAATCTCAGATTTCAAGCAATGATAGCTTTCATCTTGAACAAAACAAAACCTCCTCTTGGTGAAGCGACTGATTTCTTTTCACGCAAAGAGTACCAAGTCAGAGGTGCTGCCCATATTCACATGCTGTTGTGGGTAAAAGATTCTCCAAAGTTTGGAACAGACAGTGATGAGTTTGGCCTTTCCTTTATTGGGCAGTATGCAACTTGATACGCCCCAAAGGAGAGTGGTGACAGAATATTAAGACAACAAGTTGTACAATTCCAAAATATTAGAAGTGGAAAATACTATCAGTGAAAATAAAAGACAAAAAGGGAAAATGTATTCAAGATGTCGTTTTGGATTCCCACAACCTGTCATCTCACAAGGAAGAGTCAACAGATTCTTGTCTGCAGTCAGACATAAACTTACAAGGAAGTCACTATCTTAAAAGAACAGTGGCCTCCAAGTACATGAACATCTACAACCCTGTGATTCTGAAGATGTGGAATGCAAACATGGATGTACAGTTTGTTGCAGACAATTCAATTGCTGTTGCTTGCTATGTCACCTCTTATATAACAATGTCAGAAAAAATTGAGATGAAGTTGATGTGGGAGGAAATGTCACCATAAAAGAGTCTTACAAAGAAATTGTACAGTTTTAGATTGAAAATGCTTTCTCACAGAGAAATTAAATTGGCTCCTATGAATGTGTAGACTGATTAAACTCAGCTGGTTTTTTTTTTAAATCTAGAAGAGTTTTATGGGTGAGTTTAGGGTGTGCTAACACTCATAACAAAGTACTGAAGTCTTTTCCTGAAATTCAATATCTTGCGGAATTTGAGCCACACAGTCAGATGTTCTGAAGACTAGCAAGCTGGATATGTACTATCCAAGAAGGAGTCCTTATCTGGAAAGGATTTGTCTCTATGAAATACTTCAACATTATATATTCAGAAATAATTTCAGTGAAAACATAGAACAAGGAAAATTAGCTGTTTTTGGATGTAAAGGATGTTTGGTCAGACATAACAAAGGAAATGTAATCAACCATTGGAAGCTTAGTTGCCAAACTCCAGACAAAGAAACTCCAGAGAAAAAAACATAAGTCTCACCGTCTACAAACAACTTTTATTTAATGCCAAAAAATGCATTTTTTGCAAACCAAAATAAACTAACCAAACGTTAATCTAAAGAAATTTTTAGAACTGTATCTAGATTGGTCTCTTCCTGTCCACCGAAAATTCAGTCGAGCTGGGATTATGTGAGAAAATTGCCACTTTTGACCTAAATAAGGTGAAGGTCATCTCCTTGGCCTTTAAACTCTCCTCGTCGGGAGGGACGGAAGCTTTAATTGAGGGAACTAAACCAGCAACTGGCCTCCCTCCCACCTTGGATAAGTTCACTCCACTATCAACAAATGATACAAAAATGCTTGTTGCTTCAGTTAAATCAGGTTCGCCTTATAATCCATGCCCAGTTTTTGTGATCATATTAGCCCCTGAACCTATTGCCATATCGCTTACCTCCTTGTGTAATGCCATGTTTGAGTAAAGGAATTTCCCAAAAACATGGACGCTAGCTACAATACTTCTATTGCTGAAAAACCACAATTTAGATCTTAAGGATCCCAACAATTTCCGACCAATTTTTCCCCTTCCACTGCTGGCAAAATTGATTGAGAAAACAATGAATTTATAGCTTAGTGCCTTTTTACATGAAAATCATACTCTGGACCACACTCAAAATAGTTTCAGAGAAGGACACGGCACAGAGTCAGCCCTCATAAAATCTACAGAAGAAATCAGGGAAGCCCTGGATCAGGGAGGCAAGGCTGCACTGATTATGCTGGATCTCTTTGAGGCCTTCAATATGGTCCATCATGACCTTTTGATGGATTGCTTGTTGGCATGCTGGGTTCAGTGCAAAGCCTGGAAGCTACTAAAAACTTTCCTAACTGACAATTTTACTCAGAACCTTTTTCCCTACCATGTGGTGTACCACAGGGGTCATCCCTTAGCCCTACTCTTTTTAATGTCTCCATATCTGTCTTGGTCACCTTGATTAAATTCTTCAGCTTTTTTCTTACTTCCTATGCAGATGACATGCAAAATGTTGTGTCTCTGCTGCCAGGACAGGAACCAGGAAAGAGTAAGAGGTTTTATGACTGTATGAAAGCAGTCAAGATATGGATGACACAAAATTGCCTGAATCGTAACTCAGGTTTAACCGAGATCATAATTTTTGGAAACAATGCCAACTTTTGGACCCCCGATTGGTGGCCAGAAGATTTGGACACTCTCTGTAAACGCACTAGTAAAGCTAAGAACCTGGGAGTTGTAGTTAATGACAAACTAAACTTTGGTGCTCAGATAAATGTCATTGCCTCAGCCACCTTTCATTCTCTTAGAATGATCAAGGAAATAACGCAGTTCCTGCCGGCGGACAGTCAACATACGGTTGTTACATCTCTAATTTTATCAAGGTTGGACTACAGCATTTAACATTTAAGAACAATATCTAAATAAACTTCAACTTTTGCAAAACGCGGCAGCAAGACTTATTACAGGCACCCAAAAATGTGTTTTGGTTTTGAAGGAAATCAAAAGACTTCTTTGGCTACCAGTCAGAAAACTGATGCATTTTAAATCCTTATGCACTGTTTTCATGGCCCTCCAAAGAACAGAACTAGAATATCTGAATCGGCGGTTTCAACAGTATACCCCTAAACGAACTCTTCACTCCCTTGGAGCTAAGATGGTGACAGTACCCCCCCATTAAAAAAGCCACATGGGGAGGGAGAAGCTTTATAACCTGTGCCAAAAAGGCCTTGAATTACCTTCCCTTCCATCTAAGAACTGCCACTGACCTCATGGCATTTAGGAAGGGACTAAAAACTTGTCTTTTGGATGTGTAGTATTTCTATAATAATCTGTGCTCAGGGGGTGGTAGCCAGCGCCAGGATACTTTCGGGTAACCGTTGTGCTTTAGAAATATATATAACAACATAACAAAAGAGTTTTCCTATTTAGCCTTGTTGCAGTTGTTCAACCCATGGCGAACTGTAAGCGAGCTACTTGGAGAATTCGACTGTTATGTAGACGCTGTGAAAGACATTATTGAGTGCTCTGTGTTTCCAGTGTATCTTCAAATGTTGAGAGATGAGATTGAAGAACCAATTGCTGCTGAGATAGGGAGAGAGAGCTCTCAGAGAAGTCAAAGTTCCGCATCTGGAAGTCAAGTTCCTCTTGGAAAGCCGATCATTCAAAATGAAACTGCAGCAGCCATGGATGAGGTGGAGAATGCAATGCAGCAAGCGAGATAGGAAACTGTGCATCTAGAACAACTAATACAGCAATTCAATACAGATCAGAAATAATTTTTTAAAGATGTAAAAGGTAACGTAAAAAAAGAATTCCTACATGAGAACAAAGAGTGTGCATGTACTACACATAAACCAGTTCTGTTGTACATAAGTGGTCAAGCTGGAACTGGAAAAAGTTGCTTGATTAAATAAAAGACAAGTTATCAACAGAAGACAACCTATTCCAATTTGGCGTGTGCAGTTACTGCACCAACAGGCTTAGATAAACATAATAATAAATAAACGAATATTAATGCAGCCTGCTGTACATGACAACAAATTAGAATACAGCAAATGATCTGGTGATGCTTGTCATGAAGTAGAAAGAGTATTAAAGAAATTAAAGCTACTAATTATTGATGAAGTCAGCATATTGTCTAACCTAATGCTAGCTTTTATAAATTAAGGAATGCAGCACATATTAAAACCTGACTACAAAGTGCTTTTTGGTGGAAAACACTTTATAGTCTTTGGAGACCTGCTACAGGAATACCTGTATTTAAGAAACTACTACATATTGACACAAGGAATTCACTAGGAAGTATTGGAAATGTAAACATTTGGGAAAACTTTCAATACAAAGAGTTACTTGACAAAATAGTGGGAGTCCTCACAAAAGAAGGAAATAGTGTATTACGAACCCGTTTGTTCAAAATATGTTTCCAACTAATGTGCCAGCTGCAGAAGTAATGCATAATTTTGTTAAGGAAGAGCAGTCTATTGTTTGTTTGATTGCAACTTTTGGTGAGTGTTGTAAATTCAATGAACAATTACTGTCTCTGGAAAAAAGAGATTGTCAAAATTACAGCAAATTGGAAAATGTAACATCAAGGAGTTATAATGCTACTACTAGAAAAAACACAATCAAAATTGGATAACTTAGAAAATTCTGTTTCAAACACTGCAGGATCAAAAACCAGTAATGCATCTCTAAAAATTGTCGTGTAATCTTACGTTGCAATTTAAATATTGAAGAAGGGCTAGTGAATGGCGCAATGGGTAAAGGTATGAAATGTATTCATTATCAAAACAAAAAGGATGTGAAATACTTAGCCATAAAATGTGATCTTTTTGGCGAAGATAAGCAGATTAGTAGATGCGTTGTACATTTCCTACACATGAAAGACTTGTATTTCCAGCAAATGCGGTTCCCTGTGTCTTTAGCCTATGCAGTAACTATCCACAAATCACAAGGTTCAAGTGTAGATACAGTTCTTGTTAATATTGGTAGCAGTGTACTTAAAGAAGGAATTTCATATGTAGTTTTGTCACGAATTGAAACATTGTCCGGTTTATTTCTGATTGATTTTGATGAGAAGAAAGTAAGTGCTACAAATGCTGTGTAAGGTAGTATAATTGGATAAGAGGTAAACGCGCTCTTTTAGACTAGCTTCCTGTGTTTGAAAGAACAATATTGTGTTGAAAGCGGGAAATATAAAAGCAATTTATCAGATTTGAACGAAAGATAAAGGAAAAAAAAGCAGCAAGGACCTAAGAAAAGAAAACTACAACACAATGAGGAAATGGAAGACTATCACTTTGATAATAAATCTGGAGTGAATTATTATGCAAATGTAGTGTTAAATGGCCTGTACTATTTGCCTCATTTTACAAATTCTATTAAAGAAAAAGTAGATAAAAAAATGTCTTCACAATATGTAGATTACTGGAAAAATTAAGAAGTGAGAATACTATTATACATTCTGCTTCTGGATTTAGAAAACCTACAGATGAGTGTACTGGATCAGAAGTGTGTCCTCATAATCCTTAGCAGGATGATAAAGAATTTTTAAGGGAATACTAGGTCTATTAGAGGAAGGATATTTGAGTATCAATGAATTATTTGGATTAAATTATAAAAGGAATCATAAATGTGAACTGTGAAATCACATCTACCAGTGAAATCACTTCAGTAGGATTCCTCTATTTGACGTTACCAGATTGTAAAGCTGTGGACTTTGAAAATGTAACGAAAAAATGTTCATCAAGATATGACCTGTCCAAACTGCAGATCAGAAGTTAGGTCTACGTTGTTTCTAGAAAGATATGAAAAATATGTCATAGTCATGCTACAACGATGCAAAGTGGATTGTACTAAATTTGGAACTGAAATTATAAACTTTAAAGCAGCAAAATTTCCATCTCAAAAAGAAATTTCACAACTATAGCAATCATATTTCATGAAGTAGTTAATATAATCTATGGACACTACGCAGTATATTTAAACGTCAAACAGGATGGACAGAGTGCAATGACAGACAAGTGACATTCAAACCAAGAATACCTAAAGAGTTATCAAACTCATATCTGCTATTTCTAAAACCGAAGTGTTAGGCATAATTTAGGATAACACAATATGGAATTGTGTTCACATGTATATGGATGACATGTGTCTGGAACATTATTCAGTCTATTAGTGGTTTTGTCTACAGCAAGCTGTTAGACATTAAAGAGTGTTTTTAACTGTGGGAAAGGATTTTATAAAACATTACATGGCTACATTCTGTTCATACAAGTAAAAACTAAATGGAGGTAATGTCATACCATTCTAAAAAGTTCCTTCGCCACTTAAAAAAGTATTCCTTTTGTTTCTGCTACAGCAATTTCTACATACTACTGTGTATTATGTTTTTTGCACATGGACAAAAAGCCTTTTTGACATTATTTGGCCTAACGGGGATAATGTTTGCAAAAGAATATCTAAAAAGGAAAGTAATTTGGAACTGTGATAGGTGTGTGCTGAAAACATATTTATTTTCAGAAAGACACACATTCACTGGATGGTGTCATCAGTGATGTCATGAGTGATGTCACTGACCATGTCATGAGTGATGTAATATGTGACGTCATCAGCAGTGCATTGCAGGCGCGCAAGTTATAGTGAATCAAACTAACTATAACGTGGGAATTTCAATGGTTTTATGTCAGTAAAATTTCCAGCTAACTATAACTGGTGTCAAACCTATGGTTTTTTCAGTGAATTTATTAGGTTTTTTAAATGCTAATTCCTAACTATAACTAGTGTGAAAGCTATGTTTTTTTCAGTGAATTTCATAGGTTTTTTAAATGCTAATTCCTAATATATAAGGCCTGAAACCTATGTTTTTTTCAGTGAATTTCAAAGGTTTTTTTAATGCTAATTCCTAACTATATAAGACCTGAAAACCCACCAGGAATCTCCAGTATGCGCCAGGGGACTGCAATGCAGAGAGGTGTAATGAAGCCACGCCCCTTTTTACACCTCTCTGCAATGCAGCCCCCGTGCATGTTTGAAGAGGGGGAACGAATTCCCCTTGCATAATAGGGGTCCCTGGGGGCCAACTAGCCCACCTGGAACCTCCAGTATGCGCCAGGGAGCTGCATTGCACAGAGGTGTAATGAGGCTATGCCCCTTTTTACACCTCTCTGCAACGCAGGCCACTGGCGCGTTTGCAGAGGGGGGACTAATTCCCCTTACATACTGGGGGTCCCTGGGTCATATCTGCCCAGACACCAATATTCCGAACGATTGAAAATGACTTTTCCTGAGAAACATTTGGATTTGGATTATCATGTTCTATACTTTGAAATTTTTGAAAGACTGACTTTGAGGATGCTATAAATTACTCAAGTCTGCCAGAATTGTGTGGGTAAAATTGATACCTAGTCACTTTGAATAACAACAGGATGCCGACATAACTTGAAGGAAATAAGAAAGCCCTGAAGAAGTTCTGTTGTACAGAAAAAAATGTTTCGGCTGGCTGTGGTACATGAACTTAAGGAAAATAAAAGCATTTGAATATACACCAAGATTCAGCGCTTCAATAAGGACTCTAAGTGATATGATTTGATTGGACTGATTGTGCAAGTGGTGCTGTGCCAAACTTTGGAATATTCTCCACTACTCTCTACTACTTACTCTCTCCTACTCCACTACTCTCAAATACTCACTCTCTACTACTCATTCTCTACTACTCTACTACTCTTTACTACTCTCTCTCTACTACTCACTCCCTACTACTCACTCTCTACTACTCTCTCTCTACTACTCACTCTTTACTACTCACTCTCTACTACTCTCTACTACTCACTCTCTACTTCTCACTCCCTACTACTCTCTACTACTCACTCTCTACTACTCTCATCCACTACTCACTCTCTACTACTCACTCTACTACTCACTCTCTACTACTCTCTACTACTCACTCTCTACTACTCTCACTCTACTAGTCTCTACTACTCACTCTACTACTCACTCTCTACTACTATCTACTATTCTCTCTCTCTGCAACTCACTCTCACTCTCTACTACTCTCTACTACTCACTCTCTACTACTCTCTACTACTCACTCTACTACTTACTACTACTTACTCTCTACTAGTGGAGAAGTGTGGCTCACTGGTTAGAGGACGTGGGTCGAAGTAGCCTTGTGCACAGCGTAATCACTCAAGGGAGTGTAAATCAAAAAGTTCTACAATAATGTTCAATTCATCAAACTGTACAAGAAAAATAACTGTCCATTTTATGCAATTGAAGAAAATGACGAGATGAAACCATTGGTTGTGTTTTTTTTTAAGAGTTGTATTGAAGAAAAGGAAATGTCTATATCCAAAGACAATGTTGAAAATCACAGAATCCAGGACATGATATGATAATCTTCAAAACGATGAGTTAACAAATCCCAATGCATTTCGGGCTTGCAAAAAAGCCCTTCATCAGGGGATCTAGAAAAATAACAATAAACCAGATTTAAACCTCAAAAATGTTTGTAAAGCTACAGGCTCATAACCACTCAAACAAGGGTGCGAGGATAATCATGCGAAATAGGTGATGGAATGGACTCAGAGAGAGGCGAACGGTGAAACCAGAGTGCAAAAATAGAACCAAAGTACCATAGCTAAACATGTGTGGAACAACTGACAGCGTATATGCCATAGATTAGACCATCACTGATAGGGAGGACGAAACGGGAATACTAAACAAATGCGTGATATCTGATAGCGTGATTGAAACAAAAGTGCACAGGGATCCGATAAAGCGTGTGAACCAACCCAAGTGAAGGCATATAGACGCGTGCAAGTGGGTGTGACTGAAAGAAAATGAATATACAAAACAGAACATGCTGACGAAAGCTTACAAAGTAAGTCGAGTGCCCAGGGTTGAACAAAGTAGGATTGTCACGTAACGCTAAAAAATAAGTAAGAGAAAGACGCTTAGTACCCCAATGCATCAAACTAGTGTCTATATGGAAAGTAAAACGTGCGTGTTTCTTACCGAAAATAACTGCGGAAGTGCAGTGTGTCAATACCCGGTGCGGTGAGGAAAGTGAATGTCGGCGTCTAGTGGGCGCCCGTAATATACGTAAGTAAAGGACTCAAAGCCTCGAAATAGAGAAAGGACCCGTGTGTAAGTGCTCGTAATCGGCCATCTTAGAGTGTGAAGGAAAATAGGAGGAGCAACCAAAATTCAACGAGTCGCCTAACTTTCAACTATAGCTCTACGAGGATTGACGTCTTTAGATTTGTAAGAAAGCTCAAATTGAAGAAACACTTCTCTTTGAAAAACGCAAAAGATAAAGACGAAGAGCCACAACATGAAATGAATAATCATGTGGAGAGTTTAGGCATCAGTGCGGCGGATATTCCAATCTATCTAGACCTACATGATTTGAATACTGGCGAGGCAGCAAGTGATGAGATTGACTGTGATATTTCAACTCAAACTAGATTTAATAACATCAGTCTGCTACAAAAAGGTGCTGGGATCAGCCCCTTCAAGAAAAAATCCAAATACATCCCCATGATGCCCAGGGATGCGTTGGACACGTTCCACGACTGTGTGGTTGAGGACATTAAAAAATTGAATAAACAAGTACAGTCTAAAAAATTCAAACAAAGAAAACATGTTGAACAAAGGAAAAAAGACTATGCCAGGTTGATGAAAAAACTAAGCGAAAACAATGAAATCATCATCAAGAAATCAGATAAAGGGGGCAACCTAGTAATCTGGCCCCGAGAAGATTACATCAAAGAGGCAAAACGCCAACTAGATAACAGTGATTGTTATGAGCCATCTAACACCAAAAAATATAAGGTGGCTACAGATTCCCTTAAGAAACTGCTAATGGGACTACGCAGTGATGGCCTCATTTCTAATGATGAGTTCAAGTTTATACACAATGAGAACCCAATTGTACCTGTATTATATTTAATACCAAAAGTGCATAAAGGTGTTTCTCCTATTCCTGGCAGGCCTATCATTTCCGCTATAGGAAGTGCAGCGGAACAGGTGGGCCAATATGTTGACTTTTTTCTGCAGAATCATGTAAAAACACTGCCTAGTTACATCAAAGATACGGGTGATTTTCTGAGTAAAATCAAGAATATTCAATGGTCAGATGGGATGTACTTAATTTCATTAGACATTGAATCATTGTACACCAGTATAGATCACCAGGCAGGACTATCGGCTGAAAAATTCTTTTTGGACCAAAGACCGTGCGAATTCTATCAGCACAACAAGGCCCTAGTTAGTATGATGAGTTGGTGTCTCAATAACAACTTCTTTCTATTTGGAAAGGAGCTGTTCAAACAACTAAGGGGTGTGGCTATGGGCGCTTGCTTCTCCCCCAGCTATGCGTGCTTGCACGTTGGCTGGTGGGAGGAGCAGGTGCTCAAAAGGGACCATTCTTCCATTTTTGAAGAAAACATCGTACACTACTACAGGTTTATCAATGATATTTTCATCGTGTGGCGTGGTAGTAAAGATAAGGCATTGGAATTCATTGAAACCATCAACGTTAATAACTTGAATCTCCACTTTACCCACCACATAGACAATTCCAGCTTGGAATTTCTGGATGTCAAACTGTATGTAGCTAATCGGAGAATAGAAAGTACCCTGTTCAGAAAATCCACCGCTGGCAATGTCACACTCCATGCCTCCAGTGCCCATCCTAGGCATCTGATTGCAAACATCCCCTATGGGGAATTGCTACGCCTAAAACGGATATGCAGCACGGATACTGAATTTAACATCTGTGCTGCAGAATCCATGCGTCGCATGCGAGCTAGAGGCTATTCAGATAAAATCTTGACATCAGCTCTAAGTAAAACATCTTCCAGATCTAGAGCCAGCTTACTTCCAGCTCTTATAGCGGAGGAGCCTGTCCCGGAAGTTCTACCTGATTCTCCAGCTAATCCCGGGACAATTGATAAGGTCCAATGTCCTAGACTAATCACAGCTTACAGTGAGAACGAACGTAAAATCAGATCCATCATCAATAAAAACTGGGGAATAAAACTCACTGACCCCGTTCTGAGGATGAGTCTGCCATCTAGCCCCACTATAACATTCAGCAGAGCTAGAAACATGGGAGCTGTGTTAGATCCTACCAGCCCTGAAATAAGAACTAAACCCAATTGGTTAAAACCCAAAGATGGTTTCTATAAATGCTCATCTTGTCGGGCGTGCAAGTTCGGGGTGAACACAACAGAATACTGCACTCCATTAAGTCCCACACCACACAAGATAATGGGAAACTATAACTGTAAAACAGAATTTGCAGTATACGTTCTCACTTGTACCTGTGGGCTCAATTATATCGGAAGCAAAAAGCTACAGGTACATGAGAGAATCCTTCAACATCTACGTGCCATCTTACATAGTGATCCCAATTACCCAGTGGCGCGCCACTTCAAACAAGTTCATGGTAACAATTTATCTTGTTTAAAATATTATGTGGTATCTGCTGTACCTAAACTACGCAGAGGAGGGAATAGAGAGGCTTTGCTTAGGAGATTAGAGACCAAATTTATCCTTAACTTCGATAGCAAATGCCCAAATGGTCTGAATAACACCAAAGACATGTACACGTGCTTGTAAATAGGTATTCTGTGTGTTGCCCAGAGCAGTGTGTTTGATATCGTACAGATTCCCTTGAGTTTGTTTTCTGGTCTGATTCTAGATATTGTATTTTTTTGAGTGTGTTGGTATTGGTAAATTCCGTGGTCAAGATAAGAATGTTCAGTGATCCGGGACAAACTTTTTATAACGGTGATTAATAGTGGGTCTCACTTATTTACACTTCGGCAGAGATATTGCAATATAGGGAAGGCATGTTGTGGCTGTATATTTAAAAAAAGTGTTAAACTTGGAACGTGTTCTAAGGTTACAGTGTGACTTTCAAACACAAGCTGGTGCCACCCCTTAACATATTTCACTCTGTGTTATTCAGTGTCATATCTCAGCCGGAGTTGGGTTGCAAAATGCATTTTTATTTTGTAACCTTTTTATATTCATTACTTACACTTAACAAATTTGCACATTATATATTTGTAGAATAATTGTTATGATTAGCTCTGCTATGCACTTTATCTTCTTTGCACATTCCTTCCAAACTAAAATCACAGGTCTGTTAGTGATTACATGCATTTATGCAGCTATAATGAATTTTTGCACTTTTTATATGTGTATTTGGATTTATCCAGGAATTTTTAGATTGCCAAAATGAAGTCTTTTTTTTTTTTTTTGGAATAAGATTGTAATTTCAAAATGTATTATCTTTGTTAACATCAGCCGATAACATTATAATTTTCCGTTACGATGGGAAATGCGGTGGGTGTTTTTGCAAATATGAATTTTGGCACTAATGAGTATTTAAATGACATTGATTGTATTCGAATCATGTAGTCTGTTTACTATGTTCTTCATTAACTTTTGGAACATGTGACTTTGGTGGGAAGGGCATATCACTTAAAATGGCGAAAATCATTCACAGCCTTTATGTGAACAAGGGCGCCAAAGCCCGAAACGCGTCATCTGTTGACTGCTGCTAGGTTGTAAATAAACATCTTGCCTGAGAAAAGAAGTGGTTCGTTTCTCTTTCTTCGCCGCCGAGGCTTTGGTGGAAGTGGAAGGAGTGTTTTCTTTGCGATATATATATATATATATATATATATATATATATATATATATATATATATATATATATATATATATATATATATATATATATGTATTACCTACTGGCGGTCGCCAGTAGGTATATATAGTTAGGATTTTTTCTCTATGGGACTTTTGAAAATTCTATGTCTAATAACTTTGGCGTCTGTGGACGGAATCGGCTGAAATTTTCAGGAAAATGGCACATTTTGTTTCTGAGCAGCCCCTGAAAGTTTTCGGGGGTTTCGTCAAGGGGGGCCGAGAAAAAAGGGGGGTCCCAAAACGCGTTTTTAACATTGAGTTTTCCATAGGGCGTTTGGCCTCACTTTTAGCTCGAACGGCTGAATGGATTTGCACGAAACTTGGCAAAATTGTAGGGACTGTTAGCCCGATGTGCCTTTGCTGGGTCTCAATATATGTGCTCCAGTGGATTTTGAGAAATTAACGTTTTAAAAAACAGATATATCTGTGACAGCGTCCTGGATAGCGCTCCGGTTCGCGAACTTTTCGCGTAACGGAACTTTGCGAAGCGAAGCTGATTGGCTCTCCGGTGTCTGTCAACATTCTAAACAGTCCGGAGCGGCCGCCATCTTGTCTCTCGGTAGGATCGAGAGACAAGAAGAGGAGAAAAACGAAGGGGGAATTTAATGAAAGGGGGCACGGTAGACCCTTCTTGACCCCCTAGGAATGATGTTGGGGTTATTAAAGGGTCCCATGGGGCAAATAAAAAAAATTTGATTTTTTGCGGTAGAAGCTCTTTCCGGTTCGCGAACCGGGTAGCGAACCGGGACGCGAAACGGGAATTCGCCATTTTGTGTTTCGTTTTAATTAAATTACAAGATGGAGGAAAAACAATGTGAGAAATGGATATAAGGGGGTACGGGAGACGTACCCTGACCCCCTATGTTTGCTGAGGGTGGCTGAGGATGCTCATATATGTTGATACTTGTCTTCCTGCGGCTGCTCGTGAGCGTTTTTTTTTTTTTTTGCTGCGTGACGTCTGTTAACGTTCGATTCGAAGGAAATCAGGAAGTGTTGACCGCCATTTTGACACTGCGAGTAAATATATTGTTAAAAATAATTGTTATAAATTAATCCGTATTGATAAACATTGTCTGCGCCATCTTGCTTTTTTTCCAATGCCACACTTTTGTCGTGCACGGCAGCCATTTTAGATGCCTTGACCAGACCCACTCTCTGCACGCCGCCGATCGTGACGTCTGTTAACGTTCGATTCGAAGGAAATCAGGAAGTGTTGACCGCCATTTTGACACTGCGAGTAAATATATTGTTAAAAATAATTGTTATAAATTAATCCGTATTGATAAACATTGTCTGCGCCATCTTGCTTTTTTTCCAATGCCACACTTTTGTCGTGCACGGCAGCCATTTTAGATGCCTTGACCAGACCCACGCTCTGCACGCCGCCGATCCTCAGCATGGCTCCCCACCCTCGCAAGCATCTCCCCCACGCACTGGTCACCCCCGCTCTCTCTCTTATGCATGGGCCATAAACCTCCCCCCATCTGCGCTGCTCTTCCCTGAGAATCACACCCAGTGCCCGCCCGACACCTCCCTTTCACCCTATTTACTACCGCACCCTCTGACACTCCTCTTCCTTTGTGTCTGATTGTCCAGGCCGGTCCCAGGCTATCACCTAGCCCTGCGGATGTAGTTTATGGCCTCAACTGTAAAGAATCACCCCTTTTCAAAGGAGTTACAGTAGATCAAGGCCCCCACCCCATGAGATCCGTCACACCACACGCGTTCCTACTATCTGATAACGATCCTGTATTGTGATTGGGGAGGGGATTCTCACTGTGAGGGTGTGTGGGACCGAGTCTGAAGCGGAAGATTCCAGGGATGCCTTTTTGTACATCAAAGTCTTCACAATTATGTGTCACATTAAAAATATATAGCACTTCAACAAAGTAGTAGGATTATAACACTTTAATAACTTATAAATATATACAACGCACCAAAAACAGTAAACACGTTAAAAAATTTTTTTTTAAACAAAGCAACAATGGTCAGGAGCGGTCTGTTGTGCGAATAGTCCGAAGGCAGCACAACACGCTGAGATCTGGACGGCACCCGGGTGATGTCCTTTACTTGCCGCACTTGTCTTGGCATCCTACAATGCTGCGTCGAAAAACGGCGTGGGGCGCCCCCGGGGGGGGGGGGGGGGGGAGGCGGCGTGAACGGGACTCCCCAGGTGGAGGCTTGTCAGCTGTAGTGGGGTGCCCCTTTACCGTTTCAGTTGCCATTCAGCGGTTTTCCGCCCGCTTTTGCTGCACTGTGCCTCATCCACCATTCAGCTGTTTACCGCCCGCTCTTGCGGCTACAGCGTCTCGTCCACCATCCAGTTGAGTTGCGCTCGCTCTTGCGGCTACAGCGTCTCGCCCACCATCCAGTTGATTTGCGCCCACTCTTGCGGTGCAGCGATAGGCGGCTGCCACAGGACTCTTAAAATGGCGGCCGGCTCTTCGGATTTGGGCCTGGTCCACTAAAATGTCCCTGGGACACATTTGAACTCGGACATTTGCCTGCTAGGGCTTGGGCCCCATTCTCGAAAGCGTCCCCTCAGCCTTGAAGATTCTACAAAAGTCATCGGGGCCCCCGACTTCCGCAGGCTTCCGGTGGGGAGCGGATGCCATGATTGCTTGCGGAATGGCCACGACGGAGCTACGAGATGGTGGTGCTCTCATGCTGACGCCAGCTTTAGTCTGAAACATCCAGAAACACTGTAGACTATCAATTCGATGACTTCCGGTGGAGCCCCAACGTGACCCGGTAGGGAAGAACTTGCCCTCCCCTTTTTTGACTGATGGTTCTTGTTGCCTGTCCCCTCTGTTGTCATGTAACGGAACCTTTTTGGATTGCCGAGTGAGAAAAAAAAAGGTGGGGCTTTCATCGTTTGGGAAAAAAAAATGTTTCAATCCAATGAAAAGTGTTATTTATAGGTCATATGATCGAGCATTTCATCATTAGGAAACCAAAAGCAAAATGAACCAATGAAAAGTTTTATAAACATGTCACATGACCTGTTATGCGGCTTTGGACTATAAAAAGCCTACAAAATCCGTTGGCCTATGAGGCGGAGTAAGTAGCGGACCGATGTGCGAATAGGCCGAAGGCAGCACAACGCGTCGAGATCCGGATGGCACCGAGGTGGTGTCCAGCAAGTTGCCGCACTGGTGTGGCTATCCTACAATGCTGCGCCGAAAGATGGCGTGGGGTGCCCGGGGGGGGAAGGCGGCGCAAACGGCCCTCTCCCACCTCCCCAGGTGGAGGCACCTCATCTGCAGTGGGGCGCCCCTTACCGTTTCACTCGCCGTTCAGCAGAGTTGCGCCCGCTCTTGCGGCACAGTGCCTCACCCTCCATCCAGCTGAGTTTCGCCCGCTCTTGCGGTACAGTGACTCACCCGCCATCCAGCTGAATTTCGCCCACTCTTGCGGTACAGTGACTCGAACGCGCCGAGATCCGGATGGCACCGAGGTGGTGTCCAGCAAGTTTCACTGGTGTGTCCATCCTACAATGCTGCGCCGAAAGACGGCGTGGGGTGCCCGGGGGGGGGGAGGCGGCACAAACGGGCCTCTCCCGCCTCCCCAGGTGGAGGCACCACATCTGCAGTGGGGCGCCCCTTAGCGTTTCACTCGCCTTCCAGCTGAGTTCCGCCCGCTCTTGCGGCACAGTGCCTCACCCCCCATCCAGCTGAGTTCCGCCCGCTCTTGCGGTACAGTGACTCACCCGCCATCTAGCTGAATTACGGTTACTTTTGTGGTGCAGTGATAGCCGGCTGCAACAGGACTCTCAAAATGTTGGCCAGCTCTTTGGATTTGGGCCTAGTCCACTAAAATGGCCCTGGGACACCTTGGAACTCGGACGCTTGCCTGCTAGGGCATGGGCCCCATTCACGAAAGCGTCCCCTCTTTTGACTGATTGTTCTTGTTGCCTATTTCTTCTGTTGTCATTTAACGGAACCTTTTTGGACTGCCGAAAGGTGTTCTGGTCCGACCGCTGGTTGGTGGAGACATTTTGACTATATCCTGGACCTGCCGGCCTCGCACAAAATGGCGCCGGTATAAATGGGACTTGTAACTCCTTGTTGTGTACTGGTTGCCCAACCTTGATATCACGAGATACGTATGCAGTTTTGAAGCACATGGCGGGCGGGGACGAGGCTTGATTGAACATTTTGACATCCCTATTGATATTAAGTTCTGATGTGTTATTGATTACTGTACTATTGAAAGTTCAAACTAACGTCACCCACGATACTTGCCCACAAATGTATATCTAGATAATTTTATTGTAACTGGCCCTGTCGTACTTTAATTATAAAATGTACGTCCACCGATTCCGCAACTGTTAGACACCTTAGTTCTTGCAACCTAATGGCCCGCCCGTTACGTTCTTCTACAGTGTAAATGTCCCCTCATCATATACGATTCCAGTTTGCTCCGTGGCTGGCCCACGTGGTTATAGGCCCGTATTTGTATACTGACATTTTCACAATAAAGGTTTTTAAAACAAAACATAGTAGTAGTACCTTTTTTGGTATAGTTTTGAATAATAGCCACTGTTTTCGAATGAGTAAAAGGCAAGTGAAATAAAGCAGCCCGATTATATGACGGTTAAAAGGTATAATACGCAGTAACGCAGTAAAGATAAATGGTCAAGGGCTGTTGTGTTTTCCACTCCTGCAACATAAAGTGATCGATAAGAATCCGATATTCATGCCTATCAGCGACTAAGACAGCAGGCCGAGCCTCTTTTGCTCAACGGCTCCCTCATGGGACGAAGAAACGCCCTTTTTCTCGAAATAGGAATATTTTACTTGCAGGACAGTTGTAAATTTCCCAGGAAAATACATTAGCCTGGAACATTGTTAGTGATAAACTGTAAATGCATCTGGGTCCTTTGGTTTACAAGTCAGAGCGAGAAAAAAAAAGGTGGGGCTTTCATCATTTGGGCAAAAGAAATGTTCGAAAGCAATGAAAAGTGTTATTTTTAGGTCATATGGCCAATCCTTTCATCATTAGAATAACAAAAGTAAAATGAACCAATGAAAAGTTTTATTAACAAGTCACATGACCTGTTATGCTTACGTTACGCACTGCGCGCCGCGCTCTGGATCGTTTCCGGGAAGCTGCGCCTCGCGCACCGGAGCACTTCCGGGTGCGCTAACGCGGCGCGTCATATGACGCATTACGCGACAACGCAGGTCCAGAATATAGTCAAAATGTCTCCACCAACCAGCGGTCGGAACACAACCCCTTGCAGCAGTCCAAAAAGTTCTGTTAAATGACAAGAGAAGGGACAGGCAACAAGAACCATCAGTCAAAGAGGGGAGGGCAAGTTCTTCTCTACCGGGTCACGTTGGGGCTCCACCGGAACTGATCGAATTGGTAGTCTACAGTGTTTCTGGATGTTTCAGACTGAAGCTGGCATCAGCATGAGAGCACCACCATCTCGTGGCTACGTCGTGGCCATTCCGCGAGCAATCATGGCAGTCGCTCCCCACCGGAAGTCTACGGGAGTCGGGGGTCTCGGTGACTGTTGTAGAATCTTCAAGGCTGAGGGGACTCTTTTGGGAATGGGGCCCATGCCCTAGCAGTCAAGCGTCTGAGTTCCACGGTTGCCCAGAGCCATCTTTGCAGGCCAGGCCCAAGTCTGTGGAGCCGACCGCCATTTCGTGAGCTGCGTAGCAGCCGCCTGTCACTGTACCGCAAGATTGGGTGCAATTCCATTGGATGGCGGGTGAGACGTTGTAATAGCAAGAGCAGGCGCAATTCAGCTGGCCGAGCGAGGCACTGTGTCGGAAGAGCGGGCGCAAGTCAGCTGGTCGAGTGAAGCGCTGGGGTGTAGCTGAGAAACCTCCACCTGGGGAGGTGGGGGAGGCTCGTTCGCGCCGCCTCTCCCTTCTACTGCACCCCACGCCGTCTCCTGGCGCAGGTATATGTGATGGTCGGACCAGGGCACCGCAGGACGTGTCTTCAGGTCAAACGGATTGTGGGACAAGGTGTGGAGCAGGCGCAATTATCTCGGGGGCCTCCGTCAAGCGGTTCAGGGAGGCACCGCATCACATTGTTTTCCAATGCAGTCAGGCCCACAAACAGCCCCCACTTACTTTGAGAATAGTGAAGCTGCAGCAGGTGCAAATAAGCTTCAGACGGTGTTACAAGCGCTGCTCCGAACCCTCAACTATGGCACCCAACATCCAGGACTTATGCCATTTGTGCAAGGCAGTGACATCGAAGCATCTCAGGGACCAAGCAACATACCATATCCAGAGTCCTTCCCACAACCTCTGCCTTCCTTCTTACCTAGTTATTGTTCTTTCACGCCCACTCTAGGCTTTTAGTCTGTGGATGGAAAACCATGAACCTACACTCACCTATGAAAATCTTACTATTGATGGTTTATTTTGAGCCCCAAATACAAAGGCTTGTTTGGATCGATGTTGCAGCAGGCTGCCATGTAAATACTTATTTAATAAAATGTTTTACCCTGTTAATTTGCTGGTGTGTTGTATATATTTATATTATTTGCATAGTGTTTGTTGTTATTTTGGGTGGGGTGGGCGGCGGAGCCGAGCTGTCTTGCAGCCATCATGGTGTCGAGCTCAGTTCCTCTCACTAGTTTCGTATTTGTCATGAGGGGTTGTTCATAATGTTTCTATTTTAGCGAGGTCAAAAAGAGATCTCATTAGTGGCCTACTAATTTTGCTTGATTCCTTTCGTTTTTTTAACGATGTTTCACTATCTGCAAAGACTAAACAGAGTATTGCGACTCTGTGCTTGTTTGTAAATAGAGAATGAACCAAAGAGAACCAATTCCAAAACAATAAATGCTTGGATAACAATCAATCAAATGGAGAGGGAAGCAGGCACGACGGATTACAACGGGGGCAAAGGCCTGTGTTACCTACTCTTCACTATCTGCAAAGAGAGAATACTCCTAAAAGAAAAGAGGAGGGGGGGGGGGCAGCGTTAAAAGCACATCAGCGTGCATAAATACGAAAATGTTTTTACCTACCACGTACTTGACATTTTACAGGTTTTGATATTTGCTATTAAAAAACCATTGAAATTCACTGAAAAAACCATAGGTTATAGACCATATATAGTTAGGGATTAGCATTTACAAAACCTTGAAAATTCACTGAAAAAACCATAGGTTATAGACCATATATAGTTAGGGATTAGCATTTACAAAACCTTAAATTACTCGCACAAAACCATTGAAATTCACATATATAGTTAGTTGCACTAACTATGTATCGCGCACCCGCAATCCACTGCTGATGATGTCACATATTACATCATTCATGACATGGTCAGTGACATCACTGATGACATCACTGATGACATCTCAAATGACATCACTGATGACATCACTGATGACAACATCCAGTGACTGTATGTTTCTGTAAAGTTAAAATATGTCTTACATATTGAAGAATGAGTGGATGTATAAGTGTCTGGATGAAGGATTTAGTAGGTGCATGACTGACTGATGAGTGAGTGATTAAATGTGTCTCACTGAGTGCATGGGTTAGTGACTAAACTGCCTTAATTTTCTGCATCATTATGTCTGTTGTTCTGTAAACTGCTGCATGTGTTGATCAGTAGCTATATGAGTAAGTATATGGGTTATTGATTGGTTGCCCAAGTATTTGTATGGGAGACTGAGTGTTTGTGTGGGTGGCTGGGAGGTGTATGACTCTGTGCATAGATTGTGTGAGCAGTTGATTCACTAGATGTATGGGTTCAGAAGTGCATGTGGAAACAGCTGTATGGGCGGTTGACTGTGTGCATGAGTGTATTGGTGAGTGAATGGATATCTCAGTGCTCCATGTCAAAGTAAGTACATATGTAAAACACAGTACATGTGAGAGTTGACATATATAAATAACTGTGCATAAGATCCAGTGAATGTGTGAGTGGCTGTATGGATCCTTGTGAACTTGTATCAGGGATTGTATAAGAGAGTAAATATGTGTTAGTATATGTTTGAATAAGTAAGGTGTGTATAACTGTATAGTTGAGGAAATGGAGGTGTGATTGATTCTTTGCATGACTGACTAGGTGTGTGAGTAACTCCATGGATGAGTGACAGTCTGTGAGTGTCTGTTTACACTGAGTGTATCTAAGGTTATATTAGAGTCTGAAGAGGTTCATCGTATTATCACATGAATGATGTCATCAGTGATGTGGTCAGTAATGTCAAATGAGATGTCATCAGTGATGTCATCAGTGATGTCATTTGAGATGTCATCAGTGATGTCATCGGTGATGTCATTTGAGATGTCATCAGTGATGTCATCAGTGATGTCATTGAGATGTCATCAGTGATGTCACTGACCATGTCATGAATGATGTAATATGGGATATGATCAGCAGTGGATTGCGGGTGCGCGATATATAGTTAGTGCAACTAACTATATATGCGAATTTCAATGGTTTTGTGTGAGTGAAATAAAGTTTTGTAAATGCTAATTCCTAACTATATATAGTCTATAACCTATGGTTTTTTCAGTGAATTTTCAAGGTTTTGTAAATGCTAATTCCTAACTATATATGGTCTATAACCTATGGTTTTTTCAGTGAATATATATATATACATACATATATAAACATATATAATCTGTATATCTATATAAATACACATATAAATGCATGCATACATATACATATATGCATACAGATGCATGTTATTTACATTAAAGTTTAAAAAACACTAATAAAAGCAAAGCTAGAAAGCCACCTCATTACAAACAGAATGGGCCCGATTCACAGAATGAACTTACTACTTTTGGCATTCACAGAATGCACTTACTACTTTTGGTATTCACAGAATGAACTTACTCATTTCGGTATTCACAGAAGTTAGGACTACTAACTTTAGGACTCTTAAATGCCTTCTGTGAATACCGAAAGTCTTAAAATTAGGATTTTTCTCAATTTAGTAGTAGTAAAGTTAGGACTACTAACTTTAAGACGCCTAAATGCCTTCTGTGAATACCGAAAGTCTTAAAATTACGATTTTTCTCAATTTAGTAGTAGTAAAGTTATGACTACTAACTTTAGGACGCCTAAATGCCTTCTGTGAATACCGAAAGTCTTAAAATTAGGATTTTTCTCAATTTAGTAGTAGTAAAGTTAGCACTACAAACTTTAGGATGCCTAAATGCCTTCTTTGAATACCGAAAGTCTTAAAATTACGATTTTTCTCAATTTAGTAGTAGTAAAGTTAGTAGTCCTAACTTTACTACTACTAAATTGAGAAAAATCCTAATTTTAAGACTTTGAGTATTCACAGAAGGCATTTAGGCGTCTTAAAGTTAGTAGTCCTAACTTTACTACTACTAAATTGTGAAAAATCCTAATTTTAAGACTTTCGGTATTCACAGAAGGCATTTAGGAGTCATAAAGTTAGTAGTCCTAACTTCTGTGAATACCGAAATGAGTAAGTTCATTCTGAGAATACCAAAAGTAGTAAGTGCATTCTGTGAATGCCAAAAGTAGTAAGTTCATTCTGTGAATCGGGCCCAAAGGCTTTAACTTAAACGAGGGTGAGATCTATTGCATTTTCAATGCTTGTTTACTTTGGTTCCATCAAGAAGGCATTCAGATGTGTCACACATTTGCCATAAATTCTGAATGTTAGCACTCTAGTTGCTCATTAGATCACTGTAGTAAAGCTACTGCTCACCAGGGAAGTCTGCTGCTGGTATTCAAAGTGCATGTTTCAGTCTGCATGTCAGAATTTTTTTAATGAAATAGAAGAGGATTTGAGAAGTCACTCAAAATGATCCCTAATTTTTCTTTCTGAAGCACTAATCATACTTTCTATGGCAAAATGAACCCCCTCATTTTGTTCCTTTTTAAATTAAATGTTTTCAGACTTACCACTTCATTCCAATCAAGATGGCTTCTGGTGTGCAATACTTTTGTCATAAGTAAGACTATTAGCGCTCTAGTTGTTCTTTGGAACACTCTGGGACATTCTGTCATTGGGCTATACTTGGGCTACATCTGGGTGATATTTGGCCTACATTTAGGCTCTTTTGTCTCTGGTGGCCATCTTGGGAGACTGTTTGTCAGAATGTTTTAATGAAATTGAAGAGGATTTGAGAAGTCACTCAAAATGTGCCCTAAAATTTCTTTGTGCATCACAGATCATACTTTCTATGGCAAAATATCCCCCCTCATTTTGTTCCTTTTTAAATTAAATGTTTTAAGAGTTACCACTTTATTCCAATCAAGATGGCTTCAGGTGTGCCATACCTTTGTAATAAGTAGGACTGTTAGCGCTCTAGTTGTTCTTTATAACACTCTAGGAGCCTGCAGTAGAACACAAAGGAATCAACTGACAGTCTCTGTCCTTGTTGGATGTACATGTTTTACTGAGAATGTCAGACTTCATTCTCACATGACTGAGAAAGATAATGTGAATTTACAGAAAAAATGCTTTCAGTTTAGCTTATAGATCCCCTTCCAAACCACTGTGGGAAAATCATGAGATATTAGTTTTCTTTCAAACATGATTCATGGTATCACAGCAGAAGGCTTTTTCACATGGTAAAATCACCTTTGAACACACCACAATTCCTAAAATGAGTATGGTACCATCAACAAATGATTTATAATGTAACTAAAGTCCTAAAACCCTCTATTAACTACAATGATTTTAATGAGGTGCTATCATGTATATTGGTCCCAAGATGGCTGCCAACACTTCTTGGATGAAGTGCTGACAGCCAATCAGATCAGATGTGTGGTTAGGCTCCACCCAGATATATATATTTTTTAACCTAAATTACTCAAAATCGACTGGAGCATATATCTTGAGACATAGCAAAGGCACATCGGGCTACCAGTCCCTACATTTTTGCGAAGTTTTGTGGAAATCCATTCAGCCGTTCGGGCTAAAAGTGAGTCCAACCGCCCTATGGAAATTAACATGGGGAAAACATGTTTTGGGACCCCCCTTTTATCTCTGCCCCCGCTTGACAAATCCCCCCAAACTTTCAGGGAAGGAGCGGAGCGCAGCGAGGCAAATTTAATGAAAATTACAGGCAGATTCCTCAATCGGCACCAAAGTTATTACCAATAGAATGTTGCTGATTTCCTATAGAAAACAATCCTAACTATAACTACCTACTGGCGACCGCCAGTAGGTAATATATATATATTACCTACTGGCGATAGCCAGTAGGTATATATAGTTAGGATTTTTTCTCTATGGAACTTTTGAAAATTCTATGCCTAATAACTTTGGCGTTTGTGGACGGAATTGGCTGACATTTTCAGGAAAATGGCACATTTTGTTTCTGAGCAGCTCCTGGAAATTTGGGGGGGGTTCGTCAAGGGGGGGCCGAGAAAAAAGGGGGGTCCCAAAACGCGTTTTTCCCATGTTAATTTCCATAGGGCGGTTGGCCTCACTTTTAGCCCGAACGGCTGAATGGATTTCCACGAAACTTGGAAAAATTGTAGGGACTGTTAGCCCGATGTGCCTTTGCTAGGTCTCAATATATGTGCTTCAGTGAATTTTGAGAAATTAACGTTTAAAATAAGATATATATCTGTAACAGCGCTCCGGGCAGCGCTCCGGTTCGCGAACTTTTCGCGTATCGGAACTTTGCGAAGCGAAGCTGATTGGCTCTCCGGTGTCTGTAAACATTCTAAACAGTCCGGAGCGGCCGCCATCTTGTCTCTCGGTAGGATCGAGAGACAAGAGGAGGCTAAAACAAAGGGGGAAATGAAGGAAAGAGGGCAAGGTAGACCCCTTCTGACCCCCTAGGATTGATAAGGGGGATATTATAGAGCCACGCCGGGCCCAAAATAAAAAAAAAAAAAATCCGATTTTTTCGCCGTAGAGACGCGTCTTGGTACGCGAACCGGGCAGCTAACCGGGCAGCTAACCGGGAAGCTAACCGGCAGTGTAACGGGAGTCTGAGGAGTAGCTGATTGGCTGTCAACATTGTAAACAGTCCGGAGCGGCCGCCATCTTGTCTCTCGGTAGGATCGAGAGACAAGAGGAGGCCAAAACAAAGGGGGAAATGAAGGAAAGAGGGCAAGGTAGACCCCTTCTGACCCCCTAGGATTGATGAGGGGGATATTATAAAGCCACGCGGGGCAAAAAAAAAAAAAAATCCGATTTTTTTGCCGTAGGGACGCGTCTTGGTACGCGAACCGGGCAGCTAACCGGGCAGCTAACCGGGAAGCTAACCGGCAGTGTAACGGGAGTCTGAGGAGAAGCTGATTGGCTGTTATCATTGTAAACAGTCTGGAGCGGCCGCCATCTTGTCTCTCTGTGGGATCGCGAGACAAGAGGTGGAAAAAAAAAACGGTGTAAATGAATGTTAGGGGTAAGGCAGACCCCTCCTGAACCCCTAGGATTGATGAGGGGGCTATTAAAGGTCCCTGGGGGGTGAAAAAAAAAATTGCGATTTTTCGCGGTAAAGGTGCTTCCTGGTACGTTAACCGGGCACCTAACCGGCAGCGTAACGGGAGTCCGACATATTGTGTTTTTTGAACGTTTGTGATATGTGCACGTGTGGATTTTGTCTAATTAAGGTTAAAAATATATATATATATCTTTAAGCGTGTTCTGGCGCGCTTACGTTTTGGGTTTGGTTTGCGCTGCAGAGACGATACGTCACGGTTATGCGATGCATCATGAGGCGTCTCACGGGCTACGTGATACGTCACTTAATAAAGAATATATTTTACAGCTATAGATATTAGCTTTTAAAAAACCAATGAAATTCACAGAAAAAACCATAGGTTATAGACCATATATAGTTAGGAATTTGCATTTACAAAACCTTGAAAATTCACTGAAAAAACCATAGGTTATAGACCATATATAGTTAGGGATTAGCATTTAAAAAACCTTATTTTATTTGCACAAAACCATTGAAATTCCATATATAGTTAGTTGCACTAACTATATATCACGGACCCGCAATCCACTGCTAATGATGTCACATATTACATCATTCATGACATGGTCAGTGACATCACTGATGACATCACTGATGACATCTCAAATGACATCACTGATGACATCACTGATGACATCTCAAATGACATCACTGATGACATCACTGACATCTCATTTGACATTACTGATTACATCACTGATGATATCATTTATGTGATAATACATCTTCAGACTCTAATATAACCTTAGATACACTCAGTGTAAACAGGCACTCACAGACTGTCACACATCCATGGAGTTACTCACACACCTAGTCAGTCATGCAAAGAATCAATCACACCTCCATTTCCTCAACTATACAGTTATACACACCTTACTTATTCAAACATATACTAACACATATTTACTCTCTTATACAATCCTTGATACAAGTTCACAATGATTCATACAGCCACTCTCACATTCACTGGCTCTTATGTTCAGTTATTTATATATGTCAACTCTCACATGGAGTGTGTTTTACATATGTACTTACTTTGACATGCAGAACTGAGATATCCATTCACTCACCAATATACTCATGCACACAGTCAACTGTCCATACAGCTGTTTCTAAATGCACTTTTGAACCCATACACCTAGGGAATCAACTGCTCACACATCTATGCACAGAGTTATACACCTCCCAGCCACCCACACACATACTCAGTCTCCCATACAAATACTTGGGCAACCATTCAATAACCCATATAGTTACTGATATAGCTACTGATTTAAACATGCAGCAGTTTACAGAAGAACATAAATAATGATTGCCAAATTAAGACACTTTAATCACTAACCCATGCACTCAGTGAGACATATTTAATCATTCTCTCATACAGTCAGTCATGCACCTACTAAATCCTTCATCCAGACACTTATACATCCACTCATTCTTCAATATGTAAGACATATTTTAACTTTACAGAAACATACAGTCACTGGGTGTTGTCATCAGTGATGTCATCAGTGATGTCATTTGAGATGTCATCAGTGATGTCATCAGTGATGTCACTGACCATGTCATGAATGATGTAATATGTGACATCATTAGCAGTGGATTGCGGGTCCGTATATATAGTTAGTGCAACTAACTATATATGGAATTTCAATGGTTTTGTGCAAATAAAATAAGGTTTTTTAAATGCTAATCCCTAACTATATATGGTCTATAACCTATGGTTTTTTCAGTGAATATATATATATATATATATATATATATATATATATATATATATATATATATATATATATATATATATATATATATATATATATATATATATATATATATATATATATATATATATATATATATATATATTGGCAAAACGCAAAAACCCCCAAACTCTCGGGTTTAGAGAAATGAGAGCACTCAAAGCCAATACGGAGTAGGTCAGCCAAGTCTTTTATTCATCAAAGACCTCCTCGGTAGTCAGTATACAAACGCGTTTCGGCGTTGCCGCCTTCGTCAGTGTAACTGACATTGTTTTCAAATTACATTTAAATCAAAAACACTGTGATCGTCATCAATCACGTGATTAACTTCATGTACATTAACATAAAAGAAGGTACATAAGGCAATGCATTCATTATTTTTGCGGCGGCCATCTTTGAACGGGCAATCTACTATGTTACATATATACATATATACAAGATGCGAGAAAACCAAATTAACTAATTCATTTGTCACATCAATTGAAACATGAAAAGAGAAATTAACTTCAATATTCATTCTCGCTTTTTAACCATAAGTGTAGATGGTAGTTGCGCCGCAAGTACCTGCAAATGCGAGTTTCACTTGTAAATTTACGTGAAAGTCACATCATTTCACATGGTTAAACGTTACCAAAGTTGTGTTGCAGTTAGATTATATACAATTTAGCCCTGGATGGGCATTGGCATTGTTTACATTCTAGCCCTGAAAAAAAAAAAAAATATATATATATATATATATATATATTACCTACTGGCTATCGCCAGTAGGTATATATAGTTAGAATTTTTTCTCTATGGGACTTTTGAAAATTCTATGTCTAATAACTTTGGCGTTTGTGGACGGAATCGGCTGAAATTTTCAGGAAAATGGCACATTTTGTTTCTGAGCAGCCCCTGAAAATTTGGTGGGGTTTCGTCAAGGGGGGGCTGAGAAAAAAGGGGGGTCCCAAAACGCGTTTTTTGCATTGAGTTTTCCATAGGGCGGTTGGACTCACTTTTAGCTCGAACGGCTGAATGGATTTGCACGAAACTTGGCAAAATTGTAGGGACTGTTAGCCCGATGTGCCTTTGCTAGGTCTCAATATATGTGCTCCAGTAGTTTTTGAGAAATTAACGTTCAAACCAAGATATATATCTGTAACAGCGCTCTGGGCAGCGATCCGGTCCGCTTACTTTTCGCTTATCGGAACTTTGCGCGCAGAAAGCTGATTGGCTCTCCGGTGTCTGTCAACATTCTAAACAGTCCGGAGCGGACGCCATCTTGTCTCTCGGTAGGATCGAGAGAGAAGAAGAGGTGGAAAACGAAGGGGGAATTTAATGAAAGGGGGCAAGGTATCCCCCTCTTGACCCCCTAGGAATGTTGTTGGGGTTATTAAAGGGTCCCGTGGGGAAAATAAAAAAAAAATGATTTTTCACGGTAGAAGCGCGGCCGCGAACTGGTAGCGAAACGGGAATTCGCCATTTTGTGCTTCGTAAATTAAATTACTAGTTATAAGTGGGTGCGGGAGACGTATCCTAATCCCCTATGTTTCCTGAGGGTGGGTGAGGAGGCTGATATATGTTGATACATCTCTTCCAGCGGCTGTGCATGAGCTTTTTTTTTTTTTTTGCTGCGTGACAGTCCGGAGCGGCCGCCATCTTGTCTCTCGGTAGGATCGAGAGAGAAGAAAAGGTGAAAAACTAAGGGGGAATTTAATGAAAGGGGGCAAGGTATCCCCCTCTTGACCCCCTAGGAATGTTGTTGGGGTTATTAAAGGGTCCCGTGGGGAAAATAAAAAAAAAATGATTTTTCACGGTAGAAGCGCTTCACGGGCCGCGAACTGGGCCGCAAACTGGTAGCGAAACGGGAATTCGCCATTTTGTGCTTCGTTAATTAAAGTACTAGGTATAAGGGGGTGCGGGAGACGTATCCTAATCCCCTATGTTTCCTGAGGGTGGCTGAGGAGGCTGATATATGTTGATACATCTCTTCCAGCGGCTGCGCCATCTTGCCTTTTTTCGAATGCCACAATTTTGTCGTGCACTGCAGCCATTTTAGATGCCAGGCTGGTCCCAGGCTATCACCTAACCCTGCGGATGTAGTTTATGGCCCCAGCTGTAGAGAATTCAGACATGCCAATCCTCCTGATTCAGGCGTGTGAGTACTGATTTCAGTGCTAGTCTCCCGCCTCCCGATTTCTGCAAGCAAAAACCCGGGGGCATATTACCAACAACTAGCGATAATTTTTGTCTCTAACTTGTTTAGAGACAAAAATTATCGCCGCACATCGGCGATTTTTATCGCAGATAAACCTTGCTATTATCGCAGAAATGTCAGCGATATTCATGTATTATCGACCTAATGCTCTTAGCCATGTTATCCACCTCCCATTGGATAACATGGCTAAGAACTGCTCAGGGCAGGTGTTAGATTTTGGAGATATTCGCGCTTAGCGCGAATATCTCCAAAAGTTGGTAATAGAAGGTAGCGATGTTAGGGACTGTTTCCAGTCGCTAACATCTTGGCACGCCACTTTGCATGTCATTAGTGATAAGTATCACTGACATGCAAAGCGGGGCCCAAGATGGTCGCTATCTCCTTTTAGCTGTCACTAACTGGTGTTAGCGACAGCTTGATAATAGGGAAATAATTTTATCTCCGCTTTCATGGTTTTTAAAGCCAAAAAAGCGGAGATAAACCCCCTTGATAATATGCCCCACGATTCCTTGGGGGTTTCAGCTGACAGGGCTTGGTATTGTGTTACATGGTAATTTTTCCATGAAACGTCAGAGGGTCGATGCAGGGGTTCTAGAAGAGGTGATAAACCATTTAAGCCTCATGAACAAGCGCATGGTCTTTTAAAGATTTGTGAAGTACTCGGGGCGGCGGTGTGTGTGTGCCCTCTTTCAGGAGCGGGCGGGGGGGCACTGCCAGCAACTTGCCAGGTCAGGTAGTGTTCAACACGTGCATCACCCTTTCTCTGCCTGCTATTGCGCTCCATGCTTCGGAAAGGTAAGAAAAAGAACGTGCATTTGAGTTTGAAATGTCCGATCCTGCAGCAGCACACTTCCAAAGCCCACACATGACAATAACCCGATTCAAGGCCCCATTCACCCGTTTTTAAAAAAATAGATAACACTCCAACAAAATAAGGTTATAAAACTTTATTAACTACTAACTTTAACGAACGGAACAAAAACTAAAAACATTTAAACATTTCTCAATACAAAAAGCAACAATGGTTAGAAGCTGTCTTTTGTGCGAATAGTCCCAAGGCAGCACAACGTGCAGAGTTCTGGACGGCACCCAGGTGATGTCGCCTGGGTGCCGCACTGGTTTAGGGATCCTACAATGCTGCTCCGAAAATTGGCGTAGGGGCGTCCCGGGTGGGGCGGGGGGAGGCCTCATCAGTAGCGGTCTGTTGTGCGAATAGTCCCAAGGCAGCACAACGTGCAGAGTTCTGGACGGCACCCAGGTGATGTCGCCTGGGTGCCGCACTGGTTTAGGGATCCTACAATGCAGCACAGAAAAACAGCGTGGGGCGTCCCGGGTGGTGTGGGGGGAGGCCTCGTCAGTAGCGGTCTGTGTCCAGTGTCACATGGCTGACACAACATGTACGACAGGCACCCAGGTGATGTCCAGTAAACTGCCGCACTGGTTTTGGTATCCTACAATGCTGCTCCGAAAATTGGCGTGCGGCGGCCCGGGGGGGGGGGGCGTGGGGGAGCCGGCGTGAACGGGCCTCCCCAGGTGGCGGCCATCTAGCTGAGTTGCGCTCGCTCTTGCGGCCACAGCGTCTCGCTCACCATGTTGTTGAGTTGCTCCCACTCTTGCAGTGCAGCGATAGGCGGCTGCCACATGGCTCTTAAAATGGCGGACAGCTCCTCGGTTTTAGGCCTGGTCCACTGAAATGGTCCTGGGACACTTTGGAACTCGGACGCTTGCCTGCTAGGGCTTGGGTTCCATTCTCGAAAAGCGTCCCCTCAGCCGTGAAGATTGTATAATAGTCTTGGGGGCCCCCGACTCCCGCAGGCTTCCGGTGGGGAGCGGCTGCCATGATTGCTCGCGGAATGACCACGACGGAGCCACGAGATGGTGGTGCTCTCATGCTGACGCCAGCTTCAGTCTGAATGATCCAGAAACAAGGTGGGGCTTTCATCGTTTGGGAAAAAAAAATGTTCTAAACCAATGAAAAGTGTTATTTTTAGGTCATATGACCAAGCCTTCCATCTTTAGGAAACCAAAAGTAAAATGAACCAATGAAAAGTTTTATAAACAAGTCACATGACCTGTTATGCGGCATAGGGCTACAAAAAGCGTAGAAAATCCGTTGGCACGTGAGGCGGCGTCAGTAGCGGACCGATGTGCGAATAGGCCGAAGGCAGCACAACGGGCCGAGATCCGGATGGTACCGAGGTGGTGTCCAGCTAATTGCCGCACTGGTGTGGCCATCCTACAATGCTGCGCCGAAAGACGGCGTGTCCAGCTGAATTGCGGTCACTGTTGCGGTACAGTGACTCGAACGCGCCGAGATCCGGATGGCACCGAGGTGGTGTCCAGCAAATTGCCGCACTGGTGTGGCCATCCTACAATGCTGCGCCGAAAGACGGCGTGTCCAGCTGAATTGCGGTCACTGTTGCGGTACAGTGACTCGAACGCGCCGAGATCCGGATGGCACCGAGGTGGTGTCCAGCAAATTGCCGCACTGGTGTGGCATCCTACAATGCTGCGCCGAAAGACGGCGTTTCCAGCTGAGTTGCGGTCACTGTTGCGGTACAGTGAGTCGAACGCGCCGAGATCTGGATGGCCCCGATGTTGTGTCCAGCAAGTTGCCGCACTGGTGTGGCCATCCTACAATGCTGCGCCGAAAGTCGGCGTGGGGTGCCCCGTTGGCTTATGAGGTGATGTCAGTAGTGGACCGATGTGTGAATAGGTCGGAACCAGCACAAGGCACCAAGATCCGAATGGCAAGTCCTGGATGTTGAGTGCCTCAGTTGAGATTTCTGAGCAGTGCTTGTAAGACTGTCTGAAGCTTATTTGCACCTGCTGCAGCTTCACTAGGTCCGGCGGAACTTTTTGCCTTTTCCTTTCTGCTTCTTTTCCTACAATGCGTTTCATCTGAAGACACGACCAGGTCCCTGAATGTGTGCAGGGGGACGCTATTGATTGAATGAACGCGCCGAGATCTGGATGGCACCGAGGTGGTGTCCAGCAAATTGCCGCACTGGTGTGGCCATCCTACAATGCTGCGCCGAAAGTCGGCGTGGGGTGCCCCGTTGGTTTATGAGGTGATGTCAGTAGTGGACCGATGTGTGAATAGGTCGGAACCAGCACAAGGCGCCCTGCACTGTTGAGCCTTTTTCAATGCCTGTTTTTTGTTGTTTCCCCTCCATCAAAAACAAAACAAAAATACAAGGCGCCAAGATCCGAATGGCAAGTCCTGGATGTTGAGTGCCTCAGTTGAGAGTTCTGAGCAGTGCTTGTAAGACTGTCTGAAGCTTATTTGCACCTGCTGCAGCTTCACTAGGTCCGGCGGAACTTTTTTCCTTTTCCTTTCTGCTTCTTTTCCTACAATGCGTTTCATCTGAAGACACGACCAGGTCCCTGAATGTGTGCAGGGGGACGCTATTGATTGAATGAAAATAGCGGCTTGACACAAAGCTGACTCAAGCGTTACTGTTGGTGCTATACAGACAAAAATTGGTTTTCAGTTTGTACATTCTTCTGGTTTTTTTTTTCCATCCAAGTCTGATTGAGAGTTTGTAGAAAAATGGCTTCAGATTTTCCACATACTACTCTTCAACAGTCTTCCTAAATGTAACAATGTGAAACTCACTAGGAGAACGGCTGTTTCTGTTTCCTTTCAAAATGCTGCCACCAATATTTTCTGAATGGAAGACACCATCTTGTAGCATAAAGGGCCGAAAGGGGTTCTGGTCTGGCCGATGGTTGGTGGAGACATTTTGACTATATCTTGGACCTGCCCGGCCTCACCCAAAATGGCGCCGGTATAAATGGGACTCGTAACTCTTTGCCCGCAAATGTATATCTAGAAAATGTTATTGTAAGTGGCCCTGTCGTATTTTAATTACAAAATGTACGTCCACCGATTCCGCAACTGTTAGACACCTTTGTTCTTGTCACCTAATGGCCCGCTCGTTACGTTCTTCTACAGTGTAAATGTCTCCTCATCATATACGATTTCAGTTTGCTCCGTGGCCGGCCCACGTGGTTATAGGCCCGTATTTGTATACTGACATTTTCACAATAAAGGTTTTTAAAACAAAACACGGTAGTAGTATTTTCATTTGTAAAGTTTTTACTTTTAGTGACTGTTTTCGAATCAGTAAAAGGCAAGTGAAATAAAGCAGTCCAATTACATGACGGATAAAAGGTATAATATGTAGGAACGCAGTAAAGATAAATGGTCAAGGGCAGTTGTGTTTTTCATGTCTGCAACATAAAGTGATCGATAAGAATCTGATAATCAGGCGTATCGGCGACTAAGACAGCAGGCCGAATCTCTTTTACTCAACGGCTCCGTCATGGAAGGAAGAAACGCCCTTTTTCTCGAAAAAGGAATATATTTTACTTGCAAGACAGTTGTAAATTTTCCGGGAAAGTACATTAGCCTGGAATATTATAACATATGTTTGAAAAAAAAATATTGTTCGAAAATAATAAAAAGCGTAATTTTTAGGTCATATGACCAAGCTTTTCATCATTAAATTAACAAAAGTAAAATGAACCAATGAAAAGTTTTATTAACAAGTCACATGACCTGTTATGCTTACGTTACGCGCTGCGCGCCGCGCCTCGGATCACTTCCGGGTGCGCTAACGCGGCGTGTCATAAAACGCATTACGCGACAACGTAGGTCAAGAATATAGTCTAAATGTCTCCACCAACCAGCGTTCAGAACACAACCCCTTTCAGCAGTCCAAAAAGTTCTGTTAAATGACAACAGAGGGGACAGGCAACAAGAACCATCAGTCAAAGAGGGGAGGGCAAGTTCTTCTCTTCCGGGTCATGTTGGGGCGCTACCGGAACTGATCGAATTGGTAGTCTACAGTGTTTCTGGATGTTTCAGACTAAAGCTGGCGTCAGCATGAGACCACTACCATCTCGTAGCTCCGTCGTGGCCATTCCACGAGCAATCATGGCAGCCGCTCCCCACCAGAAGCCTGCGGGAGTCGGAGGCCCCCAAGACTTTTGTAGAATCTTCACGGCTGAGGGGACGCTTTTCGAGAATGGGACCCAAGCCCTAGCAGACAAGCGTCCGAGTTCCAAGGTCTCCCAGGGCCATTTTAGTGGACCAGGCCCAAAACCGAAGAGCCGGCCGCCATTTTGAGAGTCCTGTGGCAGCCGCCTATCGCTGCACCGCAAGAGCGGGCGCATCTCAACTACATGGTGAGCGAGACGCTGTAGTCGCAAGAGCGGGCGGTAAACAGCTGAATGGCGGAAGAGGCACAGTGTAGCAAAAGCGGGCGGAATGGCAACTAAAACGATAAAGGGGCGCCCCACTACAGCTTGTCTTCAGGTCAAACGGATTGTGGGACAAGGTCCAGAATTGAAGAGTCATCAAAAGGCAAAAAGTTCCGCCGGACCCCGGGAGCCGGCCGCCTATGTCGGGGGCGATCTCAGGCTACACCAGTGCTATAAGACTTGGGGAGGGTGTCGGAGCAAAGCGTCTTCTCCGAGTCCATGGCCATCACACCGCCCCTCAGGGGCCTCCGTCAAGCTGTTTAGGAAGGTAACATATCACATTGTTTTCTAATGCAGTCAGGTCCACAAACGACACTCACTTACTTTGAGAATAGTGAAGCTGCAGTAGGTGGAAATAAGCTTCAGACAGTGTTACAAGCACTGCTCAGAACTCTTAACTATGGCACCCAACATCCAGAACTTATGCTATTTGAGAATGGTAGTGACATCGAAGCATCTCAGGGACCAAAACCATTAACGTACTTTCACGTATGAAAATCTTACTTGGGGAGGGGGCAGGAGCGAAGCGCCCCCTCCCAGTCAGCGCCACCACACCGTATGTTGAAAATCTGAAGCCATCGTTCTACAAAGTCAACCAAACTTGGATTGAAAAATCTAGAAAAATGTACAAACTGAAAACCAGTTTTGGTCTGCATAGCATCAGTAACAACGCTTGAGTCAGCTTTGTGTCAAGCCGCCATTTTGATTCAACAAAGCACAGGCATTGAAAAAGGCTGAAATTCAGAACTCTAAACTATGGCACCCAACATCCAGGAGCTTGCTATCCGGATCTTGGAGCCTTGTGCTGTTTTCGATCTATTCACACATCGGTCCACTACTGACATCATCTTATAAACCAACGTTATGTAAATAGTTTTTTAATAAAATGTTTTACCCTGTTTCTTTGCTGGTGTGTTGTCTATATTTTTAATATTTGCATAGGGTTTGTCGTTATTTTGTGCGGGATGGGTGATGGAGCCGAGCTGTCTTGCAGCCCTCATGGTGTGGAGCTCAGTTCATCTCACTATTTTCGTATTTCTCAAGAAGGGTTGTTCCTAATATTTCTATTTTAGCGAGGTCAAAAAGAGATCCAATTAGTGGCCTACTGATTTTGCTCGATTACTTTTATTTTTTTACACGATTTTTCACTATCTGCAAAGACTAAACAGAGTATTGCGACTTTGTGCTTGTTTGTAAATAGAGAATGATCCAAAGAGAACCAATTCTAAAACAGTAAATGCTTGGACAACAATCAATCAAATGGAGAGACAAGGAGGCACGACGGATTACAACGGGGGTAAAGGCCTGCGTTAACTACCCTTCAGTATCTGCAAAGAGAGAGTACTACTAAGGCAAAAGAGGGGAGGGGGGGGGGGGTGCAGCGTTCAAAGCACATCAGCGTGCATAAATACGAAAATGTTTTTATCTATCACGTACTTGACATTTTAAAGCTTTTCATATTTGCTATTAAAAAACCAATGAAATTCACAGAAAAAACCATAGGTTATAGTGGATATATAGTTAGGAATTTGCATTTACAAAACCTTGAAAATTCAATGAAAAAACCATAGGTTATAGGCCATATATAGTTAGGAATTAGCATTTACAAAACCTTATTTTACTCGCATAAAACCATTGAAATTCCATATATAGTTAGAAGCGCTAACTATATATCGCGCACCCGCAATCCACTGCTGATGATGTCACATATTACATCATTCATGACATGGTCAGTGACATCACTGATGACATCACTGATGACATCTCAAATGACATCACTGATGACAACTCAAATGACATCAATGATGACATCTCAAATGACATCACTGATGACATCACTGATGACAACTCAAATGACATCACTGATGACATCTCATTTGTCATCACTGATCACATCACTCATGTGATAATACAATGAACCTCTTCAGACTCTAATATAACCTTACATACACTCAGTATAAACAGACACTCACAGACTGTCACTCATCCATGGAGTTACTCACACACCTAGTCAGTCATGCAAAGAATCAATCACACCTCCATTTCCTCAACTATACAGTTATACACATCTTACTTATTCAAACATATAATAACACATATTTACTCTCTTATATAATCCCTGATACAAGCTCACAGTGATCGATACAGCCACTCACACATTCACTGGCTCTTATGTTCAGTTATTTATATATCTCAACTCTCACATGTATTGTGTTTTACATACGTACTTACTTGCACATGTAGCAATGAGAAATCCATTCACTCACCAACACACCCATGCACAGTCAACCGCCCATATAGCTGTTTCCACATGCACTCTTGAACTCATACTCCTAGTGAATCAACTGCTTACACATCTATGCACAGAGTCACGCACCTCCCAGCCACCCACACACACACTCAGCCTCCCATTCAAATACTTGGGCAACCAATCAATAACCCATATGGCCACTCTTATAGCTACTGATCAACACATGCAGCAGCTTACACAACAACAAACATACTGATGCACGAATTAAGACAGTTTAGTCACTAACCCATGTACTCAGTGAGACACATTTAATCACTCACTCATACAGTCAGTCATGCACCTACTAAATTCTTCATCCAGACACTTATACATCCACTCATTCTTCAATATGTGAAACATATTTAAACTTTACAGACACATACAATCACTGGATGTTGTGATCAGTGATGTCATCAGTGATGTCATTTGAGATGTCATCAGTGATGTCATCAGTGATGTCACTGACCATGTCATGAATGATGTAATATGTGACATCATCAGCAGTGGATTGCGGGTGCGTGATATATAGTTAGCGCTTCTAACTATATATGGAATTTCAATGGTTTTATGCGAGTAAAATAAGGTTTTGTAAATGCTAATTCCTAACTATATATGGCCTATAACCTATGGTTTTTTCATTGAATATATATATATATATATATATGAGAACACAGGATTCCCTCTCTCCAGCTTTGCGTACGCGGCCACAGCCTCCACGCCAACCGCAGGAAGGAAAAGACGAACCACCAATCTAGCAGGCAAATACTGTTTATTTTATTGCAATTCACAAGCCATGTGTCAGCGACGCGTTTCGAGCACGGATGCCCTTGCTCACGCTGCGATGCAAGAATAAAACAATCACAAGCCATTTTTAAATGCATGTCACCTGTGTGGGTTACCACCCCCTGGTGGTAACCTCCCATATCACGTGATGAATATAAGTGAAGAAAGACTAGCGCTGCATATACATACTTTCTAAACACACTTAAAACAAGGGGGCAAATATCAGGTTAAATCCTGAATTATTTAACAGCGTTAATGAATTGCACTAGATGACTGGTTGAATCCACAATTGTACAAAATTACTCATAATTGTCTTTACATACATCTCACATATTATGTACCAAAAATGTTACTGATGTATGAATTGGGATCTCATAAGTGCAAGAACGTCAGAGCCATAGTATGAGTGTGCAAAATATAGCCATATTATCATAGCAGCAAATAGACCATAATAAAGTGCATATGTGACAAAAAAAGTGCCTAAAATAGTGATTGCGACGAAAAGATGATCAACATCTATAAAAATACATGTCAAACCACGAAAACCACCAAACCACGGAAGCCTAAACAGCAAATATAACTAAATTCAGAGCCCTGAATTAGAATACGTCATAAATACATAAAGGCAATCGATGTCATAAAAGGTAAAAATGGTATCAAAAGTGTAGAAAAAAGTGTTAAAAATGTATCAAAAAGCGGGTATCAAAATTCATAAATATAACAATATTTACAATCAATATAGACAGATCAGGTAGTCGTGAATACGGGATTAGATTGTGCAAATGTACAAAAAGCTGTTATATACAGTACTATACACAGTGCAAGAATCATCACACCTGTATTTGGATACAGTATTAGAATACTCAAATTATGCAACATGGCAGGAAAACAAATTCAAATTAATAAGTACATAAATAGGGAACCTAACTTATGTAGAATTAGTGGTCTGACAGACAAATGTTTATATAACTGGGTAAGGGATGGGCACACCTATTTCGACATCACAAATAGGGAACCTAACTTGAGATGTCAGAGAACTTAC
Source organism: Lissotriton vulgaris (assembly GCF_964263255.1). Classification (NCBI taxonomy): domain Eukaryota; kingdom Metazoa; phylum Chordata; class Amphibia; order Caudata; family Salamandridae; genus Lissotriton; species Lissotriton vulgaris. The sequence continues at coordinate 1,403,700,046 of NC_141691.1, read as the reverse complement.
GAGGAAGTGCTAGTGAGCTGGAAGAGAAATGAGTGGGATGGAATATCATTCTAAAAAGTGGTGCATTTCTTCAATGTTGTTGAGCCCGTTGGGCCAACGGCTATCCAGCTCTAGTATAAATCTCGATTCCAACTTCCTAAGTAATAGCTCTCTATTGCCACCTTTCCTGGACAAGGGTACAGAGCCAATTACAAAATAAGAAAGGCAAGACAGGTCTCTTTTGTGAGTGTGGTTGAAATGCCTTGCGACCGGGTAGGCCGGGTCATTGTGGAGTATGGCTCGTAGGTGTTGTAGTATGCGCATGTGTACCTGGAGTTTGGTACTCCCCACGTACCGAAGTCCACAGGTACATACCAAAACGTACACGGCATAGTCCGTTTTACAGGAGTAGTTACCCAGTATAGGTTTGTCTCCAGAACTGAATGGGGTAGTGTAGTGGGTAGTGGACATGCCAAATTTGCATGCCCGACAGCTGGAGCATTTATAAAATCCTCTAGAAGGTCGTAGCCAAGCTGCTTTGGTTTTGAGTTCAGGAGCAGCAGTGTCTAAGTAGCTACCCATAGTCTTAGCTCTCCTAAAAGTAACTAAAGGAGTGGGAGGTAACACTGGATTGAGAATGTGGTCACTTAAGACTATTGGCCAATTTTTGTTCAGGATGGCCCTGATTTTCTTTTCTTCTCTGCTAAAAGTAGTGACCATACGAGGGCCTGTGTCTAAGGGCCTGCTGGTGGTGGTGTTCTCCATATCAGTGTTGTTCTCAGGGAACAGGCTTTCTCTAGTGCGGGATAAAGATTTCTTGTAGGCTTTCTCTAGCAGAGCCTCCGAATAACCCCTAGCTTTAAGACGGGATTTGAGGTCCTTTAAGCAAGATTCAAAATCAGAATTGGAGCTGCATATTCTTTTAAGCCTTAACATTTCTCCGTAAGGAATGCCTGTGATGGTATGTCTAGGGTGCATACTGGTACAGTGTAATGTGGCATTACCCGCTGTCTTTTTTCTGTGTAAGGTGGTGTTTACCTTATTATTTTCTATATACACTTCCACATCTAAAAATTGAATTCTTTCTTTTTCCACATGGGCGGTAAAATTAAGATTGAGATTGTTTTCATTAATATCATCTATAAATTCAATAGCTTCCGCCTTAGTGCCCTGCCATGCAATGAAAATGTCGTCAATATACCGTAAAAAACTGATGACATGAGTGTCCATCCAGGCTTTGTGGCGTATCCTGAGGACCTGCTCCTCCCACCAGCCTACGTGTAAACACGCATAGCTGGGAGAGAAGCAGGCCCCCATCGCCACACCCCGAAGTTGCCTGAATATATCTTTGCCAAAGGAAAAGAAATTATGGTGAAGACACCAGTCCATTAAATTGATGATGACCTTATTATGTTCGTATAACTCAATGGGGCGCTTGGATAAAAAATGTTGTACAGCCGAAAGTCCTTGCTTGTGATTTATGCTGGTATACAGCGCTTCCACATCGAGAGAAATGAGCCACATGTCTGTGTTCCATGTGATGTTCTCAATTTTCTTAATAAAGTCACTGGTGTCTTTCACAAAACTGGGTAGTTCCTTGACAAAGTCTTGGAGAAAATAGTCGATGTATTCTCCCACCTTTTCTCCTACACTTCCAATGGCAGACACAATGGGTCTCCCGGGCACAGGAGTGACAGCCTTGTGGATTTTGGGTATAAGGTACAAGGAGGGCAATATAGGGTGATCAATGCACATAAATTTGTACTCTTCAGAAGAGATGAGGCCCTCTCGCTTCCACTGGCCTAGCATTTTGTGCAATTTCGTTTTGGCATTTTCGTAGACCTTTAGTGAACTTTTCTCGTAGCAGCTGGAATCATCAAGCTGTCGTTTGGCCTCCAGGATATAGTCTGCTTTGGGCCAGATCACCAGGTTGCCTCCCTTGTCTGATTTTTTGACGACAATCTCATGATTCTTGCTTAACTTTTTCATTAGTGCATCAAATGCTTTTCTTCTGTGTATTTCTTTTTTGCGAAACTTGTTGTTAGATTTTATATACAGCTTTTTTATGTCATTAACAACGCAGTCATGGAATGTGTCCACAGCGTCTCTTGGCATCATAGGTATAAATTTGGACTTGCTATGGAATGGACTCAGGCCCGCCCCTATTTGTTCCATGGAAATTCTGCGTAGGCGGTTTTGCGTAGCTATATCAGAATCAGTTTCCTCTGGATCCAGGTTGGTAGTTAGTTCATATGCGTCCAAGAAAGTATGAGTGTCTGCTGCGCTTAGTGGAGCGGTGCCATCAGGGTTGTTTGCAGGATTGGCGATGTCAGTGGTTTTAGTGGGTTTAAAGGCAAAATGTTTTTTTAATTTCAACTTGCGTATAAAACAAAACAAATCCACTCTGGTCATCGCATAATTGAAACTTTGTATAGGCGAGAAATTAAGGCCTAGGGAGAGTAGTTGTTCTTCTGCTTTGTTCAAAACGATGTTGGATAGGTTTACGATAGTGTTGTCCACTATCGCCGTTTCCCCCAGGTTTTCTTTTTCTTTTTCTGTGGCTGCCCTCCGGCGTTGCTTCCACTTGTGTTTTCTTGCCTTCCGGCGTTGGTTTCGTCTTTGTCTGGGCTGCCATGAGCGCAGAGTCTGGAGTCTCTCCTCCACTACAAAGTCCAATTCTTGCTGTAAGTTCAATCTTGCAAGTCCTTGTAAGTTTAAATCAGTTGTGGAGGAGCCCCTGGATGATGCATCACTACTATAGTCGCTTTGTAGTGATGTGGAATCATTGCTTTCATCATTAGAAGCAGAGGTTGCTACATTGCCAAAACTGATTTGCTGAGTGGAGACAGATAAGCCTTTATTGCCGGAACTTTCTCCAGATTTCTTATTGGAGTAGGCTTGTCGCTTTGCATTATTGTATTTCCTGGAGAATGTGAAAATGCGACCTTGGCTGTAATCATCTGCGTCCCGTGCAAATTTGGAGGCCTTACGCTCCTTTATTTTTTCTTCATGTTTCCGAAGACGCTCAGTCATTTTATCAGTCAATTTCTGGACTTCTTGTTGATCTGTATATATATATATGTTGATATGTATATATATATATATATATATATATATATATATATATATATATATATATATATATATATATATATATATATATATATATATAAATATTACCTACTGGCGGTCACCAGTAAGTAGTTATAGTTAGGATTTTTTTCAATGTTAAATCTCAAAATTCTATTTGGAATAACTTTGGCGCCGGTTGACGAATCTGCCTGAAAATTTCCTCAAAATGGCCTCGCCGAGCTCCGGTCCTTCCCTAAAAGTTTGGGGGGTATGCGTCAAGCGGGGGCCGAGATAAAAGGGGGGTCCCAAAACGCGTTTTCCCCATGTTAATTTCCATAGGGCGGTCGACCTCACTTTTAGCCCGAACGGCTGAATGGATTTGCACCAAACTTGGCAAAATTGTAGGGACTGGTAGCCGAATGTGCCTTTGCTATGTCTCAATATATGTGCTCCAGTGGATTTTGAGTAATTTAGGTTCAAAAAAATATATATATCTATAGGCGCGCCCCGGTACGCGCACCGGGGAGCGCACCGGGCGTGCTACGCGACTTGCGCATGGAAAGGTGATTGGCTCACGGGCGTCTGTAAACATTAGAAACAGTCCGGAGCGGCCGCCGTCTTGTGTCTCGGTAGGATCGAGACACAAGAGGTGGCATTAAAAAAAGGGGGAAATGACTATAAGGGGGCAGGGTAGACCCCCCCTGACCCCCTAGGTTTGATTTGGGGGTTAAAATAGGGTCCCGCGGGGCATTTAAAAAAAAAAGAAAATTCAATTTGCGCGGGGGGAGCGCCCGGTACGCACACCGGGGAGCACACCGGGGAGCGAAGCATGGGAAAAATCCAGGGTCTAATTTATGAAGGCCTTACGACAGTTTTGCGCCGCCGGTGCGTCACTTTTTGTGACGCACCAGCGGTGTAAAAAATGCGTCTTGTTGCGCCATATTTAAAAAGTGATGCATCTAGGTAGATGCGTCACTTTTTAAACCCCTGCGCCACATTATACCTGAGTCAGGTATAATGTATGCAGAGGGGGCGTTCCCCCACAAAAAGCCTCGTAATAGTGACGCAGTGAAATCTATGAGATTTAACTGCGTCACTTTTAGGACGCTCTTGCGTTAAAATCTTGCGCCTGCCTCACAGCAGGCGTAAGACTGACGCAAGCCCTTTCACATGGGGCTTTCCCCATGTGAATGGACCCATTACTGGAGTTGCGTCACTTTTGTGACACACTCCAGCAATGCATCACTTTTGCGCTTACAGATACGTCAGAAATACTGACGTATCTGTAACTCCTTGCGACATGATTCGTCATACATTAAATATGACACATCAGGAATGTCGTAAGGAGTGCGCACTGAAAAGTGACGCATCGCTTTTTTCACGCAGCGATGCGTCACTTTTCATAAATGAGGCCCCCAGTTTATTCACTGTGTCACCTCCACGACCCTTTCTTGCGTCAATACGTCCCTTTTGCATACATTACACCTGACGTAGGAATAATGAGGCGCAGGGGCTTACAAAGTGACGCAACTACCTAGATGCGTCACTTTGTAAATATGACTGAATAAGGTGCATTTTTTACAGCACTGGTGCGTCACAAAAATCAGAATGTTCAAGGTTTTGTAAATGCTAATTTGCTAATTCCTAACTATGGATGGTCTATAACCTATGGTTTTTTCAGTGAATATATATAGATATAGATATTGATATAGATATGGATATATATATATATATATATATATATATATATATATATATATATATATATATATATATATATATATATATATATATATATATATATATATATATATATATATATATATATATAAAACGCTCCAAATCCCTCCGACTCCCGGAAAGAATAAGACAGCACTCGAGGATGAAGATTTTCAACGCGCTAGATTTTATTTAGCGGAGGGGTGCACACAGACGCGTTTCGGCGGTCTGCCTTCGTCAGTGTGTGATGCACTGTGTTTACTTCCGACATTGTTTTAAACAAATAATAATCACTCCCACATTCAATGAGGCATGGACATAGAAAAGGGGACTTACACCTCGCATGGAATTGGTGCGGCCATCTTGTAATGTGTGTTGTATATATAACACAGAATGAAATTATGTATAAGATAAACTGGAGTGGTTAAGCCCACAGATGGGCATACGCATTATTCCATGCGTGGCGTATCAAAATTGAACGTCATGAGTTAGACAAAAACATACAGCCGTGGATATATATATATATATATATATATATATATATATATACATACATATATATATTCACTGAAAAAACCATAGGTTTCACACCAGTTATAGTTAGCTGGAAATTTTACCTACATAAAACCATTGAAATTCCCACGTTATAGTTAGTTGGACTCACTATAACTTGCGCGCCTGCAATGCACTGCTGATGACGTCAAATATTACATCACTCATGACATGGTCAGTGATATCATTAATGACATCACTGATGACACCACCAAGTGAATGTGTGTCTTTCTAAAAAATAAATATGTTTTATATATGTATATGAAAAAGGACGATGGAAGAATAAATGTTTAAATAAGTGTCTTAATGGATGTTTAAAAAAAAAAATGATTGGTTAACTGGCTTATTGTTAGCGAGTATTGTTTAAATATTTAAATGTTTGTATCAGTGTTTCACTTTGTGAATAAATGGCTGCATGGGTTGGTGAGTAGCTACATGTGTGTGTATATGGGTTATTAGATGGTTTTTTTAGTATCAGTATGAGTGTCTGTATGGTTTCAATCAATCAATCAATCAATCAATCAATCAATCAAAGACATTTATAGAGCGCACTACTTACCCGTAGGGTCTCAAGACGCTAAGGGGGGGGGGGTGCCGTTACTGCTCGAACAGCCAGGTCTTGAGCTTCTTCCTGAAGGAGAAGTGGTCTTGGGTCAGGCGCAGGTCGGTCGGGAGGGAGTTCCAGGTCTTGGCGGCCAGGTAGGAGAAGGACCTTCCTCCTGTTGTCGCTCTACGGATGCGTGGGACGGCGGCGAGGGCGTGGCTGGCTGATCAGAGGTGGCGTTTGGGAGCGTAGAAGTTGATTCAGTTGTTGAGGTAGCTCGGGCCTTGATCGTGAAGGGCTTTGTGTGCGTGGGTGAGGAGACGGAAGGTGATTCTTTTGTTGACGGGGAGCCAGTGCAGGTCTCTCAGGTGTCCGGAGATGTGGCTGTTACGTGGGATGTCGAGGATGAGTCTGGCTGAGGCGTTCTGGATCCGTTGAAGTCTCTTCTGGAGCTTGGCGGTGGTTCCGGCGTAGAGGGCGTTGCCGTAGTCCAGTCGGCTGGTGACGAGGGCCTGGGTGACGGTCTTCCTGGTCTCCGTGGGGATCCACCAGAAGATCTTCCGTAGCATGCGCAGGATGTTGAAGCACGCCGAGGAGACGGCGTTGACTTGCTTGGTCATGGAGAGGGAGGAGTCCAGGATGAAGCCCAGGTTGCGGGCGTGGTTAGTTGGTTTGGGTGCGGTGCCCAGGGCGGGGGGCCACCAGGAGTCGTCCCAGGCGGTGGGCGTGGAGCCCAGGATGAGGACCTCCGTCTTGTCTGAGTTCAGTTTCAGGCGGCTGGTCGTCATCCACTCGGCTACCTCCTTCATCCCTTCGTGCAGGTTGGCTCTGGCGCCGGCGGGGTCGTTGGTCAGGGAGAGGATCAGCTGGGTGTCGTCGGCGTAGGAGATTATGCTGAGGTTGTGTTTGCGTGCGATGGCCGCGAGGGGGCTCATGTAGACGTTGAAGAGGGTAGGGCTCAGCGAGGATCCTTGAGGGACGCCGCAGATGACTTCGGTGGCTTCTGACTTGTACGGTGGTAGGCGGACTCTCTGTGTTCTTCCGTCGAGGAAGGAGACGATCCATTCCAGCGCCTTCTCCTGGATTCCGACTTTGCTGAGGCGTTGCACTAGGGTGCGGTGGCAGACAGTGTCGAAGGCCACGGAGAGGTCTAGGAGGATGAGGGCCGCTGTTTCTCCGTTGTCCATCAGGGCTCGAATGTCGTCGGTGGCGGCGATGAGGGCGGTCTCGGTGCTGTGGTTGGCTCGGAAGCCGGACTGCGAGGGTCGAGGGATCCGTTCGTCTCGAGGAAGGCGGCCAGCTGTTTGTTGACGATCTTCTCAATGACTTTGGCTGGAAACGGGAGGAGCGAGATTGGGCGGTAATTCTTGAGTTCGTCGGTGAACCATGGGGCTTTCTTGCTGCCGGGTCTGCTGGGCGGGGTCCTCAGAGGGGCGAGTTCGTCCGCGCAGTTGCTGATCCACTTCGTGAGGTTGTCGGCAGCCTGGCTGGGGTTCGCTGAGCTGGCAGGAGGGTGCTGGCTCAGGGAAGCGGCGAGCTGGTCGGCTGTGATCTTATTCCAGCTTCTGCGGGCAATCTGTTGCTGGTGGTGATGGATCGTCGTTCTTTTGAAGGTGAAGTGGACGCAGCTGTGGTCCGTCCAGTGGAGTTCTGTGGCGTGGCTGAAGGCGATGTCTTTGCTGGATGAGAAGACGGCGTCGAGTGTGTGTCCGGCGAGATGGGTGGGGGTGCTCACCAGTTGCTACAGTCCAAGGTTGGCGAGGTTGTCGAGCAGGGTGCTGGTGTTGCGGTCGTTGTTGTTCTCCAGGTGGAAGTTGAGGTCCCCCAGGAGGATGTAGTCAGTGGAGGGGAGGGCATGCGGCCTGACGAAGTCGGCGATGTCCTCGCTGAATTGAGTGCGTGGTCCCGGGGGTCGGTAGATCAGGGTGCCTCTGAGGGGGGTCCTCGGGTCGGTGTGGATCTGGAAATGCAGGTGGTCGGCGGTGGTTAGGGTGTTGTCGGTGCTAGTCGTGATTCGGATGGTGTTCCTGTGGATGATGGCGATGCCTCCTCCCATCTGGTTGGCGGTGCGGTCCTTCCGGGTGATCTTGTAGCCCTCTGGGATGGCGATGGCGATGTCGGGCGCTGAAGAGGCGTTCATCCAGGTCTCCGTGATGAAGGCAACGTCCGGGGCTGTGGCGTCTAGGAGGTTCCAGAGTTCGATGGCGTGTCTGTGGACGGAGCGGGTGTTGAGGAGGATGCACTTGAGGTCTTTGCTGCTGGTGTTCGGCTTGGCGGGTGCTGGTGCCGGGCGGGTCCGAATGCAGGTGAACTTGCAGGCGTGGCAGCTGAAGGGTCCGTGGGAGCATCGTGGGGTGGCTCGGTAGCATCCTGGGGATCGGCCGGAGTTGAGTACGATGAGGGCGGCGGCGGTGTATGTCAGGCGGGTTGGCCGGGGTCCTCGTGGGCCAGGGGTCCTGGCACTGGGCGCGGTCCAGGCGCGGACGGGCGCAGACGGGCTTACCTTTGGCACGCCTTCGGCGCAAAATCGGCGCACCCGCTGCGCGTGACCGCTGCGCGTCCGCACGGTCGCCATATATGGCGAAGTGCGCGGGGGCGGAGCAGCTGGGAGGCGGGAGCGGGGAGGGTACAGAAGGCAAAAGGGGCGGGGTTAGCGACGGTGGCGGGAAGCGGGGAGGGAGGACGAACGGCGGCAAAGACCAGGAAGGAAAAAAAACAATTACAATAAAGCAGGCAATACAGAACAACAAAACAATCAAAATACGGCAAGAACAGCAGGGGCAGGGAAATACAGTTACACTAAAGCAGACAATACAGAACGGAAAAACAGTCTCAATACGGCAAAAACAGCAGGGGCAGGTCAGCCGAGCACGGACCACGCCACTCGGGGGCAGGGGGCGTGGTCACGCGGCGGCAGGCAGCAGCGAGGCAGTCAGGCAGGGGAGGCACACGCAGCAGCTGGTGGCCGTGCGGCGCGGGGTGTCCTAGAACTAGGTCTAGGTCTAGGACTAGGTTTCTATGTGTTTTGAAGACAGCATATGTGCAGGACTGTATGGGTGGATGTGTGTGTATATGTGTGTGTTAGTGAGTGAATGACTGTCTCACTAGTGTCTTTATCAGTAACTACATATGTTTTAATCTAGTATATGTGAGTATTGATGTATATAAATGAGTATATGTGAGAGTGAGAGATTGTAAGAGTTCCTATTTAAATAAGTATGTGTTTCTATAAGTGATTGTTTAAGAGAGTAAGTATGTGTAAGTTTCCTTAGAAGTAAGGTGGTAGTGTGTGTATAGCTGTATATGCAAATAAATGGATGTTCAATAGTTTATTTGCATGTGTGATTATGTGTGTGAGTAACTTTTGGATGACTGTTGGTGTGTAACAGGATGTATAGGTGTATCACTACATATGATGAGTGAGTATATGTATGAGTGACTATATAGAACTGTTGGTGAATGAGTGGATGTGTATCTAGATGGTAAAATTACTGAATTGGTTGTTGTAACTGGTATGGGTATCTCCATTTTTTGAAAATGTTAAATACTATTTTTGAATATGTGTTTCAAGGCTTACATTACACTGAAAGGAGGTCTGTCACTCTGTCACAAAGATGGTGTCATCAGTGATGTCATGAGTGATGTCACTGACCATGTCATGAGTGATGTAATATGTGACGTCATCAGCAGTGCATTGCAGGCGCGCAAGTTATAGTGAGTTCAACTTACTATAACGTGGGAATTTCAATGGTTTTATGTCAGCAAATTTTCCAGCTAGCTATAACTGGTGTGAAACATATGGTTTTTTCAGTGAATTTAATAGGTTTTTTAAATGCTAATTCCTAACTATAACTGGTGTGAAACCTATGGTTTTTTCAGTGAATTTCATAGGTTTTTTAAATGCTAATTCCTTTCTATATCGAGTTTCTAACCTATGATTTTTTTTTAATTTGCTGTTTTGTGTAAGTATTAATTTTTTTTTATTATTATTTATTTATTTTTTTATTATTTTTTCCTGGGGCGCTCTGGATGCGCGCTCCGGTAAGCTCTCCGGAAAGCGCACCCAGAGCGCTACTTTCGTTCGTGAAAAAAATATGAATGAAAAGTAAATAATAACGCAAAACATTTCGTACCATACATATAAAAGCTGGTTTTTTTTATAAGGAAATGAAAATGATTTTGCATTTCCGTGAAACTACCAAGACGTCACTTCGGCGCGCCGCGTAAGCGCCTCCGGAAGCGCCTACGTTCGCGCCACGTATGCGCCCCGGAAGCGCCTACGTTCGCACCGCGTATGCGCCTACGTTCTTTCACTTTTGTGACTGAAAGACCTGTTTTTTGCTCCTGGATCTTTCTTGGTTTACCATGGCTGCCAGAGAATCCAGCAGTGATGAAAAGCGTGATTTCATCGATGAAGAGCCTCCTCAGCCAAAGGTGAATGAGCATTTTATTTGGAAAATTTTTAAAATACCACCTAACCAGAAAAAGGTGAATGCTCCAAAAGTGGAGTGCAGGATCTGCAAACAAGTCCTGTCACGGGGTGACCCCAAAAAGAAATATTCTTTTGGGAACTTTACAATGATATGGCATGTGGAGAGGAGGCACCCCCAGAATATTGCCCGGGAAAGTGTCAGGGTTCTGGCACAAGAGGTTCCCAGTGATGGGGCCTCCACATCCACCGGAGGAGCAACTACTTCTGGGAGGGGGCAATCGCAGGAGCTCGTGCCAAATATTCAACCTGCTTTTAACAATGCTGTCCTGAGATGCAGATACTGCAATCAACTCCTTACCTATGGGGAGCAAAGTGTCCTGCTCATGGTTCGAGCATTGGAGAACCATCACTGCCGTTCCCAGCCATAATTTTTTTTGTTTTTTTTGCTCCTGTTGAGCAGTTTCCATTCCCTGTTTTTGTTTCTGTTCTTAAAAAAAAGAAGGAAAAAAAGTTATTTTCAGAACTACCTCCAATTCTCATCAAAGAGCTATATTCTTAAAAAAATGAAAAAGAGTAAGTGAAATGGAGTGCATTGATAATGGAAAGGAAAATGAGTAAGAAATAACAGAAAGGTATGAGAGGAGAAAGGAAGTGAAGTAGGGGGACTGAAAGAAGGTGAGTGTTGGGAAGGAAAGTAAGGAGAAGAAGAGTGAATATGGGGAATGTGGATATTCAAAGAAAATGTTGAAAAGGAACGGGGGTGTGGAAGGGTAAGAAAAGATGCATTGCTGGAGTTGAAGACTGAAGGCCTCAGAGCGTCACTTTTTGTGACGCATTAGTCCAGTAAAAATGCACCTTATTCAGTCATATTTACAAAGTGGCGCATCTAGGTAGATGCGTCACTTTGTAAGCCCCTGCGCCACATTATTCCTACGTCAGGTGTAATGTATGCAAAAGGGACGTATTGACGCAAGAAAGGTCGTAGAGGTGACGCAGTGAAATCTATGAGATATCACTGTGTCACTTTTATGACGCTGTTGCATCCAAATATTTCGCCAGTTTCACAGCAGACGTGCAGGCCCTTTCACATGGGGCTTGGTCCCATGTGAAAGGATGCATTGCTGGAGTTGCATCATTTTTGAGACACACTCCAGCAATACATCACTTTTGCGTTTACAGATACGTCTGAAATACTGATGTATTTGTAAGAACTTCCAACATAATACATCATAAATTTAATATGGCGCATGAGTAGAAGACTAAAGGCCTCATTTATGAGGCCATGCGTCACTTTAACGCCACTGGTGCGTCACTTTTTGTGACGCACCAATGCTGTAAATAATGCACCTTATTCAGTCATATTTACAAAGTGACGCATCTAGGTAGATGTGTCACTTTGTTAGCCCCTGCGCCACATTATACCTACGTCAGGTGTAATGTATGCAAAAGGGATGTATTGACGCAAGAAAGGGTCGTAGAGGTGACGCAGTGAAATCTATGTCATATCACTGCGTCACTTTTATGACGCTGTTGCGTCCAAATCTTACGCCTGTTTCACAGCAAGCCTGCAGGCCCTTTCACATGGGGCTTGGCCCCATGTGAAAGGATACATTGCTGGAGTTGCTTCATTTTTGAGACACACTCCAGCAATGCATCACTTTTGCGCTGTCAGATACATCTGAAATACTGACGTATCTGTAAGAACTTCCAACATAATACGTCATAAATTTAATATGACGCATGAGTAGAAGACTGAGGGACTCATTTATGAGGCCATGCGTCACTTTAACGCCACCGGAGCGTCACTTTAACGCCATCGGAGCGTCAGTGATGTCATTTGAGATGTCATCAGTGATGTCATCAGTGATGTCACTGACCATGTCATGAATGATGTAATATGTGACATCATCAGCAGTGGATTGCGGGTGCGCGATATATAGTAAGTGCAACTAACTATATATGCGAATTTCAATGGTTTTGTGCGAGTAAATTAAGGTTTTGTAAATGCTAATCCCTAACTATATATGGTCTATAATGTGAGAAGTTGGCCTGGTATATAATGCTCACTAATTCTAAGGATCACTTTGTACCATGCCAAGCAACCCTTATGATGATTGGTTGTAATTCAACCTTGTAGACCAGTTATCCTAGTGGTAACGTGGACAAAGCAGTCTTAGGCTAAACTCTGAAAGGCATGTGAAGCCAGCTGTAATACCATACACAACCCCCTTGAATACCAAATGAAAGGGACACCACACAGATATATATTGAAAATATATATTGATTTATTAACTATAAAATCCCCTGGACTCTTTATGAGCACAGAAGCACAAGCGTTAAATCACAAGACAGTTTAAAATACACAAAAGTTGCACAATATGGATGAGCCCTAGGGGCCACCTAAACCATATACTAAGAAGGTGCTATAAGAGATACCAATTGGAAAGGAAACAGGCCTAGGGCCTTGGGAATCGCTGGAGCTATTCGAGACTAGCAGTGATTAAGTCGGGAAAGGCCCGCAGGACTCGGGTGCAGTGTCTAAAGTGCACGCACTTTTCAATGTAGAGTCTATGGTGCGTAAAAAGTACAAAGTTAGTTAGTTCGGAACCTTCCGAGTGACCTAGAACGCTGAAACTTAAGACACAGGCCCTTGAGATGTGTACCAGTGTAGGAACACTGGCGGAGCTGAGTAACCTCACCCACAGGAAGCGGGTGCACAGGGTCGAAGTAGTGTCGGGTTTCGTCATGCTGGTCGATGGTGCTTGGAGCTGAAGATGCTGCAGGCGGCTCGATGTGAAGAGTTCCGGTGGATCCAAGGGTGGATCTGAAGTTGTGAAGACCTGAAAGCAGAGGGGACAATGTTCAAAGTCACTAGCCAGTGACTACCGTGGAACCAGATTGGAACCAGGCGATGTCGGGTGCAAACAGGCGTCGAGGTGTAGTTTCTCTCTGCAGCCACGTGGACACCGGGGGTTGAGGACGTCCAGGTGTCGGTCACGAGCTGTCCCACGCAGGCTTCTCGCTGTTGGCGGTGTCGGCAACTTGATCGGAGCAAACAGGCCTTGGCTAATGCAAGCCACGCAGGAGTCAAAAAAGGCGTAACACTCGGACCAGTAAGGTCAGAGCGAGTGCTCCTTTTCACAGGAGCTTGGGCAATTCTGCATCAACCAGACCCGCAGTGTAGTTTGTCGGTTTCATCGCCAAGATGGCCGCTGACCACGTGGCTAGTGGCTGGGATGGCGCATCGAGTGGCACAATGCAAAAGGGCCCCACGCAGATCGTGGAGATGCTGGAGGGCACTTCTTCGGTGCAAGGGCTGCTCCGTGGTGGGGGTTCTCAGTCCCCAAAGCACAACGTCGAGGATGCCTCGGTTGCTGCGCAGTCAGCTTTTCGAGTGTCTTCCAAGAGGTCCGGTCCCACGTCACTCGGTGCCTCCACGGGTCCCTTCTTTGCAGGGACTGTGGATCAGGCTGTGAGAGGTCTGGGAGTCTGAGTCTTGTCAGGCTCTGGGCTCCGGCTCCGGTGGGAGGCGGCGGCAAAGCAGACGTCGAGTTGCTGGTTGGTGCCTGTATTCTTCTTCGTGTAAAGTTGATTCAGGATGATCTGCTGTGCAATGGCACTGCTCCCACTCTTATTCCCAATCTGAGGGGTGGATCACCTACTAGGTCCCTCCTCTGGGAGGAACCAGGAAGGGGGGCGGTTACACCCCCTTTCCTTTGTCCAGCTCCTCGCCAGGCCTGGGTCTGGAAAGTCCCAGGACCGGTTTGGACTGGCTTATGCAAGGGGACACCTCATGTCTGATTCTATTCAGCCCTGTCCTACCCAATACACAAAACCCTGTCTGGGGTGGTGCTCGCACCTCCCAAGGCAGGAAACCCTTTGTCCAAGCCTCCCTCGCTGGAAGGACTCCCAGCAGCAGGAGGTCAGACTCGTGTCTGTGGTGGCAGCATCCATTTTGTGATGCTGAGGCTCTGGTTAACTTTAACCGGGGTTAAGGCTACACACATGCCGTGTCCCTCTAGAAGGGTGGAATGCTATCCCCGTCGACAGAACTGTCGAGGGGATAGTATTCCAATTCGTATGACACCTTACTCGACATGTTTTGATAAAGCCAAACCAAAGATAGCATTTAACCGCGAGGATTATAATGCACTTAAGAGTATATGGTATGGCAATATCCCGGAACAGCTTAGGGAGTGGTTCCCGACAGCTGCAGACAGGCTCAGTTCATGCTAGAGCACCATCTCACATATTTTCAAGCACTCTGCCTCCAGGATTGAAGAGGCCTTCCATAGGAGTGGCTGATAGGAACATATGTGTCCAGTTTAAGGTTAGACATAGGGATACTATATCTAAGTAAGAGGTGATTACACTAACTTGCCCCAGCTGAGTGATCAGCCAGTTGTGTCAAATATGGAGGCCCGGCCAGGGGTGGCACAATACATGCTGCAGCCCCTGGTAGGCCTTGGAAGCACCTATGCCCTGGGTACCTAGGGTACACTGTTACAGGGGCCAATAAGGTGAACCAGTTCCAATTTGTAATGCACCTAAAGTGCATTGGCAGTAATTTAGAGATAGAACAGCAGGCTGTGGGTCTGATTATCAGGCCCACAGCCACATTAAGTCATAAACCAGTGAAGCAAAAAGCAAAAAATTGGGGTGACCATAGGATAGCAGACCCTACTCTCCTACACAACCCCCCCCCAAACGCAGGGACATTAGACTAACCTTGACCAGTTGTGTCTTCATGTTCTAAGTGGAAGTACCTGGAGAGACCATATGCGTTGCCATGGTCAGTCCCTGGGCGGTGCTCCACTGTAAAGTACATCCCCTGTAGGGAAATGGACCACCTGAGTAGTTTGGGGTTTTCACCCTTCATCTGATTAGGCTGTAAGAGGGGCTTATGGTCGGTCTGAATCTTGAAGTGAGTGCCAAATAAGTATGGTCTCAACTTCTTCAGGGCCCACACCACAGCAAAGGCCTCCCTCTCAATAGCTGACCAACGTTTCTCTCTGGGGGTCAGCCTTCTGCTAATAAAAGCAATGGGCTGGTCCTGGCCATCTACATTAAGCTGTGAAAGCACTGCTCCCACTCCCAACTCAGAAGCATCTGTTTGGACAATGAACTCTCTTGAGTAGTCAGGACTCTTCAGGATAGGTGCAGAGCACATGGCCTTCTTCAGGCCATCAAATGCCTTTTGACAGATTTCTGTCCACTGAACCTTTTTGGGCATCTTCTTAGATGTCAGATCATTAAGAGGAGTCACAATGGACCCATAGTTCTTAACAAACTTCCTGTAGTACCCAGTCAGGCCCAAGAAAGCTCTGACCTGAGTCTGGGTAGTTGGAGGGGACCAGTCCTTGATGGTTTGGATCTTACTCTCCAGTGGTTGAACTTGGCCTCCACCTACAAGGTGACCCAGGTACACAACCTTGCTCTGCCCTATCTGGCACTTTGTTGCCTTGATAGTGAGGCCTGCCTTCTGCAGAGCCTCAAGCACTTCCTTCAGGTGGACCAGGTGATCCTCCCAGGTGGAGCTAAAGACAGCAATATCATCCAGATAAGCTGCACAAAAGTCATCCAACCCAGTGAGGACTTGATTCACCAACCTTTGGAAGGTGGTAGGTGCACTTTTCAAACCAAAGGGCATCACCACAAATTGATAATGCCCACTAGGGGTAGAAAATGCTGTCTTGGCTTTAGACTCCTCAGCTAACCTGATTTGCCAGTAGCCAGCTGTTAAGTCAAATGTGCTCAAATATTTGGCAGAAGCCAACTTGTCAATGAGCTCATCTGCCCTTGGAATAGGGTGTGCATCTGTCCTGGTGACAGCATTGAGTCCTCTGTAATCCACACAGAACCTCATCTCTCTCTTGCCATATTTGGTGTGAGGTTTGGGGACCAGAACCACTGGGCTAGCCCAGGGGCTCTCTGAAGGCTCAATGACACCTAATTCCAGCATCTTTTGCACCTCAGTCTTTATACAGTCCCTGACGTGGTCAGGTTGCCTGTAAATCTTGCTCTTTACAGGAAGACTGTCACCAGTGTCCACCACATGGGTACACCAGTTAGTCTGACTGGGTGTCAATGAGAACATATGCCTGTATGCCTGTAGAACTTGTCTACAGTCATTTTGCTGATGTTCAGTGAGGCTGCCATCTAAGGCCACACCATCAACTGAGCCATCCTCAGGGTTCTGAGTGAGCAGGTCTGGGAGAGGGTCACTCTCTTCCTCCTGTCCCTCATCTGTAGCCATGAGCAAGCCCATGTCTTCCCTGCTGACATATGCCTTTAGTCTGTTGACATGGAGCATCCTGTGGGGGCTCCTGGGAGTTCCTAGGTCCACCAAGTAGGTAACCTCTCCCTTCTTTTCCAGAATATTATGGGGTCCAGACCATTTGTCTTGGAGTGCTGCTGGGGCCACTGGCTCCAACACCCATACCTTCTGTCCAGGCTGAAACTCAACCAGGACAGCCTTTTGGTCATGCCAAGCTTTCTGCAATTCTTGGCTAGCCTCAAGGTTTTTGGGTGCCTTTTCCATGTACTCTGCCATCCTGGAGCGGAGACCAAGTACATAGTCCACTATGTCTTGCTTAGGCTTTTTGAGAGGTAACTCCCATCCTTCCTTCACCAGACACAGGGTGCCCAAACAACAATTCAAAGGGGCTGAAGCCAACCCCCTTTTGAGGGACCTCTCTGTAAGCAAACAAAAGGCAGGGCAGTAGGATGTCCCATCTTCGCCTGAGCTTTTCAGGTAATCCTTTAATCATGCCCTTTAGGGTCTTGTTAAATCTTTCAACAAGCCCATTACATTGTGGATGATAAGGAGTGGTGAACTTGTAGTTGACACCACATTCCTTCCACATAGCTGTCAAATATCCTGACATGAAGGTGGCACCTCTGTCAGATATTTCCTCCTTAGGAAACCCCACTCTGGAGAAAACTCCAAGTAAGGCCCTGGCCACAACAGGAGCTGTTGTGGTCCTAAGTGGAATTGCCTCTGGGTACCTGGTGGCATGGTCCACCACCACCAGTATGAATCTGTGCTCAGATGCTGTAGGGGGATACATTGGACCTACAATATCAATCCCCACTCTTTCAAAGGGAACCCCCACCACAGGTAGTGGTATCAGGGGGGCCTTTGTTGTTCCACCTGCTTTACCACTGGCTTGGCAGGTTTCACAGGAGCGACAAAACTCCTTGGTGTCTTCAGACATGTGAGGCCAGTGAAAGTGAGGGACAAGCCTGTCCCAGGTCTTATTCTGGCCTAAGTGTCCTGCTAAAGGAATATCATGGGCCAAGGTGAGAAGGAAACCCCTAAATTGCAGAGGTATAACCAACCTCCTGGTTGCACCAGGCTTGGGGTCTCTACCCTCTGTGTAAAGGAGTCCTTCATCCCAATAAACTTTATGGGCACCTTGAGCATTCCCAGCAGCCTCAGCAGCAGCCTGCTGTCTGAGGGGTTCAAGAGAAGGACAGGTTAACTGAGCCTGCCCCAAGTCTGCCCTAGAAGGTCCCCCTGTCCCCAGAAACTCAACCTGATCAGGTTCCAGTTCTTCAGAGACAGTTCCTTCAGGGGTCTCAAGACCAGCTTCCTGTGAAGCTTGAGCCTCACTTGTAGGCAGTTGGGAAGGCACAGCCTTAACCCTGTCTGTTCTTCTTCTTGGAAGGTGCTTGGTCCATTGTTCCAGGATCCAAGAACTGAGGTTCAGAGAGGCACTTTTTGGCCTGTGACCTGGTCACAGCAAGTACATGTGATGATATCCCTAACATCTCTGCATGAGTCCTGTACTCAACTTCTGACCATAGAGAGTTCTCCAGGTCATTGCCCAACAAACATTCAACTGGGAGATCGGCACTAACCACAACTCTTTTTAGGCCAGTTACCCCTCCCCAGGAAAAGTTAACAAGTGCCACACTATGTGTAGTAGTGGCATTGCTGGCATTGGTCACCAGGTAATTATCACCTGGCATGTATTGTCCGGGGTCCACAAAGTTAGGTGTCACCATTGTGACACTGGCACATGTGTCCCTGTAAGCTTGAGCCACTTTGTTAATAATCAAAGGCGTCTGTCTGTATTTGCCCAGGTTACTGGGACTGATGTCAGGGGTCAAATCTATGTCCCCTTCACAAATCAGAACAGCGTGTGTAAGGGTTCTGACTAGGTCAGAATCTCCTTCAGTTCCCAAAGTGATACCCACTACCCCCTTGGTTTGTGGACCAGCACTGCTAGCTGTACTAGTGGGTGCAGGTGCCTTAGGGGCTGCAGTGCTGGGGGCTCTACCCTTTTTACACTCACTTGTCCAGTGAGAGGTGTTCTTACAAGTTTTACACCAGGGTTTCTTCTGACCTTCTTTCTTCTTTTTCTTGGAAGTTTGGGACCCACCCTCTGTATCAGTTTGGGGCCCTGTTGAAGACTTCTGGTCTTTAGATTTCTGCTCCCCACCCTTCTGGTCTGTTTTCTTCTGGTCACCACCCTGGTTCTGGTTCTGGTTCTTTTGCTTAACTCTGGTTCTTACCCATTTATCTGCCCTCTTTCCCAATTCTTGGGGAGAGGTCAAATCTGAGTCAACCAAATGTTGATGCAACTGCTGGTTCTGACAATTATTTAAAATTTGTTCTCTCATCAGCAAATTATACAATCCTTCATAGTCTGTAACCTTGCTTCCCAGCAACCATCCCTCCAGAGCCTTAGTGGCACACTCAACAAATTCAGACCAGTCCTGAGTCTGTGTCTTCTGGGTATCTCTGAACATTAACCTGTACTGTTCAGTGGTTAAGCCTAACCCATCAATCAGAGCACTCTTCAGGACCAGGTAGTTTCTAGAATCCCCATCACTAACTGTGAGGAGTCTGTCTCAGCCTCTACCTTCAAAGGAGAGCCACAAGATTGCTGCCCACTGCTCCTGAGGGATCTGCTGTACTCTGCAGGCTCTCTCCATTGCAGTTATCCATTTGTGGATATCATCCCCAGCTTTGTAGGGGGGCACAATCTTACTCAGGTTTCTGTTATCAAAAGACCTGTCTTTATCCTTGTGGATATTGCTGCCACCAGTGGGTTCTATTACCCCCACTCTCTCTAGGCTGTCTTGCTCTAGCAAGTTTCTCATGGGCTAGGGCAACCTCTAACTCTTGTCTCTGGATCCTCAATTCAGCCTCTCTCATTTTGGCCTCATGTTCCATTCTCTGAGGGCTAGTCATCTCCCTTCTGGAGTGACCATGAGAACCTCTAGAAGCATGGGAGTTGTTAGAGTCACCTGAGTGAGTCCTTCTCCTCCTAGGCTTCTGGTTAAGTCCACCTGGGGGTCTGAATGGGTTGTTACCTGATTCAGTCCCAAATAGGCTTAAGTTAGCCTGGTTCAGTCTACTGACCAGCACCTGACTATTTCTGTCATCATCTGACTCACTGCTCCCCCCTTCTGTCTCTTCTTCCTCTTCCTCCTCCTCATCTACCTGAGGAGCTCCAGTGATGGGAGCTTCCTCAACTACCAGGATGATAGGGACAGGGGTGTCTACAGTGTCATCCTCTGAAGGATGGCCTCCTTCAGCATCCCCTGTGGGGTCTGCCTTAGAGGTCTTTAGAGTCTCAGACTGATCCAAGATCTCTCTAAGGTGGTCTGTGGTCAGACCCCTTAAGACACAAAGCTGTCTTAATTCCTTAAAGGAAAAAATAGCAAATTTGGATGGTGCCCTTGGAGGGTCACTCTCAACTAGGATGTTCCCAGTGGAACCCTCTGCTCCAGACATTGCTCTAGTGTGGGTGGATGTGTTGCAATCTACCTACACTGGTGTTTACCTACTAAACCTATATAGTAGTTGTAGTCAGGGTGTGCTACTCCCTTTGCTCTACAACAACTAAGTTCAGTAGAACTTAAGTATACTAGTCTTGTTTTATATGTACCTAGCAGGTACCTGTATGATCTTTCAAATGATAATCTCAAAGACTGTAATGGTAAAACAATAGCAAGCTCAGATCCCAATCCACTGCTCACCAAAGTGAGAAGTTGGCCTGGTATATAATGCTCACTAATTCTAGTGATCACTTTGTACCATGCCAAGCAACCCTTATGATGATTGGTTGTAATTCAACCTTGTAGACCAGTTATCCTAGTGGTAACGTGAACAAAGCAGTCTTAGGCTAAACTCTGAAAGGCATGTGAAGCCAGCTGTAATACCATACACAACCCCCTTGAATACCAAATGAAAGGGACACCACACAGATATATATTGAAAATATATATTGATTTATTAACTATAAAATCCCCTGGACTCTTTATGAGCACAGAAGCACAAGCGTTAAATCACAAGACAGTTTAAAATACACAAAAGTTGCACAATATGGATGAGCCCTAGGGGCCACCTAAACCATATACTAAGAAAGTGGTATAAGAGATACCAATTGGAAAGGAAACAGGCCTAGGGCCTTGGGAATCGCTGGAGCTATTCGAGACTAGCAGTGATTAAGTCAGGAAAGGCAGGACTCGGGTGCAGTGTCTAAAGTGCACGCACTTTTCAATGTAAAGTCTATGGTGCGTAA
Source organism: Lissotriton vulgaris (assembly GCF_964263255.1). NCBI lineage: Eukaryota > Metazoa > Chordata > Amphibia > Caudata > Salamandridae > Lissotriton > Lissotriton vulgaris. The sequence continues at coordinate 1,403,679,210 of NC_141691.1, read as the reverse complement.
AAAGTACAAAGTGAGTTAGTTCGGAACCTTCCGAGTGACCTAGAATGCTGAAACTTAAGACACAGTCCCTTGAGATGTGTACCAGTGTAGGAACACTGGCGGAGCTGAGTTACCTCACCCACAGGAAGCGGGTGCACAGGGTCGAAGTAGTGTCGGGTTTCGTCACGCTGGTCGATGGTGCTTGGAGCTGAAGATGCTGCAGCCAACTCGATGTGAAGAGTTCCGGTGGATCCAAGGGTGGATCTGAAGTTGTGAAGACCTGAAAGCAGAGGGGGCAATGTTCAAAGTCACTTGCCAGTGACTACCGTGGAACCAGATTGGAACCAGGCGATGTTGGGTGCAAACAGGCGTTGAGGTGTAGCTTCTCTCTGCAGCCACGTGGACACCGGGGGTCGAGGACGTCCAGGAGTCGATCACTAGCTGTCCCACGCAGGCTCCTCGCTGTTGGCGGTGTCGGCAACTTGATCGGAGCAAACAGGGCTTGGCTAATGCAAGCCACGCAGGAGTCAAAAAAGGCTTAACACTCGGACCAGTAAGGTCAGAGCGAGTCCTCCTTTTCACAGGAGCTTTGGCAAGTCCAGATCTACCAGACCCGCAGCGTAGTTTGTCAGTTTCGTTGCCAAGATGGCCGCTGACCACGTGGCTAGTGGCCGGGATGGCGCGTCGAGTGGCACATTGCAAAAGGGCCCCACGCAGATCGTGGAGATGCTGGAGGGCTCTTCTTCGGTGCAATGGCTGCTCGGTGGTGGGGGTTCTCAGTCCCCAAAGCACAACGTCGAGGATGCCTCGGTTGCTGCGCAGTCAGCTTTTCGAGTGTCTTCCAAGAGGTCCCACGTCACTCGGTGCCTCCACGGGTCCCTTCTTTGCAGGGACTGTGGATCGGGCTGTGAGAAGTCTGAGAGTCTGGGTCTTGTCAGGCTCTGGGCTCGGGCTCCGGCGGGAGGCGGCGGCAAAGCAGACATCGAGTTGCTGGTTGGTGCCTGTGTTCACAGGGTGGCCACTCCTAGGCCACAAGGGAGATTCTCTTCAGTCTTCTGTGCAGTACAATGTCGAAGTCCAGTCTTCTTCTTCGTGTAAAGTTGATTCAGGATGATCTGTTGTGCAATGGCACTGCTCCCACTCTTATTCCCAATCTGAGGGGTGGATCACCTACTAGGTCCCTCCTCTGGGAGGAACCAGGAAGGGGGGCGGTTACACCCCCTTTCCTTTGTCCAGCTCCTCGCCAGGCCTGGGTCTGGAAAGTCCCAGGACTGGTTTGGACTGGCTTATGCAGGGGGACACCTTGTGTGCCCCGGGCATGTCTGATTCTATTCAGCCCTGTCCTACCCAATACACAAAACCCTGTCTGGGGTGGTGCTCCCACCTCCCAAGGCAGGAAACCCTTTGTCCAAGCCTCCCTCGCTGGAAGGACTCCCAGCAGCAGGAGGTCAGACTCGTGTCTGTGGTGGCAGCATCCATTTTGTGATGCTGAGGCTCTGGTTAACTTTAACCGGGGTTAAGGCTACACACATGCCGTGTCCCTCTAGAAGGGTGGAAAGCTATCCCCGTCGACAGAACTGTCGAGGGGATAGTATTCCAATTCGTATGACACCTTACTCAACATGTTTTGATAAAGCCAAACCAAAGATAGCATTTAATCGCGAGGATTATAATGCACTTAAGAGTATATGGTATGGCAATATCCCGGAACAGCTTAGGGAGTGGTTCACGACAGCTGCAGACAGGCCCAGCTCATGCTAGAGCACCATCTCACATATTTCCAAGCACTCTGCCTCCAGGATTGAAGAGGCCTTCCATAGGAGTGGCTGATAGGAACATATGTGTCCAGTTTAAGGTTAGACATAGGGATACTATATCTAAGTAAGAGGTGATTACACCAACTTACCCCAGCTGAGTGATCAGCCAGTTGTGTCAAATATGGAGGCCCGGCCAGGGGTGGCACAATACATGCTGCAGCCCCTGGTAGGCCTTGGAAGCACCTATGCCCTGGGTACCTAGGGTACACTGTTACAGGGGCCAATAAGGTGAACCAGTTCCAATTCGTAATGCACCTAAAGTGCATTGGCAGTAATTTAGAGAGAGAACAGCAGGCTGTGGGTCTGATTAGCAGGCCCACAGCCACATTAAGTCATAAACCAGTGAAGCAAAAATCAAAAATTTGGGGTGACCATTGGATAGCAGACCCTACTCTCCTACATATAACCTATGTTTTTTTCAGTGAATTTTCAAGGTTTTGTAAATGCTAATTCCTAACTATATATGGTCTATAACCTATGGTTTTTTCAGTGAATTTCAATGGTTTTTTAATAGCAAATATCAAGAGCTGTAAAATGTCAAGTACGTGGTAGGTAAAAACATTTTCGTATTTATGCACGATGATGTACTTTGAACGCTGCCCCCCCCCTCTTTTCTTTTAGGAGTATTCTCTCTTTGCAGATAGTGAAGGGTAGGTAACACAGGCCTTTGCCCCCGTTGTAATCCGTCGTGCCTGCTTCCCTCTCCATTTGATTGATTGTTATCCTAGCATTTATTGTTTTGGAATTGGTTCTCTTTGGTTCATTCTCTATTTACAAACAAGCACAGAGTCGCAATACTCTGTTTAGTCTTTGCAGATAGTGAAAAATCGTTAAAAAACAAAAGGAATCAAGCAAAATCAGTAGGCCACTAATGGGATCTCTTTTTGACCTCGCTAAAATAGAAACATTATGAACAACCCCTCATGACAAATACGAAACTAGTGAGAGGAACTGAGCTCAACACCATGATGGCTGCAAGACAGCTCGGCTCCGCCGCCCACCCCACCCAAAATAACGACAAACACTATGCAAATATTATAAATATATACAACACACCAGCAAAGTAACAGGGTAAAACGTTTTATTAAATAACTATTTACATGGCAGCCTGCTGCAACATCGATCCAAACAAGCCTTTGTATTTTGGGCTCAAAATAAACCATCAATAGTAAGATTTTCATAGGTGAGTGTAGGTTCATGGTTTTCCATCCACAGACTAAAACCCTGGAGTGGGAGTGAAAGAACAATAACTAGGTAAGAAGGAAGGCAGAGGTTGTGGGAAGGACTCTGGATATGGTATGTTGCTTGGTCCCTGAGATGCTTCGATGTCACTGCCTTGCACAAATGGCATAAGTCCAGGATGTTGGGTGCCATAGTTGAGGGTTCGGAGCAGCGCTTGTAACACTGTCTGAAGCTTATTTGCACCTGCTCCAGCTTCACTATTCTCAAAGTAAGTGGGGGCTGTTTGTGGACCTGACTGCATTGGAAAACAATGTGATGCGGTGCCTCCCTGAACCGCTTGACGGAGGCCCCCGAGATAATTGCGTCTGCTCCACACCTTGTCCCACAATCCGTTTGACCTGAAGACACGTCCTGCGGTGCCCTGGTCCGACCATCACATATACCTGCGCCAGGAGACGGCGTGGGGTGCAGTAGAAGGGAGAGGCGGCGCGAACGAGCCTCCCCCACCTCCCCAGGTGGAGGTTTCTCAGCTACACCCCAGCGCTTCACTCGACCAGCTGACTTGCGCCCGCTCTTGCGACACAGTGCCTCGCTCGGCCAGCTGAATTGCGCCTGCTCTTGCTATTACAACGTCTCACCCGCCATCCAACGGAATTGCACCCAATCTTGCGGTACAGCAACAGGTGGCTGCTACGGAGCTCACGAAATGGCGGTCGGCTCCACAGACTTGGGCCTGGCCTGCAAAGATGGCTCTGGGCAACCGTGGAACTCGGACGCTTGACTGCTAGGGCATGGGCCCCATTCCCAAAAGAGTCCCCTCAGCCTTGAAGATTCTACAACAGTCACCGGGACCCCCGACTCCCGTAGACTACCGATGGGGAGCGACTGCCATGATTGCTCGCGGAATGGCCACAACATAGCCACGAGATGGTGGTGCTCTCATGCTAACGCCAGCTTCAGTCTGAAACATCCAGAAACACTGTAGACTACCAATTCGATCAGTTCCGGTGGAGCCCCAACGTGACCCGGTAGAGAAGAACTTGCCCTCCCCTCTTTGATTGATAGTTCTTGTTGCCTGTCCCTTCTCTTGTCATTTAACAGAACTTTTTGGACTGGTGAAAGGGGTTGTGTTCCGACCGCTGGTTGGTGGAGACATTTTGACTATATTCTGGACCTGCGTTGTCGCGTAATGCGTCATATGACGCGTCGCGTTAGCGCACCCGGAAGTGCTCCGGTGCGCGAGGCGCAGCTTCCCGGAAACGATCCAGAGCGCGGCGCGCAGCGCGTAACGTAAGCATAACAGGTCATGTGACTTGTTAATAAAACTTTTCATTGGTTCATTTTACTTTTGTTATTCTAATGATGAAAGGCTTGGTCATATGACCTAAAAATAACACTTTTCATTGCTTTCGAACATTTTTTTTTCCCAAATGATGAAAGCCCCACCTTTTTTTTTCTCACTCTGACTTGTAAAGCAAAGGACCCAGATGCATTTACAGTTTATCACTAACAATGTTCCAGGCTAATGTATTTTCCCGGGAAATTTACAACTGTCCTGCAAGTAAAATATTCCTATTTCGAGAAAAAGGGCGTTTCTTCGTCCCATGAGGGAGCCGTTGAGCAAAAGAGGCTCGGCCTGCTGTCTTAGTCGCTGATAGGTATGAATATCGTATTCTTATCGATCACTTTATGTTGCAGGAGTGGAAAACACAACAGCCCTTGACCATTTATCTTTACTGCGTTCCTGCGTATTATACCTTTTAACCATCATGTAATCGGGCTGCTTTATTTCACTTGCCTTTTACTGATTCGAAAACAGTGGCTATTATTCAAAACTTTACCAAAAAAGGTACTACTACCATGTTTTGTTTTAAAAACCTTTATTGTGAAAATGTCAGTATACAAATACGGGCCTATAACCACGTGGGCCGGCCACGGAGAAAACTGGATCGTATATGATGAGGGGACATTTACACTGTAGAAGAACGTAACGGGCGGGCCATTAGGTTGCAAGAACTACGGTGTCTAACAGTTGCGGAATCGGTGGATGTACATTTTATAATTAAAGTACGACAGGGCCAGTTACAATAAAATTATTGAGATATACATTTGCGGGCAAGTACCATGAGTGACGTTAATTCGATCTTTCAATAGTACAGTAATCAATAACACATCAGAACTTAATATCAATAGGGATGTCCAAATGTTCAATCAGTACTCGTCCCCGCCCGCCATGTGCTTCAAAACTGCATACGTATCTCGTGATATCAAGGTTGGGCAACCAGTACACAACAAGGAGTTACGAGTCCCATTTATACCGGCGCCATTTTGGGCAAGGCCGGGCAGGTCCAGGATATAGTCAAAATGTCTCCACCAACAAGCGGTCAGACCAGAACCCCTTTCGGCAGTCCAAAAAGGTTCTGTTAAATGACAACAGAAGAGATAGGCAACAAGAACAATCAGTCAAAAGAGGGGACGCTTTCGTGAATGGGGCCCATGCCCTAGCAGGCAAGCGTCCGAGTTCCAAGGTGTCCCAGGGCCATTTTAGTGGACCAGGCCCAAATCCAAAGAGCAGGCCGCCATTTTGAAAGTCTTGTTGCAGCCGCCTTTCGCTGCACCGCAAGAGTAAACGCAATTCAGCTGGATGGTGGGCGAGACGCTGTAGCCGCAAGTGTGGGCGCAACTCAGCTGGATGGGGGGTGAGGCACTGTGCCGCAAGAGCGGGCGCAATGCAGCTGGAAGGCGAGTGAAACGCTAAGGGCCGTTTGCGCCGCCTCCCCCCGGGCCGCCTCCCCCCTCCACCCCCTGGGCACCCAACGCCGTCTTTCGGCGCAGCATTGTAGGATGGCCACACCAGTGAAACTTGCTGGACACCACCTCCGTGCCATCCGGATCTCGGCGCGTTCAAGTCACTGTACCGCAAGAGTGGCCGAAACTCAGCTGGATGGCGGGTGAGTCGCTGTACCGCAAGAGCGGGCGGAACTCAGCTGGATGGCTGGCGAGTCACTGTACCGCAAGAGTGGGCGAAATTCAGCTGGATGGCGGGTGAGTCGCTGTACCGCAAGAGCGGGCGCAACTCTGCTGAACGGCGAGTGAAACGGCAAAGGGCGCCGCACTGCACATGAGGTGCCTCCACCTAGGGAGGGGGGAGAGGCCAGTTCACGCCGCCTCCCCCCCCCCGCCCCCCCGGGCACCCCACGCTGTCTTTCGGCGCAGCATTGTAGGATAGCCACACCAGTGCGGCAACTTGCTGGACACCACCTCGGTGCCATCCGGATCTCGACGCGTTGTGCTGCCTTTGGCCTATTCGCACATCGGTCCGCTACTGACGCCGCCTCACAGGCCAACGGATTTTGTAGGCTTTTTATAGCCCAAAGCCGCATAACAGGTCATGTGACTTGTTTATAAAACTTTTCATTGGTTCATTTTACTTTTGGTTTCCAAATGATGAAATGCTTGATCATATGACCTAAAAATAACACTTTTCATTGGATTGAAACATATTTTTTTCCCAAACGATGAAAGCCCCACCTTTTTTTTTCTCACTCGGCAATCCAAAAAGGTTCCGTTAGATGACAACAGAGGGGACAGGCAACAAGAACCATCACTCAAAAAAGGGGAGGGCAAGTTCTTCCCTACCGGGTCACGTTGGGGCTCCACCGGAAGTCATCAAATTGATAGTCTACAGTGTTTCTGGATGTTTCAGACTGAAGCTGGCATCAGCATGAGAGCACCACCATCTCGTAGCTCCGTCGTGGCCATTCCACAAGCAATCATGGCAGCCGCTCCCCACCGGAAGCCTGCGGGAATCGGGGGCCCGATGACTTTTGTAGAATCTTCAAGGCTGAGGGGACGCTTTCGAGAATGGGGCCCAAATGTGTCCCTGGGCCATTTTAGTGGACCAGGCCCAAATCCGAAGAGCCGGCAGCCATTTTAAGAGTCCTGTGGCAGCCACCTATCGCTGCACCGCAATAGTGGGCGCAATTCTACTGGATGGTGGACGAGACGCTGTAGCCGCAAGAGCGGGCGGTAAACAGCTGAATGGCGGATGAGGCACAGTGCAGCAAAAGCGGGCGGAAAACTGCTGATTGGTGACTGAAACGGTAAAAAGGGCGCCCCACTACAGCAGACGAGCCTCCACCTGGGGAGGCCCGTTCACGCCGCCTCCCCCCCCCCCCCCCGGGGCGCCCCACGCCGTTTTTCGGTGCAGCATTGTAGGATGCCAAGACCAGTGCGGCAAGTAAAGGACATCACCTGGGTGCCGTCCAGATCTCGGCACGTTGTGCTGCCTTCGGACTATTCGCACAACAGACCACTACTGACGAGGCACAGTGCAGCAAAAGCGGGCTATAAACCGCTGAATGGCAAGTGAAACGCTAAAGGGGCGCCCCACTACAGCAGACGAGCCTCCACCTGGGGAGGCCCGTTCACGCCGCCTCCCCACCCCCGGAGCGCCCCACGCCGTTTTTCGGTGCAGCATTGTAGGATGCCAAGACTAGTGCGGCAAGTAAAGGACATTACCTGGGTGCCGTCCAGATCTCGGCGCTTTGTGCTGCCTTCGGACTATTCGCACAACAGACCGCTACTGACCATTGTTGCTTTTGTTTAAAAAAAAATGTTTTAACGTGTTTACTGTTTTTGATGCGTTGTATATATTTATAAGTTAATAAAGTGTTATAATCCTACTACTTTGTTGGAGTGCTATATATTTTTAATGTGACACATAATTGTGAAGACTTTGATGTACAAAAAGGCATCCCTGGAATCTTCCGCTTCAGGCTCCGTCCCACACACCCTCACAGTGAGAATCCCCTCCCCAATCACAATACAGGATCGTTATCAGATAGTAGTAACGGCTGTGGTGTGACGGATCTCATGAGGTGGGGGCCTTGATCTACTGTAACTCCTTTGAAGGGGGTGATTCTTTACAGTTGAGGCCATAAACTACATCCGCAGAGCTAGGTGATAGCCTGGGACCGGCCTGGACAATCAGACACAAAGGAAGAGGAGTGTCAGAGGGTGCGGTAGTGAATAGGGTGAAAGGGAGGTGTCGGGCGGGCACAGGGTGTGATTCTCAGGGAAGAGCAGCGCAGATGGGGGGAGGTTTATGGCCCATGCATAAGACAGAGAGCGGGGGTGACCAGTGCGTGGGGGAGATGCTTGCGAGGGTGGGGAGCCATGCTGAGGATCGGCGGCATGCAGAGCGTGGGTCTGGTCAAGGCATCTAAAATGGCTGCCGTGCACGACAAAAGTGTGGCATTGGAAAAAGAGCAAGATGGCGCAGACAATGTTTATCAATACGGATTAATTTATAACAATTATTTTTAACAATATATTTACTCGCAGTGTCAAAATGGCGGTCAACACTTCCTGATTTCCTTCGAATCGAACGTTAACAGACGTCACGATCGGCGGCGTGCAGAGAGTGGGTCTGGTCAAGGCATCTAAAATGGCTGCCGTGCACGACAAAAGTGTGGCATTGGAAAAAAAGCAAGATTGCGCAGACAATGTTTATCAATAAGGAATAATTTATAACAATTATTTTTAACAATATATTTACTCGCAGTGTCAAAATGGCGGTCAACACTTCCTGATTTCCTTCGAATCGAACGTTAACAGACGTCACGCAGCAAAAAAAACAAAAAAAGTAAAAACCCTCACGCGCAGCCGCTGGAAGACAAGTATCAACATATATGAGCATCCTCAGCCACCCTCAGAAAACATAGGGGGTCAGGATACGTCTCCCGTACCCCCTTATACCCATTTCTTACATTGTTTTTCCTCCATCTTGTAATTTGATTAAAACGAAAGACAAAATGGCGAATTCCCGTTTCGCGTCCCGATTCGCCACCCGGTTCGCGAATAACCCCAACATCATTCCTAGGGGGTCAAGGGGGGTCAAGAATGGTCTACCTTGCCCCCTTTCATTAAATTCCTCCTTCGTTTTTCTCCTCTTCTTGTCTCTCGATCCTACCGAGAGACAAGATGGCGGCCGCTCCGGACTGTTTAGAATGTTGACAGACACTGGAGAGCCAATCAGCTTTGCTTCGCAAAGCTCCGTTACGCGAAAAGTTCGCGAACCGGAGCGCTACCCGGGACGCTGTCACAGATATATCTGTTTTTTAAAACGTTAATTTCTCAAAATCCACTGGAGCACATATATTGAGACCCAGCAAAGGCACATCGGGCTAACAGTCCCTACAATTTTGCCAAGTTTCGTGCAAATCCATTCAGCCGTTCGAGCTAAAAGTGAGGCCAAACGCCCTATGGAAAACTCAATGTTAAAAATGCGTTTTGCAACCCCCCTTTTTTCTCGGCCCCCCCTTTATGAAACCCCCCCAAATTTTATAGGGCTGCTCAGAAACAAAATGTGCCATTTTCCTGAAAATTTCAGCCGATTCCGTCCACAAACGCCAAAGTTATTAGACATAGCATTTTCAAAAGTCCCATAGAGAAAAAATCCTAACTATATATACCTACTGGAGACTGCCAGTAGGTAATATATACATATATATATATATATGCAAATCCAGAGTCCCGGTACAAGCTAGTACCCGCTCGCGAGTGGGTCGTCCTTGGGGCCCCGGAAGCCCAATATCTTGCACTCGAACGTTTTCCCCTCCAGAAAGAACGTAGACGACACTCCAAGAGTCTGCTGTGCTGTGGAAATTTATTAGCAGCAAAAACAAACAACGCGTTTCACCTCACGGCTTGTTCACGTTTGCTGTGGATTCTAAAACATAGTCCTTTTACATTGTTTTTACAATAATCATAGAAGTAGGACTATTATATCAACACCCAAAAGTGCAAAGTGCAAGAGACATGTTGGAAATGGAAAAATGTTAGTTACATTTCATTAGAACGGTGTCTTATTAGCCAAACAAAATAATATTTAGACAAAACCAGGTATTATGCACGTTAACATAATTAATGACCGTTGTTTCAATATAACATTTATACCAAAATTATTAAAGTCTAGGAATTTGTTTGTTGAGTCACAAATCCTTGCCCCTTGACCGTTCATCTAAGCACCAAATTGGCAAAGAAGAGACAGAAAATCACGCCCCAGTGGGCTAATTGTGAAAACGCTACGGTCTTGCCCCAGTGGGCTAATGTTCCTTAAATGCTGACAATTGTTTCATTATCACAATTTCATAGATCATCGTTTAAGTTAGGCGTTTATTCCATAAACCAATGCCCCTAGATCTTCTGGCTCAGGGTGGGCAATATCGCCGAAACGGATAAATGAGTCAAGCCCCAGTGGGCTAGCTTAAAAATTACTAAAGTCCTCCTCCAGTGAGCAACCAAGGTTAAATCCAAGTTGAAAAACCAAATTAAATCCTACCCTGGTGGGTTGAGTCCAAACTTTTCAGATTTTGAGCTTTTTATCGTCTAGAGGCAAAGGGTTTCATTCCTATCTGTCTCCAAAGTAGATCAATATTATGGTTCAACAAAGGGCAAAATGTTCTTTCTCTGGTTGTTTCATGACACCTCTTTTTCTTAGACTTCAAAAATCCAACATCCTATTAACAAAATCTGTGAATTAAAACATCAGAAATTTACATCATGAAAAAATTATTTTAAAAGAAACGACTTACAGTCAGCAGCTTGATATACATTAATCATTTCCTGTTCTTTACACATTCAAATTATCAATTATGTTCAATCTTCAAGGTGTACAGAAAGCTCCTCATGGTTATTCAGACCTTGGGGATAGGTTGTCTCGAAGTCGATAATATACCTTGATTCTAACTTTCTAAGACTCAAAGTTCTATTTCCACCCCGAATCCCTAGATCGATCTTATCCAGCACAACCATCCGTAGCAAGTTTTCGTTTTGAAAATGGTGTTCGAAAAAGTGCCTTGCTACCGGATATTGTGTGTTATGGTTTTTGATGGCCCTTAAATGCTGCAGCACTCTCTCTTTTGCCTTAAGTGTGGTGCTCCCTATATACCACTTGTCACATGGACAGACAAGTAGGTATATGCAGTACATTGTGTTACAATTTACATTTTTCTGTATTGTGAACACCCTGCCTGTGCTTGGAACCGTCACCTCTTTACAATTAAAACTATTGCGACAGGCTTTGCATGAGTTACAGCATTTGAACCCTGGTGGATCCTTCAATTTCTTCGTGCTGGTTACTGAATTGGGACTCAGTTCATCCTGTAAGGACTTGCTCTTTCTGTATGTTACATGTGGATTGGAATTAAGGTGCGGTTTAAGGTGTTGGTCTGTGAGAAGCACATGCCAATGCTTCATGAGAATCTGTTTTACATCTCTAGCCTGGCCTGAAAAGGTGGTAATGAATCTAATGCTAGACTCTGAATCCTTAGATTTATTAGTGTCTAATAGGTCTTTTCTTTCCTTAGTATTCACCCTTTTTATTGCTCCTTCTATTGTTTTTTGGCTGTACCCACGATCTTTGAAACGCTTGGTCATGACCTCCATTTCCTTTACAAAAGCTTCCTGCGTGCTGCAGTTACGCTTAGCACGTAGCAATTCCCCATAGGGTATACTGTCTATGAGGTTTCTGGGATGCGCACTCTTTGCGTTCAGGAGACTGTTACCTGCTGTTGTTTTTCTGTGTAGGCTGGTCATTATCGCAGTCCCTTGAATCTCCACATTGATATCTAGGAATTCTATCCTTGATTCATGGATGTGTTCTGTGAATCTGAGGTTGATAGTGTTGTTATTCAACTCACTCACATTTGGAAATGGAGGTCATGACCAAGCGTTTCAAAGATCGTGGGTACAGCCAAAAAACAATAGAAGGAGCAATAAAAAGGGTGAATACTAAGGAAAGAAAAGACCTATTAGACACTAATAAATCTAAGGATTCAGAGTCTAGCATTAGATTCATTACCACCTTTTCAGGCCAGGCTAGAGATGTAAAACAGATTCTCATGAAGCATTGGCATGTGCTTCTCACAGACCAACACCTTAAACCGCACCTTAATTCCAATCCACAGGTGACATACAGAAAGAGCAAGTCCTTACAGGATGAACTGAGTCCCAATTCAGTAACCAGCACGAAGAAATTGAAGGATCCACCAGGGTTCAAATGCTGTAACTCATGCAAAGCCTGTCGCAATAGTTTTAATTGTAAAGAGGTGACGGTTCCAAGCACAGGCAGGGTGTTCACAATACAGAAAAATGTAAATTGTAACACAATGTACTGCATATACCTACTTGTCTGTCCATGTGACAAGTGGTATATAGGGAGCACCACACTTAAGGCAAAAGAGAGAGTGCTGCAGCATTTAAGGGCCATCAAAAACCATAACACACAATATCCGGTAGCAAGGCACTTTTTCGAACACCATTTTCAAAACGAAAACTTGCTACGGATGGTAGTGCTGGATAAGATCGATCTAGGGATTCGGGGTGGAAATACAACTTTGAGTCTTAGAAAGTTAGAATCAAGGTATATTATCGACTTCGAGACAACCTATCCCCAAGGTCTGAATAACCATGAGGAGCTTTCTGTACACCTTGAAGATTGAACATAATTGATAATTTGAATGTGTAAAGAACAGGAAATGATTAATGTATATCAAGCTGCTGACTGTAAGTCGTTTCTTTTAAAATAATTTTTTCATGATGTAAATTCTGATGTTTTAATTCACAGATTTTGTTAATAGGATGTTGGATTTTGGAAGTCTAAGAAAAAGAGGTGTCATGAAACAAACAGAGAAAGAACATTTTGCCCTTTGTTGAACCATAATATTGATCTACTTTGGAGACAGATAGGAATGAAACCCTTTGCCTCTAGACGATAAAAAGCTCAAAATCTGAAAAGTTTGGACTCAACCCACCAGGGTAGGATTTAATTTGGTTTTTCAACTTGGATTTAACCTTGGTTGCTCACTGGAGGAGGACTTTAGTAATTTTTAAGTTAGCCCACTGGGGCTTGACTCATTTATCCGTTTCGGCGATATTGCCCACCCTGAGCCAGAAGATCTAGGGGCATTGGTTTATGGAATAAACGCCTAACTTAAACGATGATCTATAAAATTGTGATAATGAAACAATTGTCAGCATTTAAGGAACATTAGCCCACTGGGGCAAGACCGTAGCGTTTTCACAATTAGCCCACTGGGGCGTGATTTTCTGTCTCTTCTTTGCCAATTTGGTGCTTAGATGAACGGTCAAGGGGCAAGGATTTGTGACTCAACAAACAATTTCCTAGACTTTAATAATTTTGGTATAAATGTTATATTGAAACAACGGTCATTAATTATGTTAACGTGCATAATACCTGGTTTTGTCTAAATATTATTTTGTTTGGCTAATAAGACACCGTTCTAATGAAATGTAACTAACATTTTTCCATTTCCAACATGTCTCTTGCACTTTGCACTTTTGGGTGTTGATATAATAGTCCTACTTCTATGATTATTGTAAAAACAATGTAAAAGGACTATGTTTTAGAATCCACAGCAAACGTGAACAAGCCGTGAGGTGAAATGCGTTGTTTGTTTTTGCTGCTAATAAATTTCCACAGCACAGCAGACTCTTGGAGTGTCGTCTACGTTCTTTCTGGAGGGGAAAACGTTCGAGTGCAATATATATATATATATATATATATATATATATATATATATATATATATATATATATATATATATATATATATATATATATATATATATATACATATATTACCTACTGGCGGTTGCCAGTAGGTAGTTATAGTTAGGACCTAGTTTCCATAGGAAATCCTCAACATTCTATTTGGAATAACTTTGGCCCTGGTGGATGAGTCTTTGCGAATTTCTCAAAGAAGATGGCTCAGTCCGCTGCGCTCCTTCCCTGAAAGTTTGGGGGGGATTGGTCAAGTGGGGGCTGAGATATAAGGGGGGTCCCAAAACGTGTTTTCTCCATGTTATTTTCCATAGGACCTTTAGACTCGGCTACAGGTCGAACGGCTGAATGGATTTATAAGAAATTTGCCAAAACTGTAGAGTCTTGTTCGCAGATTACGCTTTTTTTTGGAATGGTGTAAATCCGTTCAGTAGTTGTTGAGAAAATTAAAGTTAAAGTCAATTATATATCTATAGGCGCGCACACGTGCAAGCACCCAAGCGGCTGCGCGTGAGCGGAATTTTTTTTTGCTGCGTGACGTCTGTTAACGTTCGATTCGAAGGAAATCAGGAAGTTTTGTCCGCCATTTTGTCACTGCGAGTAAATATATTGTTCATTTCAGAGCGTTGAAACATGGAAAGGGGAGAAGGTAGAGATTGTCTTGCTGCATAGGTTTTCTCGGGGTGTGCAGTAAGGCCCTTAAACGCGAAAAGATATATTTTTTTCGGGAAAAAAATAACGGGGTGCGCGCACCCGGTCGCGCACACCTATTCACAAGAGTTTGAAAATGGAGATAAATCAGAAGTTTGAGTGCTTAGATATAAGGTGGCTCTGAAAAGAGCCCTTGTGTTAATTGAGTGTTTTCTGCATTTATAAGTAAGTACCGATGCAGAGCCTGATGTTGCAGAGGAAGATTCTGTTTCCCTCATTCGTGAAATGAACACCGTCTCTCCTATAGACGTCTTGCATGTGGTATCGCAAGTTGTTGTGGTAAATAGAACCCATGCTATAATCTCTGAGGAACGCAGAAACAGATTTATTTACATGTCTCCTTGCTTTCTTAAATTGTGCACAATGTTGATTGGACCAATTCCATTTCTGTCTTTGGCATATATTGGAATATGCCAAGGCAGATCGAAGAAAAAGTGTAATCAATTGTCGAAAGGTGTCTTTTAGAAGCATTTCCAGACCTACCCCAGTGATTGTGACTAGATCGTTCCCACCACAGTGCACAATTATAAGGTCTGGTTCTGGGAGATGCATAAAAGTTTTCACCAATGGAATCAATTGGTGACATTTCAATCCTCTTTTGGAAATCCATGTTATGTGTACATTTGGTAAGCTGAGGTTGCAAATTCATCTGCTTACTGCATATTTTTCACTCCAGTGAATATAACTGTGTCCTATTAGCCAGACCTTCATTTTCAAGGGATTTGTAGTCGTCCTCCGATCGGTTCTGGAAGTGGAATGGTAGTTAGAAGTTGAAATTCTAAATAAAGAAAAAGGAAGAGGCTGGGTGTGGTTTAAAAAATAAAAATGATTGGTTGATTGTAACAAGTGGAGATTGAACAGTACGTTCCATGTTAATGATTATGTTAAACGAAAAGTACTATTGGGTGTGAAAAAACAAGATATGTAACAGAGCTGTGTATTGGCAGGAGTTTCTGGAGGGAAAATAGTGTTCTTAGTTTGTTGTAGAACGTTAAGACATGAACTTTTGACCTGTGCCTTCAGCAAGGTGCAGAATGAGGTGTAACCATGGAAACAGCCGGAGATGGCAGTTGGTGATGGGTTCACTCTTTGGTGCCTCTGCATCTGAGTCTGTTCTCTGGTGGCAGGCGGAGAACTGTTTGTTATTGTGGAGATGAAAGGGTGATAAGGAGAGAAATACGACATAGCGTCTGGCCTGTAGAAGCGTGGGAGCAGTGATTAACTCTGAGTAAAGCGGAACTGTGTCGGTGCTTAGTAACAGTAAAAAAAATTTTTTAACAGTGGTATAACTGTCTTTAAGGTGCGCGACCTACTAAGAAAGAGTTCACGGGCCGTAATTGGCTTGCAGGTTCTAGTATCAGTAAGTGAGGTCGAGAAAAGAAAATATTCAGGACTTTATTTATGAAGGCCTTGCGCCACCGGTGCGTTACTTTTTCCCATTTTGAAAAATGAGGCACTGGCGGCGGAAGGTCTTTATAAATAAGGTCTTCAGTGTCTACAGTTAAGGTTATGTGGAACCCATGAATAGTTTTTCAAAATGAAATCATTTCAGTTGAGATTATGGATTAAAAGAGAAACCGTGAATATTTGAAATGTTTATTTAGAAATGTACTGTTTTAAAGGCAAATCATTATGTAATATGAGTACAGAAATTGCAAAAAACACAGTAATTGGTATTGTCAGTAGTACATGGAATACAAACGCTATAGTTGAAGAAAAATGAATATAGTTGGAAAAAAACATTGTACACTCTTATAAGGGAGTATATTATATTTTAATAAATGGAAGAAGGTCTCTGGCCTTTCAGTTTAGGAACGATATATGAAAATGCAAGTGGTTATACATCATTACTTTATGAATCAGCTGTCAAACAACACGAAATCATAATGTCCATTGTTAGTAAAGCAAATAGGTCTGTTCTTCAAAAGAAAATATGGAAAAGAACGTGAAGAATATAGAAAACCAAAAGGAAATGAGGACGTCAATGGCTTGTATAAGAGTTATTGAAGCATTGTTTAGGCAAAATAGGTAGCTTCTGCTTGTAACAGGAAATCAGTTTTATCATTTGAAAGTATGTCAGCTATCCAATGGAAAAGAGTAAAGCAGTACTGATGATCTGTTTTACCATCAGATTGCAGGTCAGTGGGTTTTCGATGTAGCTCGCTGTTAGGAAAGAGTTAACCGTCCATTGTGTAGGCAAAGTATGCAGCAAGTGCCTCTAACATGAAATCATTGTTATCATCTGAAAACATGTCAGCCATCCAATTGAGAAGATGAAAGGAGCATTCATGATCTGTCATTATTGGAGCGTCTTTTACCATCATAGGGCAGCTCGGTGGGTTTTCGATGTAGCTCTCTGTTAGGAAATCTTGCGCCGCTGCGAATATATTCCAATGACCCAGAACTCCTTGTACCGCTGCAAAGGCCATAAACCCTCCATTGTAACAAAGCTGTTCATGATCAAGTAATGGATTCATGAGGTGATTGTAATTCGGTTCAGGAGGTACCAAATTGCAGAGACATAAATCCAGGGCCCACGTGAAATCACAGCTCAGGCAATGAAATACAGGCTGCACACAGGTGAAATACGAATATTGAAATGATAATCGATATGAAGTATTCAAAGTTGAGAGTGGTAAGGTGCCGTAGTACAGAAGCATTCTCTGTCGAAATAGTTCTAAGTGGTCCGGCTCATTTGCGAAGGCAGGAGGGACATCCATTTTGAATTTCCCAAGATGGTAAAGGAAACGGCGCAGCACCGCTGGTTGTATAGCAACTCCACAGAATTAGGTCGCCGGCTATGCAGTGGAGAGGAGCAGAATGACTTGATACATTTTCTAGGAGTCTAGTCACTTATATTTTGCTTAGTGGTTATCAAAAAAGTAGCTTTTTTTGAACTGGAGGATGCGTTAAAAAATAAGGGAGTGATTTGAGGGAGTTGTAAAGCAAGGTCAATTTTTTTTTACATCAATGATGTTTTCTGTGAATGTTAGCTTAGTGAAAGATATGTGTGTGAGCAGATGCAACGTTCAGTTTTAAATGTGACAATGGCGGTCTTGTTCATGTCTTCCGATTCAAGGTCGGTATTCGCTGCCAAATATAAAGATCAAGAAACGCATGCGTGGGGTACATAGTCTGCATTCTTAAAGGAAAGCAAATGAAGGGTTATTTTTACCGCGTTAGCATCGTCGTTTAAAAAGTTATAGTGATTTCTATTATATGTTAAGAAAGTGTCACTGATGAAGACTGAAAATAAATCCTTATAAATGATAGGGACTGGTGTATTTTAGAAAAGGTGTGTAACATTACATGAATTGTGGAAAAAAAAATAATGTAAATGAAAGTGTATGGTTTGAAAATGAAAAGTAGAGGTATATAGTTCACGTTTTGAAAGCAGTTCTAGAGGGTCAGATGAAAGTGTATGGTTTGAAAATGAAAAGTAGAGGTTTATAGTTCACGTTTTGAAAGCAGTTCTAGAGGGTCAGATGCATGATAGATTTATAAAAAATAGAACATGTTTTTAAATAGTATTATGGAAAAAATATGTGCCTTTATGTACTATTTACATTATCTGCCTGTTGCGTATTCTTTGAGTTTTAGTAATCCTGTGTCTTATAACTTTTCTAGGGGAGGTTTGAGGTTCATGGTGGGTTTGGGCAGGGAGGGTAGGTTGGGGGTTTGTAATAGGGGGTCCGGGTGGGGTGGAGTGCGGAGTTTAGTGAAAAGTGAGGGGGGCGGGGAGTTACGGTATTTGGTAATGGAGCAGAGTCAGAGGACGCCACATTTGTGTTATGGGGTGCCACGGAAATATGTATTTATTCTCAGAGGTTTATTATATTAAGGATATATATCAAGATGGTGCCTTTTGTCGTTTTGTGGTTCTGTGCATGTTTATAATGCTGGCCCTTTAGTTTTTGTTTATGGACCTTATTACAACACACAGGGGAGCTACGTTGCACAGCTGGAGATCAGAGACTTAGGAAATAAAACTTTATAATTGTAAGGGCTCTAAGCGATAGAAATCGCCCGTTGTCGGTGTAAAAAATATCACCGCTATTGGTGGTATTTTCTACGGTGTTAGTGCTCGAAGGAGAATAGTAACATATATGTGAAAGCAAATTGTGTAACAGGCTCAGCATTTCACATTATCGCGTGAAAACAAAAGTTGCTTTTACATAGCAATAAGTCTCTTATAATTAAGGGACGGAGTGTATATAGTGCTATTTAGTACTCTGCTATGTGATTGATGTCGAATATTTCATAAGAGGAGGCTTTAAAAGTTTTTCGATAAACTAGTTTTCTAGGGAAGTGGGTGGAGTGTTCCGTGTAAATTGCAGAATAGAAACTAGTAAGAACCAATTGGAAGTGTTGTTTTAAAGTCACATGACTGCACATGCGTGTCTCGACGCCTATACGCGATAGGTGGGTGCGCGCACCCGGTCGCTCACTAAAAGAAAGCGGCGAGAAAATATCAGCTAATATGCTCTTGAAGCTTGATTTGGTACAAAGAGTTAGTTCTAAAAAGAACTTTTTTTTTTTTTTTTTTTCTTTGGAAACAAGTGTTATGATGCTTTTGATTTCTTAAAGTTGCTACGACATTTTTCAGTATGTTATACTATCCAAATAAAGTGAAGAAATTTAACTTTTCTTGGAGCATTTATGACTCTCAATTTTGTGTTTAATTAGAGTAAAGCTTTGCTCTCCGTATACAAGAAGTTCTCCACAGTTGTTGCATTTTATGTGCACGTTCGCCAGACATGGTTTCAAGTCCATTTCAGCACTCGATGGAGATACAGGTCGTCCACCGGAAGATGTGCTGATTACTTCTGATGGTAATAGCGTGGCCTCCGTTTTTCTTGTCAAAGGTGGTCGCTCATTTCAGGTTTATAGTTCACGTTTTGAAAGCAGTTCTAGAGGGTCAGATGCATGATAGATTTATAAAAAATAGAACATGTTTTTAAATAGTATTATGGAAAAAATATGTGCCTTTATGTACTATTTACATTATCTGCCTGTTGCGTATTCTTTGAGTTTTAGTAATCCTGTGTCTTATAAGTTTTCTAGGGGAGGTTTGAGGTTCATGGTGGGTTTGGGCAGGGAGGGTAGGTTGGGGGTTTGTAATAGGGGGTCCGGGTGGGGTGGAGTGCGGAGTTTAGTGAAAAGTGAGGGGGCGGGGAGTTACGGTATTTGGTAATGGAGCAGGGTCAGAGGACGCCACATTTGTGTTATGGGGTGCCACGGAAATATGTATTTATTCTCAGAGGTTTATTATATTAAGGATATATATCAAGATGGTGGCTTTTGTCGTTTTGTGGTTCTGTGCATGTTTATAATGCTGGCCCTTTAGTTTTTGTTTATGGACCTTATTACAACACACAGGGGAGCTACGTTGCACAGTTGGAGATCAGAGACTTAGGAAATAAAACTTTATAATTGTAAGGGCTCTAAGCGATAGAAATCGCCCGTTGTCGGTGTAAAAAATATCACCGCTATTGGTGGTATTTTCTACGGTGTTAGTGCTCGAAGGAGAATAGTAACATATATGTGAAAGCAAATTGTGTAACAGGCTCAGCATTTCACATTATCGCGTGAAAACAAAAGTTGCTTTTACATAGCAATAAGTCTCTTATAATTAAGGGACGGAGTGTATATAGTGCTATTTAGTACTCTGCTATGTGATTGATGTCGAATATTTCATAAGAGGAGGCTTTAAAAGTTTTTCGATAAACTAGTTTTCTAGGGAAATGGGTGGAGTGTTCCGTGTAAATTGCAGAATAGAAACTAGTAAGAACCAATTGGAAGTGTTGTTTTAAAGTCACATGACTGCACATGCGTGTCTCGACGCCTATACGCGATAGGTGGGTGCGCGCACCCGGTCGCGCACTAAAAGAAAGCGGCGAGAAAATATCAGCTAATATGCTCTTGAAGCTTGATTTGGTACAAAGAGTTAGTTCTAAAAAGAACTTTTTTTTTTTTTTTTCTTTGGAAACAAGTGTTATGATGCTTTTGATTTCTTAAAGTTGCTACGACATTTTTCAGTATGTTATACTATCCAAATAAAGTGAAGAAATTTAACTTTTCTTGGAGCATTTATGACTCTCAATTTTGTGTTTAATTAGAGTAAAGCTTTGCTCTCCGTATACAAGAAGTTCTCCACAGTTGTTGCATTTTATGTGCACGTTCGCCAGACATGGTTTCAAGTCCATTTCAGCACTCGATGGAGATACAGGTCGTCCACCGGAAGATGTGCTGATTACTTCTGATGGTAATAGCGTGGCCTCCGTTTTTCTTGTCAAAGGTGGTCGCTCATTTCCTTCAGATTCGGAAGATGAATGCGGAACGGTAGCCATTGTACCGAAGTCTTCGGGAAGATGTTCGACGTTGTTGTCTCTTGAGAGTAGAAAAGAAAGTGATGGAAGTGGGTGGAGTGCTGCATGTAAATTCCAGAATAGAAACTACCAAGAACCAATTAGAAGTTTCGTTTAGAAGTCACATGACTTCACATGGAAGTGTCAGGTCCTGTACGCGATAGGAGGGTGCGCGCACCCGGTCTCGCACTAAAATACAGCGGCGAAAAAACATCTTATAATATGCTCTTGGAGCATGTTTTGGTGGAAAGAGTTAGTTCTGAAAAGAACTTTTTTTTTTTTTTTTTTTTGGAAACAAGTGTTATGATGCTTTTGATTTCTTAAAGTTGCTACGACATTTTTCAGTATGTCATACTATCCAAATAAAGTGAAGAAATGTAACTTTTCTTGGAGCATTTATGACTCTCAATTGTGTGTTTAATTAGAGTAAAGCTTTGCTCTCCGTATACAAGAAGTTCTCCACAGTTCGTGCATTTCATGTGCACGTTCGCCAGATATGGTCTCAAGTCCATCTCAGCACTCAATGGAGATACAGGTCGTCCACCGAAGATGTGCTGATTACTTCTGATGGTAATAGCGTGGCCTCCGTTTTTCTTGTCAAAGGTGGTCGCTCATTTCCTTCAGATTCGGAAGATGAATGCGGAACGGTAGCCGAAGTCTTCAGGAAGATGTTCGACGTTGTTCTCTCTTGAGAGTAGAAAAGAAAGTGATGGAAGTGGGTGGAGTGCTGCGTGTAAATTCCAGAATAGAAACTACCAAGAACCAATTAGAAGTGTTGTTTAGAAGTCACATGACTTCACATGCAAGTGTCAGGTCCTGTACGCGATAGGAGGGTGCGCGCACCCGGTCTCGCACTAAAATAAAGCGGCGAACAAACATCTCATAATATGCTCTTGGAGCACGTTTTGGTAGAAAGAGTTAGTTCTGAAAAGAACTTTTTTTTTTTTTTTTTGGAAAGGAAGTGTTATGATGCTTTCGATTTCTTAAAGTTGCTACTACATTTTTCAGTATGTAATAGTATGAAAATGAAGTGAAGAAATTTATCTTTTCTTGGGGCATTTGTGACTTTCTATTTTGAGTTTAATAAGAACGAGGCTTTGCTCTCCATACAAAAGAATTTCTCCACACTTGTTGCATTTCATATGCACCTTCGCAAGATATGATTCAGAAAAGGGGGTGGTGATGAACAGAGTGTCAGAATTAAGCAGACCACTCTTACCCAGTCCAAAGATCAGGGCTTTATCCATCACCGTTTTTTAGCTCACTGCACCATCCCAGCTCAGAACTTGGCTATATGCAAATTAGTCTGACCCTGGCCCAGTGCATCATGGGAACAGGGCAGACCAAACTACCAAGCCAATTCTTATACTGGGAAGGAAACAAGCTACCGGGGACCGGTTTCTGGCATTTCAGCCGTCTTCGGCCCGGCTTGCTTGAATCCTGATGGTGCAATGAGCTAGGGACTCACATCTGAGTATACCCTTCCACGCTTATGGTGGACAAAAATGATTCAGAAAAGGGGGTGGTGATGAACAGAGTGTCAGAATTAAGCAGACCACTCTTACCCAGTCCAAAGATCAGGGCTTTATCCATCACCGTTTTTTAGCTCACTGCACCATCCCAGCTCAGAACTTGGCTATATGCAAATTAGTCTGACCCTGGCCCAGTGCATCATGGGAACAGGGCAGACCAAACTACCAAGCCAATTCTTATACTGGGAAGGAAACAAGCTACCGGGGACCGGTTTCTGGCATTTCAGCCGTCTTCGGCCCGGCTTGCTTGAATCCTGATGGTGCAATGAGCTAGGGACTCACATCTGAGTATACCCTTCCACGCTTATGGTGGACAAAAATGATTCAGAAAAGGGGGTGGTGATGAACAGAGTGTCAGAATTAAGCAGACCACTCTTACCCAGTCCAAAGATCAGGGCTTTATCCATCACCGTTTTTTAGCTCACTGCACCATCCCAGCTCAGAACTTGGCTATATGCAAATTAGTCTGACCCTGGCCCAGTGCATCATGGGAACAGGGCAGACCAAACTACCAAGCTAATTCTTATACTGGGAAGGAAACAAGCTACCGGGGACCGGTTTCTGGCATTTCAGCTGTCTTCGGCCCGGCTTGCTTGAATCCTGATGGTCCAATGAGCTAGGGACTCACATCTGAGTATACCCTTCCACGCTTATGGTGGACAAAAATGATTCAGAAAAGGGGGTGGTGATGAACAGAGTGTCAGAATTAAGCAGACCACTCTTACCCAGTCCAAAGATCAGGGCTTTATCCATCACCGTTTTTTAGCTCACTGCACCATCCCAGCTCAGAACTTGGCTATATGCAAATTAGTCTGACCTTGGCCCAGTGCATCATGGGAACAGGGCAGACCAAACTACCAAGCCAATTCTTATACTGGGAAGGAAACAAGCTACCGGGGACCGGTTTCTGGCATTTCAGCCGTCTTTGGCCCGGCTTGCTTGAATCCTGATGGTGCAATGAGCTAGGGACTCACATCTGAGTATACCCTTCCACGCTTATGGTGGACAAAAATGATTCAGAAAAGGGGGTGGTGATGAACAGAGTGTCAGAATTAAGCAGACCACTCTTACCCAGTCCAAAGATCAGGGCTTTATACATCACCGTTTTTTAGCTCACTGCACCATTCCAGCTCAGAACTTGGCTATATGCAAATTAGTCTGACCCTGGCCCAGTGCATCATGGGAACAGGGCAGACCAAACTACCAGGCCAAGATATGGTCTCAAGTCCATCTCAGCACTCGATGGAGATACAGGTCGTCCACCAGAAGATGTGCTGGCCACCTCTGATGGTATTAGCGTGGCCAGGGCTCTTGTCGATGCTTTTGCATAATGCTCAGGATGCCTTTGTTTAACATGCCGCTGCATGGTGTGTATAGAAAAGGAATATTTTTTATTTGGATTTCCCCTTGAGAGCTCCGAATTTCATATTGTGCAGGTTACTTTTGGCGCATTCACTTTCTTTTGATCTTCAGGATAAGTAAAAAATTGCCAAATGAAAGATTCCTTTTTTCTTCTTAACGGTGGTCGCTCATTTCCTTCAGATTCGGAAGATGAATGCGGAAGGGCAGCCATTTCAGCAAAGTCTTCTGGAAGATGCTCGACGTTGTTGTCTCTTGAGAGTAGAAAAGATTGTGAGGAAAGTGGGTGGAGTGCTTCGTGTAAATTCCAGAACAGAAACTACTAAGAACCAATTGGAAGTCTTGTTTTCAAGTCACATGACTTTACATGCGCTTCTCAGGACGTGTAGGCGGTGACACTATCTAGTTACGAACGTAATTACATACTTAGGAACTGGCATTCAAAAAAACTATGAAATTCACTGAAAAAACCATAGGTTTTACACACATTATAGTTAGGAAGTAGCATTTGAAAAACCTATGAAATTCACTGAAAAAACCATAGGTTTGACACCAGTTATAGTTAGCTGGAAATTTTACTGACATAAAACCTACGAAATTTCACGTTATAGTTAGTTGGACTCACTATAACTTGCGCGTGTAATGCACTGCTGAGGACATTACATATTACATCACTCATGACATGGTCAGTGACATCACTCAGGACATCACTGATGACAGACCTCCTTTAAGTGTAATGTAACCCTTAAAACACATATTGGAAAATAGAAATTAACATTTTCAAAAAAATGGAGATACCCATACCAGTTACAACAACCAATTCAGTAATTCCACCATCTATATACACATTCTCTCATTCACCAACAGTTCTATATAGTCACTCATACATATACTCACTCATCATATGTAGTGATACATCTATACATCCTGTTACACACCGACAATCATCCAAAAGTTACTCACACACATACTCACACATGCAAATAAACTATTGAACATCCATTTATTTGCATATAAAACTATACACACACTACCACGTTACTTCTAAAGAAACTTATACATACTTACTCTCTTAAACAATCACTTATAGAAACACATACTTATTTAAACAGGAACTCTTTCTATCTCTTAGTCTCACATACACTGACTTATATATATCAATACTCACATATACTAAATTAAAACATATCTCGTTACTGATAAAGACACTAGTGAGGCAGGCATTCACTCACTAACACACACATATACACACTCAACCACCCATACAGTCCTGCACATATGGTGTCTTCTAAACACATACAAAGAGAGAGTTAGTCATTCATGCATCTATGTGATTAGTAATACCCCCACAAAACCATACAAACACTCATACTGATACTAAAAAAACATCTAAGAACCCAAATACCTACACATGTAGGTACTCATCAACCCATGCAGCCACTTATTCACAAAGTGAAACACTGATACATATATTTAAATATTTAAACATTACTCGCTAATATATGTATTCACTAAGATACACTTAATAAGCCAGTTATCCAATCATTTCTTTTTGAAAAAAACATTCATTAAGACAATAATTTAAACATTTATTCTTCCCTCGACCTTTACATATACATATATAAAACATATTTATTTTTTAGAAAGACACACATTCACTGGATGGTGTCATAAGTGATGTCACTGACCATGTCATGAGTGATGTAATATGTAATGTCATCAGCAGTGCATTACACGCGCAAGTTATAGTGAGTCCAACTAACTATAACGTGGAATTTCATTGGTTTTATGTCAGTAAAATTTCCAGCTAACTATAACTGGTGTCAAACCTATGGTTTTTTCAGTGAATTTCATAGGTTTTTCAAATGCTACTTCCTAACTATAACGTGTGTAAAACCTATGGTTTTTTCAGTGAATATATATATATATATATATATATATATATATATATATATATATATATATATATATATATATATATATATATATATATATATATATATATATATATATATGTATATATGTATATTTATATACTGAAAAAATAAAAGGTGAAAGTGAGGTTAAAGTTGGGTAAAAATTTCGATTAAAACGTATTTAAATTAAAAAAGCACTGACATTTAGCAGTTAGAGTTAATTCATGCAACTATAATTTGCTCCTCCACCATACACAATTATCATCAATGATGTAATTTCAGATGTCATGAGTGGTGTTTTAAATGATGTTATAGGACATGTCATGAGTGATGTACTATGCCAGATCATAAGTAGGCAAAGGTGAGGGTGCAAGTTATAGTTACTTCAGTTCCAATGTCTTTGTTTTAACTGACATTTGCACTTCGCTATAAAGTCAATATACCCTTTGATTTTTCAATTACCTTTTGAGGTTTGTTTTGTAAAGTGAGATATTATTACCATACCTAACTATAAAATCACTTTAACCTTTGTTTTTAACAGGGAAATTCAGCTTTTTCAATGTAAAGTAAAAATAGGGATGTCATTTTAAGTAAGACAGACCTACTGGTTTGTGAAATGATTAAACCACCAAAATATAAAAGCAGGGCTATCTGCTTTATCAAGGGGCAAGCACAGAAACATAAATAAAGTAGACTTATTGGCTTTGTCAAAAGTTCTCAATCATTAAGGAGCTATAGAGGGAAAGAAATAAACAGGTCGCCCTCCTCTCAATGTACAATATAAATACAAAGACCTATTCATCCAAGGCTCCTTTTGTTGAGGATACTCATATAAGTGGAGGCGGGTATTCCATCACTCTTTTTACCTACCACTCCTCACTTTTAATAGAGGTAGTGTCCTTCCACTTTACTGCCATAATTTTCTAGTACAAACTTTTTGCAAATGACACACAATGCCCACTTACCCCCTATATATATATATAGGGGTGTACCTTTAGTAGTGTGTCAAACACAGGTTACACCAATCTCTGTGTTACCCTTACAAAAAATATGTGAAAGGACAAGATGGCACCTCAAGTGCGCACCACCAGTCGAGCTTGCTGATTGGTACTCACCAGCTATGCTCACTTTTCTCATCATTGCAAACCATCTTGTCTTAAAAAATAGAGATGTGTCCCAAAAATGAGTCCCAAAAATTATAATACCACTAGGATGTGTATATCATGACTACCACAAAAAAGACCCTGTGAAAATAACATTGAAATAAGTAGCACAATTACCAACTGTATTCTTCATTTGGGCACTTATTAAAAATGTAAAACAGGCTGCATTTATGCAGACCATTTTATTACTCAGCCGACATATTTCAATGCCAACATTACTTCAAACGGGGAAAACAAAGGGAGGCTTGGGTCCTGCTACTGCCTGGCCTGGACCACTACAATGTAATAAACAAAAACAAATTGCCAGACAGGTTCGATTTTAACCACTACCCCGCCTAGCCTAACAAATTACTAGGTCGGAAAACGATTTCGTTACATTAATTTATACTTTATACAAAATTATTTTGCGAATAATTTTTCTTATGTCATCAAGAAAGACACAATGATTGGCACATACATACATTCAAAAAATATATATAAAACAAATGTGTATCACAAATATATGTCACAATAAATCACATAAA
This sequence comes from Lissotriton vulgaris, assembly GCF_964263255.1. Taxonomy (NCBI): domain Eukaryota; kingdom Metazoa; phylum Chordata; class Amphibia; order Caudata; family Salamandridae; genus Lissotriton; species Lissotriton vulgaris. Next base: position 1,403,652,072 of record NC_141691.1, on the reverse strand, counting down.
CAACTGTGCAATGCCTCTGATTATTTGATTATGAGGCACCAGTCCTTAGTGTAAATACAAACGGTATACAACTGTTACAACGCAACTTTTACAACGACCTACCATTACAACGCAACTTTTACAACGCATACCATTACAACGCATTGCACTGGGGGGCGCTCTAGGATAGGGAATAGGTTAATTTACTATCCAATAACCTTCCCTACTATCCACGGGGACTGAAGTTGGAATAGTAAATTAAACTATTCACTATCCAGCGCCTAAAAGCATTATGCGTTGTAATGGTATGCATTGTAAAAACCGCGTTGTAAAGGTAGGCGTTGTAAAAGTATGCGTTGTAACGTCATACATCCATACAAACAGACAAGTGGACATTCTACTTATTGCATCAGCCTACTTGTCTAAACCAGCCTAAGACTTGTAATTTTACTCAAAAGGGTGCTGATTATGGGGGTTAAGCACAATGGATTATGCATTGGGAATACATTGTTGTGTCCCTAAAAAGCCCCTTCTATTTTATATCTTAGGCGGAGAGTCAACGCGTTTCGAACCCTGTGTTGTTCGATGGGTTCTCCTCAGGACACGGACTGGGGGTCGCTGTCACTGTGAACAATAATTAAAAAATTGGTGTTAGTGTGCAAACTGCCTTACAGGGTTCTTGGAACTGGCAGACTCCTTCACTCCAATTAACATTTACCTTTTGCTGGCCCAAAGGGGTCGGGGGTGTCAAAAATCGCCCATACGTCTTCTGTGGATAGACAAAAGCGGAAAGTCTGTTGCAAATACCGCATGTCAAGCTATATTTGGCCTGAACAGATGCCCCCTTTGAAAACGCATACCTTATTTTATTGATGGTATGGACGGGAAGGGTGGATGCAGGGTCAATTTTCTAAAAATCGGTGTTCTTTTACCTTGGAATTACTCGTAACTTCCGAGTTAGTGCTGCGGAGAAACAAGCGTGTTGTTGTTATGCCCGTTGTGCGCGTCAGCCGGGAGAGTCAATATCAGATAACAAGCTTCCTACCTTGTCAGAAATGAATTTTGACTGGGCTACGTGCACTGTTCAATGGGAACCGCCGCACGGGGTTGCTGACTGCAACACAATAAGCATGAAATTAGGGGCCGCTCGAGTCTGGACTATTTAAAACAAAATCAAGATTAAGTCTTGACAGAATGCTTACTTGGAACGTTTTCTTCAGCACCTATTTTCCGGCATCCATTTTCTCCCACTAGGCATAAAGCATGGTTATGCTAGAGGCGTGTCTACTCATATTTAAAAGGGCGGCAATATCGGTGTGTGCTGGGGTTTGTAGTTCAAAATATTAGCATACGGTCAACAGCGCAGAACACGGATAGAGCAGCTGACTGTAGCAGACATTGGAATGATGGACAAATGATGTTATAGATTACTCAATTCATTGAGATAATTTAGTCCTGTCATTGCAGTATCGATTTTTAGGATTAGGTAAGCTTCTTTTTGTGAGAGGGGTGTACCTGGGTCGCCTCCTGCTCCAACTGTATTTTTAATGACTGATAGAATTGTCCAAAGAGCAGAATATAATGATGGACCCTTCTTAAAGTCAGCACCTGACTAATTTTCTCCCCGTGATGTTCGTTAACCCTTAAATTAATTAAGGGGATTGTGTGCACACTGGATGGCACCCATCATCACTATGCCTAATCCCTGGGGGATTTCAATACAGAAAAAGCAACCGCAAAGGTGCACCACACAGCAAAAGGTAACAAAACGATCAGTGCAAATGATATATAAGCACAATGAAGAAATATTTTTCAGAGAGATGTTGTTGATCTTCTTTTAATCTTTATTTTCAGTTAGCAGTAAAACATATACAGCCGACGCGTTTCGTCCCAAGCTGGGACTTCTTCAGGGCTTTGGATTTAAGAAACGTCGCTTATGCAGGGGAATGTGAGAGGAACCGGGGTGAAGGGATCGCCTTCCCGGATAGTGTAATCCTGTTGTTTGTTAGTTTATTCCCATGTTAATTTATCAAAGATGGACTGTAGGCATGCTAATACGCAAAAAATGCAGTGCTTGTAGGGGTTTCCTAGGTGGTAAAAACGGTCTGGTCACATTAGTTTCTGTCTCAAGTCGTTTACTGAGTAGCGACGACGCTGCGGGTGTTTCATCGGGACGAGGGTCGTGGATGGGTGCCGGCCGTTTTACCAGGAACGGCCTGCTGGAAAACACAGTGCCCACTCCCTCCTCCCTTGGACAATCAGGACATTCAGTCCACTACTAATTTCAATATCTACTCAGTAAACGACTGCAGGATTACACTATCCGGGAAGGCGATCCCTTCACCCCGGTTCCTCTCACATTCCCCTGCATAAGCGACGTTTCTTAAATCCAAAGCCCTGAAGAAGTCCCAGCTTGGGACGAAACGCGTCGGCTGTATATGTTTTACTGCTAACTGAAAATAAAGATTAAAAGAAGATCAACAACATCTCTCTGAAAAATATTTCTTCATTGTGCTTATATATCATTTGCACTGATCGTTTTGTTACCTTTTGCTGTGTGGTGCACCTTTGCGGTTGCTTTTTCTGATAGAATTGTCCAGTTCAAATCATTGACAGAATGATTTTTTTGCAGGAAATGAGATACCAGCGGTGCTGTGAGGACTTTATTGTTGATTCTGGATCGATGTTGGATTATGCGTTGACGCACCTCTTGTGTAGGTTTCCCAATATAGACTTTTTTGCAGGGGCACACAATGGCGTACACTGCATACTTCGTTTTGCAGTTAGTGAAATCATCATGTCGCCAGTGTTTTTTGCCATCCGAAAAAAGTGAGCCTTCCATTGTTAAACTGCACACCGAGCAGGTGCCGCATTTGTGGTGTCCTTTTACTGGGCTCATATTGAACGTAATCTGCTGTCCGACACTCCGGTTCTTTTTTTGCGCGAACAGTGGTTGCCCAATGTTGGGAATCACTACTTCTACAAGGTGGCAGCTGTTTCATATAATTTTTTGCACTGGATGTGTGTGCGGTCCCAACTGCTGGATTCTCTGGCAGCCATGGTAAACCAAGAAAGATCCAGGAGCAAAAAACAGGTCTTTCAGTCACAAAAGTGAAAGAAGAAGTGAAGGAAATGGGTGGGGATTTTATTCTTTGTAAAAAAAATGTTAGCAACCAATGAAAAGTGTTATTTTAAGGTCCAACGACTTGACGAGCTGACGCTGCGCGCACCAGAGCGCTTCCGGGTGCGCATACGCGGCACGAACGTAGGCGCTTCCGGGGGCGCACACGCGGCGCAAACGTAGGCGCATACGTGGCACGAACGTAGGCGCTTCCGGGGCGCATACGCGGCGCGAACGTAGGCGCTTCCGGAGGCGCTTATGCGGCGCACCGAAGTGACGTCTTGGTAGTTTCACGGACATGCAAAATCATTTTCATTTCCTTATAAAAAAAACTGCTTTTATATGTATGGTACGAAATGTTTTGCGTTATTATTTACTTTTAATTCATATTTTTTTCACGAACGAAAGTAGCGCTCTGGGTGCGCTTTCCGGAGAGCTTACCGGAGCGCGCACCCAGAGCGCCCCAGGAAAAAAAATAATAAAATTAATACTTACACAAAACAGCTAATTTAAAAAAAATCATAGGTTAGAAACTCGATATAGAAAGGAATTAGCATTTAAAAAACCTATGAAATTCACTGAAAAAACCATAGGTTTCACACCAGTTATAGTTAGGAATTAGCATTTAAAAAACCTATTAAATTCACTGAAAAAACCATAGGTTTCACACCAGTTATAGTTAGCTGGAAATTTTACTGACATAAAACCATTGAAATTCCCACGTTATAGTTAGTTGGACTCACTATAACTTGCGGGCCTGCAATGCACTGCTGATGACGTCACATATTACATCACTCATGACATGGTCAGGGACATCACTCATGACATCACTGATGACACCATCTTTGTGACAGAGTGACAGACCTCCTTTCAGTGTAATGTAAGCCTTGAAACACATATTCAAAAATAGTATTTAACATTTTCAAAAAAATGGAGATACCCATACCAGTTACAACAACCAATTCAGTAATTCTACCATCTAGATACACATCCACTCATTCACCAACAGTTCTATTTAGTCACTCATACATATACTCACTCATCATATGTAGTGATACACCTATACATCCTGTTACACACCAACAGTCATCCAAAAGTTACTCACACACATAATCACACATGCAAATAAACTATTGAACATCCATTTATTTGCATATACAGCTATACACACACGACCTCCTTACTTCTAAGGAAACTTACTCATACTTACTCTCTTAAACAATCACTTATAGAAACACATACTTATTTAAGCAGGAACTCTTACAATCTCTCACTCTCACATATACTCATTTATATACATCAATACTCACATATACTAGATTAAAACATATGTAGTTACTGATAAAGACACTAGTGAGACAGTCATTCACTCACTAACACACACATATACACACACATCCACCCAAACAGTCCTGCACATATGCTGTCTTCAAAATACATAGAAACAGTGAGTCAGTCATTGATGTATCTATGTGTTAAGTAACACCCCCACCAAACCATACAGACACTCATACTGATACTAAAAAAAATCTAATAACCCATATACACACACATGTAGCTACTCACCAACCCATGCAGCCACTTATTCACAAAGTGAAACACTGATACAAACATTTAAATATTTAAACAATAATCGCTATCAATAAGCCAGTTAACCAATCATTTTTTTTTTAAAACATCAATTAAGACACTTATTTAAACATTTATTCTTCCATTGTCCTTTTTCATATACATATATAAAACATATTTATTTTTTAGAAAGACACACATTCACTGGATGGTGTCATCAGTGATGTCATGAGTGATGTCACTGACCATGTCATGAGTGATGTAATATGTGACGTCATCAGCAGTGCATTTCAGGCGTGCAAGTTATAGTGAGTCCAAATAACTATAACGTGGGAATTTCAATGGTTTTATGTCAGTAAAATTTCCAGCTAACTATAACTGGTGTGAAACCTATGGTTTTTTCAGTGAATATATATATATATATATATATATATATATATATATATATATGTATATGTTTATACTGAAAAAATAAAAGGTGAAAGTGAGGTTAAAGTTGGGTGAAAATTTCAATTAAAACGTATTTAAATTAAAAAAGCACTGAAATTTAGAAGTTATAGTTAATTCATGCAACTATAATTTGCTCCTCCACCATACACAATTATCATCAATGAACAATGATGTAATTTTAGAGGTCATGAGTGATGTTTTAAATGATGTTATAGGACATGTCATGAGTGATGTACTATGTCAGATCATAAGTAGGCAAAGGTGAGGGTGCAAGTTATAGTTACTTCAGTTCCAGTGTCTTTCTTTTAACTGACATTTGCACTTCGCTATAAAGTCAATATAACCTTTGCTTTTTCAATTACCTTTTGAGGTTTGTTTTGTAAAGTAAGATATTATTACCATACCTAACTATTAAATCACTTTAACCTTTGTTTTTAACAGCGAAATTCAGCTTTTTCAATGTAAAGTAAAAATAGGGATGTCATTTTAAGTAAGACAGACCTACTGGTTTGTCAAAGGATTAAACCACCAAAATATAAAAGCAGGGCTATCTGCTTTATCAAGGGGCAAGCACAGAAACATAAATAAAGTAGACTTATTGGCTTTGTCAAAAGTTCTCAATCATTAAGGAGCTACAGAGGGAAAGAAATAAACAGGTTGCCCTCCTCTCAATGTACAATATAAATACAAAGACCTATTCATCCAAGGCTCCTCTTCTTGAGGATACTCATGTAAGTGGAGGCGGGTATTCCATCACTCTTTTTCCCTACCACTCCTCATTTTTAATAGAGGTAGTGTCCTTCCACTTTGCTGCCATAATTTTCTAGTACAAACTTTTTGCAAATGACACACAATGCCCACTTACCCCCTATATATATATAGGGGTGTACCTTTAGTAGTGTGTCAAACACAGGTTACACCAATCTCTGTGTTACCCTTACAAAAAATATGTGAAAGGACAAGATGGCACCTCAAGTGCGCACCACCAGTCAAGCTTGCTGATTGGTACTCACCAGCTATGCTCACTTTTCTCATCATTGCTAACCATCTTGTCTTAAAAAATAGAGATGTGTCCCAGAAATTAGTCCCAAAAATTATAATACCACTGGGATTTTTATATCACGACTACCACAAAAAAGACCCTGTGAAAATAACATTGAAATAACTAGCACAATTACCAACTGTATTCTTCACTTGTGCACTTATCAAAAATGTAAAACAGGCTGCATTTATGCAGACCATTTTATTACTCACCCGACATATTTCGATGCCAACATTACTTCAAACGGGGAAAACAAAGGGAGGCTTGGGTCCTGTCACTGCCTGGCCTGGACCACTACAATGTAATAAACAAAAACAAATGGCCAGACAGGTTCGATTTTAACCACTACCCTGCCTAGTCTAACAAATTACTAGGTCTGACAACGATTTCGTTACATGAATTTATACTTTATAAAAAATTATTTTGCGAAGAATTTTTCTTATGTCATCAAGAAAGACACAATGATTGGCACATACATACATTCAAAAAATATATAAAGCAAATGGAAAGGGAAGACCACTCGGTCCCCCCGAGCGTATGTATGGGTGCCCCGATCTCCCCGGGTTAACCGTTGTGGGCAGGGGGTGTGTTTCGGCTGGTATGCCCAAAGCGGCGTAGCCGGAGCACGCCCTTCCCGCCCAGAAGGGGTTGTCCTAGACACCCGACCGGAAGTCCGCGCACGGATGGGCGTACCTGAGGCGGGCCCCCGCCCTCCCGCAGGTGGATAAATAGAGCGGGAATCCAACGTAGCTTCCTCTTGTTCCAGTGCTCGGAAGGCTGCACCACTCGTGAGCCCTCGAAGGAACAAGTGGCAATTTTGAGAACTTGTAATCTTTGTTGTTTCTCTTTCAATCAATCAATCAAAGACATTTATAGAGCGCACTACTTACCTGTAGGGTCTCAAGGCGCTTCGGGGGGGGGGGGGGGGGTGCCGTCACTGCTCGAACAGCCAGGTCTTGAGCTTCTTCCTGAAGGAGAGGTGGTCTTGGGTCAGGCGCAGGTCGGTCGGGAGGGAGTTCCAGGTCTTGGCGGCCAGGTAGGAGAAGGACCTTCCTCCAGTTGTCGCTCTACGGATGCGTGGGACGGCGGCGAGGGCGTGGCTGGCTGATCGGAGGTGGCGTTTGGGGGCGTAGAAGTTGATTCGGTTGTTGAGGTAGCTCGGGCCTTGATCGTGTAGGGCTTTGTTTGCGTGGGTGAGGAGACGGAAGGTGATTCTTTTATTGACGGGGAGCCAGTGCAGGTCTCTCAGGTGTCCGGAGATGTGGCTGTTACGTGGGATGTCGATGATGAGTCTGGCTGAAGCGTTCTGGATCCGCTGAAGTCTCTTCTGGAGCTTGGCGGTGGTTCCGGCGTAGAGGGCGTTGCCGTAGTCCAGTCGGCTGGTGACGAAGGCCTGGGTCACGGTCTTCCTGGTCTCCGTGGGGATCCACCAGAAGATCTTCCGTAGCATGCGCAGGATGTTGAAGCACGCCGAGGAGACGGCGTTGACTTGCTTGGTCATGGAGAGGGAAGAGTCCAGGATGAAGCCCAGGTTGCGTGCGTGGTTAGTCGGTTTGGGTGCGGTGCCCAGGGCGGGGGGCCACCAGGAGTCGTCCCAGGCGGTGGGCGTGGAGCCCAGGATGAGGACCTCCGTCTTGTCTGAGTTCAGTTTCAGGCGGCTGGTCGTCATCCACTCGGCTACCTCCTTCATCCCTTCGTGCAGGTTGGCTCTGGCGGCGGCGGGGTCGTTGGTCAGGGAGAGGATCAGCTGGGTGTCGTCGGCGTAGGAGATTATGTTGAGGTTGTGTTGGCGTGCGATGGCCGCGAGGGGGCTCATGTAGACGTTGAAGAGGGTAGGGCTCAGCGAGGATCCTTGAGGGACGCCGCAGATGACTTCGGTGGCTTCTGACTTGTACGGTGGTAGGCGGACTCTCTGTGTTCTTCCGTCGAGGAAGGAGACAATCCATTCCAGTGCCTTTTCCTGGATTCTGACGTTGCTGAGACGTTGCACTAGGGTGCGGTGGCAGACAGTGTCGAAGGCCGCGGAGAGGTCTAGGAG